>NW_009952362.1:666224-789500 GCF_000747805.2 Chaetura pelagica | reverse complement strand
TCTTTCCCTGTTTTCCATCTGTAAAATGAAGCTGAAATTGCCTCCCCACTTTGAAGGCGAAGTTCCGAGCAGGGTTTTAGCCAGCCCACGCCTCCTACCCCATTGTACAATTACATGTTCCACAGAAAGCGTTCAGTCTCCTGCCCTTCACAACAGCTGTGCTTAAACTACTGCTCATTTTTAGAGGGGTTCTGTGAGTAAGGAATTGAGAAACATAAGCTTGCTACTTGACAAATTTATCTCGGCCCAGTTACTAGACTTATGACCACATTTTGAGACTGACACAAGTCACTTGCCTTTGGGCTGGCAACAGGACAACACTGAATCAGAGCTGGGTGAAAAAAGGGCTTGAAGGCACTTGGACTTTATTCCCCCTACTTTAACCCAAGATAGAAGATGGTCTCCACTCACAGCTTCTTGTTGACTCTTTTTTAAGATTATTTCAAAGTTATGAATAGTTGTGACTTGAAAGCAAGGTTTGTTGGAAAGGAATGGTAGCTTCTAATAGAACCCTCAAGGTATCTTGAGAAAAGAGGAGCTTAAAGGCACACAAATCTTTTGTTTGGTCACACATCCTTGCTAGTTGAGTTTTCGTATTTCGAGTAAAGAAAAGGTTCTTCTCCTCTTTCCTGCTTTCTTCATTTTGCAGTTTAACCCAGAAAAACTAAAGATTTTAGAGTTTTTGTTCTTCTTCCACTGTGGAGAGCGTTTTCCCTTTCCCCACATTGCACCCTTTCAATACTTCTTCACCCCTGGGAGCTTGACAGTATGGCAAAAGAAACAATGAAGGTAACATAGAAACAGAACAAGAAATCAGCTGGAAGTTATTCATTCCACTATTCTATCTTATCCTGAAGAAAAAGGGGATGAAATGGGGTTAAAAAATTATCTTCAAACGCCACCGATCTGAAATTCTGAAATAGTGAAATTTCTGGTCTCAGTGAAAATCAGAGGGAGGACAGACAAAAAAAACAATCACTAAGATCTTAACAGAGACATTCTTTTCTTTAGATCTTTAAATTTTTCTTTAGAAAATTTTTTAACTGAAGGGTTTTTTTATTAAATAAAACAGATTAGAACCAGTGGATGTCTGTATAAATTCTACAAATAGCATGTTCAGCCTGACACTGTGCTTTTCACATGTGGGTTTCTCATAATACCATAGCAGGATTTTTATGTTGCAATTAACTTGCCCCAGCCCAGACTGAACAGAATATTTCTTATTCCTCTCTCTAGACTTCCCTCCATACTGCCATCAGCACTGCATTACCAGCACTGGAGATGCAGGAGTACTTTAAACTGTCAACTAAAGAATCTTCCCTGCCTAGGTCTCTCATTGAGGTCCACCTTTATCACACAAGTAGACACAGGAGGGAGCTCACACACCCCCATTCACACCGAGGTTGTGTCTCCAGCGGCAACTGAAGTGATTTAACTTCTCTAATTCTCAAATTCAGGGTTCCTTTAGGTCTTGGACTTGGATTTCCACACCTGCTAGAATAGAGGTCTCCCTTTTTGGGTAGAAGAACAATTCGCATGTGCCCCCTCCATACCAGAAATAGAAAATCTGTAGCAGTGTTGGCTGAGCTGAGACCAGAAGGATGAAATCTTTGCTCATCAAATTCAGCAGTCACGTAAAAAAAATTCTTCCTTACATTCAATATAAACTTAACCTCTTTCAGTTTGAAACCATTGTCCTTTGTCCTGTCACTACAGGCCTTGGGGCAAAATTCTCTCCTTCTTTCTTATACACCCCTCTATATACTGAAACACCACAATAAAGTCTTCCTGGAGCCTTCCCTTCTCCAGGCTGAACAATCCCAACTGCCTCAGCCTGTACTCACAGGAGAGGTGCTCCATCCCTCTCATAATTTTTGTGGCCTTCCTCTGGAACCTCTCCAGCAGGTTCATGTCTGTCTTTTGCTGTGGGCTCCAGAGCTGGGTGCAGTGCTCCAGATGGGGTCTCAGAGAGCAGAGTGGAGGAGGTGAATCACCTCCATTGACCTGCTGGCCATATTTCTTTTTATGCAGGCCAGGATATTATTTGCTTTCTGGGATGCAAGTGCACATTGCCAGCTCATGTCTAGTTTTTCACTCACCAAAATAAAAATACTTTAATCTGGTACTTTAACCCAAGTTCACTTTCCTCATTAAAAATGAAACAGAACACGAGAATCCAAAATAAATTCTTACAGACACTAAAGATGAATCCACTAAAGGATTCACTATGTCTATGGACACAGCCCTCACTGTTATCACCTGTTTCCACATCACACACATGAGGTCAGGGAGACCTAGAGGCTGTTTGCCATGCAATTAAATGAAGCTTTTGATCAAATCACCTCAAAGTCAAGCAACAGTGAGCAGATGCTAAGATTAAGTGTATGCTCATTTGCCAGACTATGACCAAAAAGAGCACATCATTATAGTTCAGCAGATATTTCTCTAAAGAATAGAGCAGGCACTGAAAGCACAGCCTATTACTCTAGCTTTTCCTTCTTTCTTTAGCATCAGTGGAGTCAAGTACATTTTGGAGAGAAGGCTAGTTTTGTTCTAACTCCTTCAGATGAGATTTTGTAGGATGTGATTATTTACTGCATTTCTTAACGGTCCTTACAGTATGAAACCCAACTTAGGCACTTTGAGCACCAGAGCAGTGACAGTCTGTAACAGCTGCAGCAGCAAGAAAGAATTGGGATGGATTAGAAGATTCCAGCAGAAAGTGCATGTCCAAGAGGACATCATTAGATGTAAGGAAGATGGCTGACTTTTAACTTCTTCCTTCTTTTCCTAATTTCTGCTGCTCACTATAGATGCAGGGATGTGATTATTAGCAACCTTCTTGCAAACCAGTGCTGGGATGCTGCTGCTAGCTGTCCCCTTTCCAGTTAAATCCATACAGAAGACCCCAGCTGGTGCATTATCTTCCTGGCTTCTCATCATTTGCAATGTGAAATCTGTCTTCGTTTGAGGAAAAAAAAGCCTGGCTTCATTTAATTTTTCATTTCTCCATTTTTCTTGTATCTGCAGGCACCATTTTTCTAAGAGGCCTGTTTTTCTGCATTTTGATGGTGTACTTTACACCCCTGGAGAGAACAGACATTCTACATTACTGTCTGAGCAGCATAGCAAAGAGTGCAGATTTCTCTGGATTTGCCCCTCTGCCTCATTCATTACTGAAAAAATAACTCCAGAATGAAAGTGTGAGTTGGCAACCCCAGCTGCTCTGAATATACCCAGCCACTAGAGGAGCCAACAGGACATGTGTGATATTCTTATCCTCTCCTTCCAGCAGAGCTCAGAGGGCTTTGCAAGCTTTAACACTCTTGAAGGCGAATACAGGTCATACATTGATTTTTTTTTTTTAATTATTTAAGGGATATAAAGTTAGAATAGGCCCAGCTGGGCAACTAAAATAGTATCAATGGCAATATGAACTAAAAAGCTGAGAATCCTTGATGCTGCTCTGCCTTCTGACACAGGCATGGTCAGGTTTTCTGCACCTTTAATTCATTTCACTCCCTGCCCTATGCAGAGGTCTAAAACTTATTTATTTCTGACAGGGACTGCACTTCATCTCAAAGGGGATTTTCTCCTCATTTATATGCTTCCTTTCCCAACTCTACTGCCTCAGAAGAGAAGTCTTATTCATTCTTAGGCCTGCAAATTTGCTTTCCACATATTCTACAACCTTCCTCATCTTGTGTGGTGCAGTGCATTGATCTATTCTTGCTGACACTGAAGGACATAGGTGCCTGCAGGACTAGTATTAATACTGTTTTGCATGGCAAACAATTACAACGGTGTACTCAGAGAAAGTATGATCAGCAATTCCTTGCCAGTGTCCCCCAACAGATGCAATGGCTTGTTACGATATTCTCACTAATAAAAGGTTCTCATACTGGAAGTTGCCAAGGATCTTCTTTAAATATCTGAGCACCACTACTTAAATACAAGCTCCAACCCAAACCTCAAGACACTGAAAACTCACACTCAGGGTACAATGTGAAAAATCAAGCCCTTTCATGACTATGGCTGTGGCAGTATAAACTTTCTCTACTGCACACTTCCCTGCCACAAACACCCATCTCAGCCCCTTGCCCACTCTTGTTCATAGTGAGAAGCTGTGAAGTGTTTTTCCAGAGACAACACATTCAGACATGCAAGCTACCATGAATCCTAAGTGTGCAAACTCCCAAAAAGCCCAGCAGAGTCTGAAGCAGTCCATGTCCTTGCAGATACTCACTGCATTTGCCCACTACAGTTTGGTGTCTCAGCAAAACAACTGGATCGCAAGGGCAGTTATTCCACAGCTACAGCAGTAGGGATAGATCTGCTATCTGACTTTGACTGTTTTCCTCCTCA
Source organism: Chaetura pelagica (assembly GCF_000747805.2). NCBI lineage: Eukaryota > Metazoa > Chordata > Aves > Apodiformes > Apodidae > Chaetura > Chaetura pelagica. The sequence continues at coordinate 785,135 of NW_009952362.1, read as the reverse complement.
CAGGGAAGAGATAATGCAAGGAAACCTGAGGATGGTGAAGAGAAGAAACAACATTTTTACTACTTGGTGCATTTTGCCATTTTGCATTGGAGAAGGTGCAAAGAGGAGGTAAGCCCTTAAACATACCAGCGATTAAAAGCATAAAACTGCTTTTCCAGCACTCCTTTTCTCTTTGTTCCTCTCCCCAAGATTTTTGTTTAAACACAGCAATAGTTTTTATTCCCAGATGTCACCTGCTTTTTCCTACTACTTTCCAGCTATGTTTTGTCTGTGTTTTGTTTCTCTAGAAAAAGAAATAAAGAGGAACATTTTCAGCTAAACTACATTTGCTCTTCAGTGTTTTGCACTCTTTTTAGCAGGCAGGCTAAAAGTTTGGTAGAAAACATATTTTGACAAAGGAGAAAAGTAATTTCCAGCCAGTTCTAGCTGTAAGAAAGGTGAGAGCTTTACATGGCTCACTGAGTCTTTAACTGTATCAAAGATTTAAAAGGTGCCAATTTAAGGTCTAATCCCAAAACCCTTGCATGAGTGGTCCTATTAAAGGGAGAACAAATTAACTCTTTGCCCTCATAGATTTACGCTGGTTGTCAATATAAGCAAATGAGAAAAAAAGAAACTTGGAACCACAGCCTGTTCTAAATTGCACCACTTGAAAGAAACTCCCTAGGAGTCGAAGGATTTGCTTTTCATTAACATGGGCAATACATGGATTTGAGTCAGGCATCTATGTTTTTTTATGTAGCAAAGGTAGCATCATTTTATACACCCTAGTATCTCTGAATGATATATTTCAGAGAACAAATTTAGGATGCCTCATTCATAATACACTCATAGTAACTTCTAGGTATGGTTCACCTTTCATCAGCTGCCAAGGTTTAATCAAACCCTTCCTCTAAGCAACTCTACCAAAATGTTGCATTTTGTAATTATCCATGAATCTCAGTGATGCCTGTGTGCAAGCATCAAGGCAATGATTGCTTGATTCTCTATATTCCATCACTTATGATATTTCCAAAGTAAACAACTCCTTCTCCATTGGGAAATAATAGCTAGGCTAAATCAAATTATGAAATACTAAAAGAAAGTTAGCTGCCTCCATATTAATCTTTAACCATTTATGACAGATCAAGGCACTGAGTTTCCAGATCTAATGAGACCTGTGTGTTCTGAAGCAACTCTTCATTTGATAAGTGAGGAGATGGATGACCTGGCTTACATCAGGATGAAAAAATTATGTAGATCTGCTTGTTTCCAAGCCAGTTAGAGTGTGGAGGAATTCTTGACTCACACTTTGAGTGTCAAGAGGTGCCTTGCCTGAATGGGTTTCTCTACTCCTTGGGCAAGTGACTCAGAAAACACTCTGCATAATGTGTGTTTGGAAAAATAGAAGTCAAATCTTCAGTTTGCTTGGTTCTCCCATATGCTAAAGATTCTTACATCCACTGTAAAGCCTTCTTCATATGGACAGAAATTATAGTCATACTATGACACCCTAAACAGCACCCAGTCTATGTGGAAATAAAACCTGCCGAGTGACCCTCTCATGAGAAAATCTGGCTATTGGTGACAAGAGGAGATAAAAACAGAATGGAAACTGACCCTGAATCTTAGAAAAGCTACAGGTGTGGGCAGATCAAGACAAAGGCAATATTTTATTTAGATGTAATGTAAACCTAGATTCCACATAATACAATCCTAATGTAAAAGCTGTTATGCTAGAGTGCATATTCTATCTGTACCTCCAGTAAAGTCTGTTCTTTACAGATAAATAACAGTATTGATATAAGACTAGTGGATACCAGAGGAGTAAGCACAGAGTTATGCTTTAAATAGACCCCAAAAAATCCACTAGAGAATAAGATCCCACTGCCTGTCTACTCGGTCCATGAGAACAAAAGTGAATTAAGTGTAGGGTCAAGCTGTCTCCAGTCCTGGTACTTATTCCAGACAACATGCACCTCAGTCCTGCAAATGAGCAAGCTTAGCACCACTCAGCTCCATGGGCTGAAGAGAGCTGCTTCCCTCTACAACCACTCTGCCAACCTCACTACCCATCAGATACTCTGAGGATTTCCAGATTTCCCTGAATTTCCTATATCCTCATCAGTTTCAACCCTGCATCACAAAATGGCAAAGCTCCTTTTGAGTTAACCTCAGAAAAGGGATCATAGCCCATGATGGGGTTTTCAACAGCTCTTGGCAGCAGCGTAAATTAAATTTCTTTGAGCAACAGCAAAAATTTTCACCAAGAGCAATATTAGATGCTTCAGATAACCCCACTTCAGCACTTTAACAGCATTTTTCTCTGCACTGCACTTTGCAATCCTCTTTGCACTACAGAAACCACGTATATTACAAACCATAGGCAGACAGGAATCCTACAGCACCTCTTTGAACCCTCTTTCTCCCCTTGACACAATACAAAGACACCTGAGGAGCACAAAGATGTTTATCCTCCCAGAAAGAGCAACAGTGCTTTTTTTGTTTTTTACTAACGCTGGCTTGGCATATGAACTCTGATTAACTCCTACCATGTTAAGTTGTGTTCTTTGTAAACTGCCTCCATTCCCCTCCATTCAGGCCCTCCACAAAAAACAAAACAAAACAAACAAACAAACAAAAAAACAAAACCACCACAAATATTCAAGGAAAAAAGTAGCATCAGAAAAGCAAGAAATGAGAGGAGTTTCATTCTCATTTTCTGAAAGGCACATGTTTCTTCAGAGGCAAAGATGACAAGGCTTTCATGATATCTGCTGACCCCCCAAAAAAATTGTATTTCCAGAAGTGTGAAGGAAATCTGTCCTATTAATTAATTTGCATTTTATCCCCCATAACATTAGTAGCAAAACACTTTGTCTCCCCTCTCAGATGACATTCCACATCACAGCTAGGCTGAGGCCACTGTCATGCTCCATTAAGCATTAGTGGACGTTTCTGAGCCAATACAAGTATTTAAAAACTCCCTAGAAAACACATTCATCAAACTGATCTGCAGTTGTGTAAAATCAAAGTTTTTAATGTACCATATTTAATAAGGAATTGACTGTCAAGCATCTTCAACAAGCCAAATTGGCATAGCTCATTGGCTCTCCTGGTTTATGAATAACACCTAGAAGAACAGTCTCTCTGAAATACCTACTTTGTGTTTTTGTTTCCTCAAAAAAAATGTCAAAGCTAAATTCTAAATATAAAAGCAGCAGACAAAATTTAGTACCAAATGTAACCTGAGCAGGGTTGTAAAGCCCATGTGATGTCAGAATACAATTGATTGACCTGTGTGAGAAAACTAATATATATTTCCACATGGCCCATAAAAGTTATAGCTCCCATTTTAAAACAAAGATGACAAATACTTGTGCAATTTAGAAAATGGACCACTTTTCATGATCTAGCAGAGACACATGCAGCATGCTGTGTTCCAATTACAAACTAAATGGCGTGCATTCACTGGCAAATGGGAAAGGGAAAATTATTTGCTTTGAATGCTTTGCATCATGAAAGCAAATTTCAAGTGGCACAGTACAGAAAGCACCTTCAGCATGTATCTAATCCACACAAGATCAACACTTGAGGCTTCCCATGTGAATTAATGACCAGCACAACCACAAATACTTCTGTGCCATGCCACAATAATAGTATTACCCAGACACAATAAATCTGTAATTCATTCACAAGCCTCTGGTTGCTGTGCTTTCTGTTGCTGGAAGCTCCCAGGAATATCTGTAATTTCTGAACTTGTGTGTGTGTGATATGCAGGGTGTGGAGTCACCTTTCACATGATTGACCAAACTAAAGGACACATTAGAATCACGGGTAAAAGTTCAGCTCCGGAGAGAACTGCAGTGTTCTCTCAGGGTGTGCCTGTCTTTCCTCCTTTCACCATCCTGTGGCATTAAAACAGGCCTAGGTAAGAGGCTCAGAATCTGATGCCTGCAGCACGGTGTGAGGGTAAAAGAAAGCAGCTTTAAGCCAGCAGCATAGGAAAGGCAAAAGAATCAGCATCTGTTCCTGGGAGGTCAAGAACAGACACTGTTTCATAATTAATTTCTGGCTTACACCACTAACTACATGATCTGTAAGAGATTTGTTCCCAAAAAAACAGCTCCACCAAAATCAAGGCTGTTACTCAAAATTTACACCAGGACCTGAATATATCAGGTCTCACATAATGTGTATGAAGGTAAGAACATATGTAATTATAGAAAAAGCAGATAAGGAAAAATAAGGTCTTACCTAGGTGTATAAACAGGAGAAAGCAGCACTCAAGTTGTGTTCATAACCCTCCTACTTCCATGCAAATGAAACAAATCTGAATGTCTGAATATGAAGGGGGGAAATGCCATTCATCATACTTACCCCTAGCTCATTATCAGCTTCACGGGTCATCTCCCTGCTGTGTGGTTAACAAAGCTGATGAAATAAATGGAATATGTATCCTGTAGTTTGTGTTGCAAACACAAAAATGTGTGACCACTGGCAAGGGAGCTGATTTAGCAAATGCAAATGCCCACAAACAGAAGAACAGCACAAAGACTTTTAGGAGAGAAAGAAAAAAAGTACAGCTTTAAAAATCCCTGCATATAGCCCCAAGACAAAAGGAAGGTGCTGGAATAACTCCACTCTCTTGTCATCATGTAAATTGAGTACAGGAAAGGCCTGAGGCAGAGCTACCAGCCAGCAGCACATGCTCACCAGTATGAACTGAGGAGACATCCTGCAGAGGTGGACAACATGCACAGAGATGTTTTGGGACTGCACCACAGCAGTAGTTCAATGCAGCCCTCAGGTGTGAAAGAGAGAGATTGCTCACTGGACTGATGAATATGAGCACAGACAGAAGAGAATTCAAGGAATTCCATGTCTCCTTTCATTGACATCAATGGAATATGTAATCTGCCAAAGGAGATCAAGCTACCAGGACTTCTACTCACTATATTGCTTCTAAATAAAGTCCAGTATCAGCTACATCATAAGAAAATTCATTCCTTCCTCCACCAAAGCTCCAAAGTAAGCTGTGCATCACTCTTAAGTAGAAGAATGGAGTGAGAATCAAGCAATATGTGATGCCTAAAGTTAAAAAATTCAGCTTTGTATTATTAGATACATCAAGAGTGATGGAATTTATTCCTTCAAAGTCAAATCTCTCCCATGTTCTGAAATCAAAGTCCCAGGCCCCCCTACCTGCTTTCACAGAAATGGCAAATGTCAGAAAAAAAAGCCCAATAATAAAAAGAATGCAACATCAGTGCAGAACCAAGAAAACGTCAGTCTTTTCCCTAAACTATGTTTTTAATCCTTACAGCACAGTACAAATTGCAGAGCTAAAGAAACTTCTGATTCCCAACATAAAAGCCCAGAGTAACAAGGCTGTTGTCTAAAGGATCACAACTTTGCTTCTCTCATACTCCTGGCTCTGTTCTGTACAGAAAAGGAAACCATCCACCCTTCTCTGACCACATCCTCTCAGATAGATGAACACCTAACATATCAAAGTGGATTCCCCCAGCACACTCCCTGAATGTATTGAATCCCCGAGTTATTGAAGAACATAACAGCAAACAAAAGCTCAATTGTGAATGCATCCTGAACTCCCAATCATCTAGAAAAGACCTTCCTTCATTTATTGCTGTAAATGTTTTTATTGCTGCCAGATACACCACAGTGCTCCAGGGCAAGTCACAAAATTCTCCATTCTTTTGAGAGATAAACAGTTCAGCTTAGAGAAGGAGCCATTTTCTAAGTGACTAGATACATGTACCTGATGTCAGCATTGGCTTCGCAAAATAGGAAATCAAGTAAAGAGAGAAGAGGGAGAACTTCCACGTAACCCAAACTTGTCCATGGGATTTGGGCCAGTAACTCTGGCAAGAACTCATTAGCAGAGGTACTGCAACAGCACTCGAAGACTGCAGCCACTTCTGGGACTCTGTCTTACTGGATGTGGCACAGAGATTGTCACTGCCAAAAAACTGTTTTTGTGCCAAGCACACAGTAGAAAGGGTTGGAAGAGAAACAGATAATTTGCAGCCACCAAACCAGAACTGTCTTAACAGAGCTGGAGGGCAAATACAGCTTTATATTGCATGCACAGTGGGAGCAGCAGGTGTCAGACACAGAGCACACTGCTTGAGGGCCTAGTTCCATACAACTGTGCATAAAGTGCTTCATATTAGGATGGCACACGAACTATCATGCCAGGGTGGGAATAAGCATTGCATATCACAGCCTTCAGAGAATCATGTATAGGTTGGAAAAGACTGTGTCAGGTTTACACTGCAGCTCCCAGTGCCTGTGGTAGCAGTGGTTGGGAGCACTCAGATTCTACCAGCAGCAGGGTGGGGATGTTTGGAAAAGTGGTTTTCCACCACAACAACTCTTTCTGTAACAGCATTTTCAGGAACTGTGTATCTTAGAAGGCTGTCATATCTCCCTAGTAAGGAGGTAGAAGAAGTATAAAAAAAAAACAAACAACAAACAAAAAAAAACAACCAACCAAAAAAAAACCCCACAAACAAGCCTACTCCCATGTTCAACGGCAGAGATTTACAGCCTACAGCTCTGATACAAAATGGCAACTCCAAGCCTCCTGCTGCCTTCCCTTTCCAGATGTTAGCAGCCATCTGCTGGAAGTGTGCACCACCATCACTTGCCATCAGGCATCAGCAAATCCTGGATCCTGTACTGAAAGCAGAGATACTAGGACCAGGATTTATACCTTTCCTCCCCTCTGCCATTCTTGAGATCAAGGACAAGCACTATCATCTACTGGGAAGTCTGAAAGAGGCAAAATAATTAATAATAATTGTAATTAATTTTACTATTAGATTAATTGATAATTGCTTGTCGTAGAGTTTAAAACCAGTTGTGGATCAAACCCAGGGTAGATGCATACAATTGCCTCTGTGCCAGCCTGCTGCAGCCAGAGAAACCCTTCACCTCTGAAGCTCCTCATGCTACAGGCACATTTCCATCCCAGCTGCCACAAAACCACAGCTTGCCAGCCCAAGCTGCAGCAGCCACAAAATGCAGGAGGCTCTACAAGGACCATTTTCCTTGCCCCATCTCAGAGACTGCTCAGATTTCAGGCTCTACCATAGCTTTCTATCTACTCCAAGCAGGCTTCCCTAGCTGCTGTTCCAGGCTTTCTGTACTTCAGGCTTCTTGGTAACTCATAGTGTGCTACTTGAAGAAGCTGGAGTGCCACATTTTCTTCTTTTTATGGGAAATTTCGGTAAAAAAATGAGCTGTTTGGGGAAAAAGGTATTTTCGAAATTTTAAATAAAATGCATATTTGCACTTCAAATTTGTAACTGTTGGCAGTTTGTTTTTTCCCATAAAGGATATTCAAAACTAAGTTATGCAAGTTTAAAAATTACAATAATTTCACAAGTTTTTCTGATCACTCCAATTTTTTTCCATTTCTTGCAGTCTCTTCCTATTCACACACAGAATAGGGACAGCATAAAAGTTGCTCCCTCCTCCCACCTCTCTCAGAAGGTTTAAAAACCCATATTTTTCAGAAGATAATGAGAACTTACTTAAAAGCTTTTACAAAAACCAGCATTTAATTTACATTTTTTAGAAGCAACCAAAAATTTCACTAGCTACTTTCTTCAAATTTGCTTTTAAGCAGTTTTTCATCAGAAAATTCTGACTAGCAGCCACAGAAGTCAGCCAGGATGCTGTCTGGACATGCATCTAAATTAATTTAGCTCAAAAGCACCTGAGTTCCTCCCCCAGACATGTCCTTACTACCATGCTGTCCGTAACATGAAGCTCAAGAACTTTGGTGTTCAGGCAACTTTATAACACATGTGCACATCTTGGACAATTTTTTGAATCTAGAAAGCATGGTAGGGGCTCCGTATTATTACACTGCCACATCCATCTTCCTCAGCAATTCTCAGGATAATTTTTTTTTTTGCCCTTTTATTTTTTTGGCACTTTAAGAAGTTACTCATTACCGTGTTACTGACTTTCTTGCAAGAAAGGCCTTGTCTTTAGAAACAATTGATACACAGGGAGGTGATAGCAGACAATAGTGGGAAGAAACAAGAATTATGACTAAGATACCTTGTGATTGGAAATAACATGCAAAAATATGGCCAGATCTCCTCGGGTAATTTCCAGCAAGAAGGGTGGCTATGTGCAGGGGTCATCTGCTTTCCAAACCCTTCAAGCCTTGAAAGTGTCTACAACTGATTCTGTAGAGTTAAGATTATGAGCCTTTACAAAACTACAGCCATGTAATATTGCCAAAGCAATGAAAGGACACCAGAGTTTGATGTGACAGGTATGGAAGACAGTTATCACAGGTAGATTTATTGTACATTTGTTATTCTGTTGCTGCTGCCTGTCTACATGGTTTTACCTTGTGGTAAGTATGAGGTAGTTTATCCCACAGTGAAAATGGAGTTGATGGTCTATAAATCTTCATCTTATCTAACCTCAGTGTGACTCACTTACACTGAGGGAAGGGGAATGGGAAAGAGGGAGGGAACTATCAGCACTGTAGCCAATCATTTCTGGTCTTTTTCTTTTTAAATCAAAATCAAATAATAACCTGTGCTAGCTCAGGGTCCACAGAAGCTTCTTTATCAACCAGGGCAGTACTCAGTGGGACTATGTGCATTGTCATAATTTGGAACCCAAGGACAGTATTTCAGCAGCTATGACAAATTTTGAAGTGAAACTGTCCTACTAGAAAAATGAAATCATATACCCTGCAGCCACAACTCCCCATCTTAGGCTGCTAGAACTCCCTGTATCAATCTACATAATATAATATTTCATCTCTTTCCTCCCATGCTTGCTTGAGCAATGACACAGTTGTCATTGCTTGTGGACTGTGTAAGGCACTGTGCAGACATCATGCAATAAGGTACCATTACAATCTAAAACCAAAGACAACAAATGAACATAGGTTACAGAGGAAACAGCCTAAACATGACAGTAGGGGGGGACAACTTATGACATGACTATCTCACATCAGCTTTCTTCACAAATACTTCCTTGTTTTAATAATATGGCTTGTCAGCAATAAAAGTTGCAAATGGAAACAATGCTGCACATTGGTCTGCCTAACTTCAAAGGGATTTCTAGTCTGCTATAGCTTTTCCCTATGGGTATGATTTTTTACTCTCTCTCTCTCTGTACTCTTCTGCTGTAGAATGCCCCAATCTGAGCCCTCTTAATTTGGCAAAAATTACTTTATCATCCAACATGATGAAGTAAAAAATACTTTTCAAACAAAATAAAAGCATTGGTTCAACATTTGTTTGCAGGTTTGGACCAGCCCTGGAACATCAATACATCCATCTCTGTTATGAGAGTAAATCAACACAATCCCCTTGACTTCAGCAAACCTCTGCTAATTTATGCCAGCTCAGGATCCAGGTCACAGCCTGCTGCCATAACATCAGGAGCAACCAAACAGAATTCGTGCATGAAGAATGGTGTTCTTCCTTGGCTGGTTCCACTCTGTCAGATTAATGCATAAATTAATGGCACACGAGAATGAGGACTCTGACATTTTACTCTCAACTAAAAATAAAACAGAAAAGACCTCCCAAAATAACCAGGCTGGTAGTGGAAGCTTACCAGAAATCAAGGTTCTAAAGCAGTTCTGCTGCACTGCTGTGAGGATGCCTGCAGGGAATCTCAGTACTGTTGCACAGCTCATGTCTCTCCTCAACGGTTGTGGATTTGTTTTTTTTTTTCCTTCTCTACCTCTTTTAGTACACAGAAAGCTTCTCTGGTTGTATTGAATTTAGCATTTTATATGAAATGGCCTCTCCTGTCACTGGATCACATAAAGTTCTGCTGGATCATTGCAAAATTCTTTTCCAAACACCCATATTTCTTCATCTTACTTGGAGAAATAAAAAGAATGAATGAAATTGCCAGAGAACTCAAGACCCCTATCAGATTTGTTAACTACTTTTTAAGAACTAACATGCCCTGACATTTCAATTGGGGAATAAAAAAGATGTCTAAGCACAAGTGTTGGATTATGGAACATATTTTTGTAGCAGTGATCCCTGACTTGTTTTAAAGTGAGTTTAATCAGTTAGTGGAACAGTTATGTCTTTGACAGCACAGACCTGGACTTCTTGACACAGCAGATTTGTACCACACCTTTGCATTCATGTTTCTGGACCCCTAAACACTAACTAGATCAGAGTTTCCACCAGCTGGTTTGAAATATTTGTTCAATAACCATATTCTTCAAACATTTATCATTGTCAGCTGTTTATTAAGCACTGAATATGGGATTATCACTCTGCCAAAGAAGGAAGGCACTTCCCATCTAAACAGAATAGTCTTTCATCCTTTTATATAAGTTTCCTTCTCCCAAAAGATATCTCAAAACACTGAAATGCCACACACTGCTTTATTGTAAAAAAAGATTTACCAATTATAGCAAGCAGCTCCTTTAGGGTGAAATGTGTCAGCTGTTTTACAGCACACAATAGACATGCATAATACACAGGAGCACATCCTACTGAACAGGCAAAGGAAGTTTTCTGGTAGACAGGCTGGGGCTATGCTGAACTTGGACTCTGGCCAGGATTTTCTGTCTAACACCAGCAAATGGTCCCACAACGTCTCCGAAGCAACAGGGAACTTTGTTTTAGGCTACATGTCAATGAGGCTATCTAGGGTCCTAGACAACCTTGTTTTAGAGCCAGGGTAAGAGACCTCCAAGAAATTTACTGCAGGACAGGGGCTGAGCTTAGACTACTCAAGTCATATACAAAACCTCTAATTACTGGACCAGCCTTCCATTCATAAACGTTTTTTTTTAAAATCTGATATATTAGTATTAGGACCTGGAAGGCAGGATAAGGATATTCTTCCCAGTTTACAGATAAACAGCACTGTGTCTAAGTGACTTCTCCATGGCAGCAAAGGAAGTCTGTGATAGATTGAACCCCAGTTTATACCTCAGTTGTTCCTCTCTTGGCTGTTCATGAAGCTACCCATTGCTGTGAACAAACAATATGATTTTTATCCACAGGAGTGAAAACCTCTCATACTTAGAAAGCATCTGTGCAAAACTCCAGACTAAATGCTTGGGTTTCAGCAATATCTATTTCACCATATGTACTATCTGAAGTACTCGAGTAGCCTGTCCTTTCAAAACAAGCTGCCTCTATGCATTAGTTTTCATGTGAGCCTTAAGCCTCATTTGTCTATGTACCATCTAAACACAATAGATTTACTTTTAGTCCAAACTGCACCACTACAAATAGCAAATGAATTTTATCCTCAAGAACAGCCATAATAAAATCTGCATTTCGTGGCTTTACCCATCAAAAGAGCTCTAAATGTTTCATGAACACTGATGCATCAGGGAAATGTATCAATAAGAACTACTCCATGACAACAATGTATGCAGACTGTGACTGAAATCTTCCCATGTGTGTCATGAGGTGTCATGAGGGGAGTGCTATTTTCAACCTGGTTTTAGAGCCAGGGTAATAGACCTCCAAGAAATTTACTGCAGGACAGGGGCTGAGCTTAGATTACTCAAGTCATATACAAAACCTCTAATTACCGGACCAGCCTTTCATTCACTGCAAAATAAAAAAAAATAGAATGGATTGCAGTGTGCTCAGGTGACAGAGTTATACTTCTCTAAACTGCATATTTTTTTAACTAAAAACTTCAGATTGTTGGAGACACTGATGTTCTCCAGTGTCCCTTCATAGCCCATCTCCTCCTCTTCCCACTTTCAAATTCCACTGCACTTGAAAATGTCATCCTTCACTTAGTGACACATCCCAGCCATGTGGGGTGGCAGCTGAGTCATGTCTCTACTTTGAACGAGGCGTGATGGAGACAAGCACCTTACAACTGCACAATCCTTTTTTGGGTACATTGTGTTAGAGGCTGATCACCTGTTCTATACAAAGGAATGGGTGGGTGGAACAAATCAGAGTGGAAGAACTCCACACACATGAAGCAGAACGGAGGGATTGGAGGTGGCCCTAGCAGTCAAATTACATCTTCCACAGTCAAAACTAAAGGGCACCTAGAGATCCAGGCACAAAGACAGGAATGAGTCAGAGACTCGTTTGGATAAACACTCTGCTGATGTTTACTGTAGACTCTGAATTAAGGCACTCTACATATCTTGAACCTTCTATGTCTCTTTACAGACGCTCTGATGCTGGTTTAAAATGTCCCTCTTGTTGCCCCACCTATTCTACCTTTTCCACTTCTTGAGGTATGCTAATTAGGCTGTTCACAGAGCTCTCCTGGAAACTGGACAAGTACATTATCTAATTTAAAATGTCCCTTTTGAGAGAAAAAAAAAAAACAAGGGCCAGAAATGCCACCAGCCAGCATCAAGGCTCAAGACAACAGACCAGCAGTTCAGATCCAGTTTTGCTGATTGCCTAAAATTCCCAAACATGTTTCTCTTTGACTATACCTTCATACCCACATCACTAAATGTTTTAAAAGGTAGATGATCATACAGCATCCAGGATAACTACTACTGTCTGAAAAGCAGCACAGAAATATTAAAAAATCAGAATGTTCTGTCTAAGCCAGCAATGTGTCCTTGTCGGCAAGAAGGCCAAGGGAATCCTGGGGTGCATAAGGAAGAGTGTGGCCAGTAGGTTGAGAGAGGTCATTCTCCCCCTCTACTCTGCCCTGGTGAGGCCACAGCTGAAATACTGCGTCCAGTTCTTGAGCTCCCCAGTTCATCTTCAGCTTACACCTTGAAATGTGTTTCCTCCCACCAATTGCTCCGCCAAGTTACTGGGCCTTTTATCAGCCTGAATTCCAACTATCTAAAAAGAAACAGAGTAACTACAAGCAATGCTAGTACATGATTGACAACTAAGGACAGGAGGGTCTGTTCTGCTAGTGTTCACCACTTAATTGCAGACCTATTCGCTATCTCATGAGGACCTGAAGACCCTTATCAGTTGAAACTAAATGCCAGTTATTCTCATCTTCTATGCTCCGCTTCAAGTCAGTTCAGAATCAATTTCAAATGCTTTTAAAGTCAACTCTGTACAGGAATAATTTATTGTCACTTTCTTGTGACTTGAACAATTTTTACTGTGAAGGCCATACTAAATATCTGCAATGGGTCTGACCTCACAGGATACATTCCTTATGAAGTCTTTGTCCAGTTCACCCTCTGGGGAGGGGGGAGAATAGAAAAAAGTATAAGAGCAAAAAAGACAAATTCAGTACATTGAAGAGCGTTCTCCCTGGAGTCATTGTCTTGCCTGCACAAAAGCAGAGAGAACCTATTTCTGGGGCTTCTGCAAGAGTCCCAGCTTAACAGCTGACCCTTTCATACTGCCTAGTTACAAAAAAGAGTTGCACCATCATTCACACATCACTTCCTCGCCTTTGACTGAGGTAACTGGAAATGGATCAATGACAAAGATAAAACCCGAAAAGTCAGACAAGTATTCCCAGAAAGCTCGAGAGTTAGATTTTACTTGTATTTAAAAAGCCTTGAGAAATGTTAACTATAAGTCAATATAGACAGTGAAAGAAATACAGCTGGACTGCCCCTTGTTCCCAGAGTAGGCAGATGAGACAAAGACACAACACACTTATGAAGTAAAAAGAGATACCCAACCAGGTTAGTGCCTCTCTCAAGCTTGCAGCAGTGTGTTTGTGAACCTGGCATGATATGTGAGCTGCTGTAATCTGGCTAAAAACAGTCACTTAATTCTGCGTGCAATGGTGCATTTGGCACCACTGATGTCAGATCATGGTAGTAAGCATCAAAGGAGCAACCATTCCAGCAGCCAGCTTCTTGAAAGCCAGAGTCACGGTCCTGCAGAACTAAAGCAGCTGAAGGTTGAAATGTCATGCATAATGCTTAGTGGAGCTCACTGGCCACTTCACAGACAGGATCCCTGCATGTGTTGGGAGAATACAGCATTAAGCTCTGTGGCCACTTGATATGTACAAAGATACTGAAGAATCACTGGATTCCCAGCAGCACCTGCTAGAGGACCCATTGCATTTCAAACCTCTACACAATGTCATCCCCAGTCCTCAGGAATTGATCTCCAGTGTTTACAGCCCTCTGAGCACCCATCCTAAAAGACTTCTTAATTTCTTGCTCTTTTGTGTCCCATACCTAATCAAACCTGATAAGTTTATTCTGTAGTTCCTTCTGCACTCTCCCTCTCTCCTCAAGATAATTTTTAAACATTTTTTTCCCCAGTATCTGCTCCTTCCTCTTTCTGTACCAATTCTGTAAATGGAATTTTTCTTCTTTACATCAAGAGAAGCAAAATAGTGTTTCCTAAGATAGTTTTCTGGCTGATTACACAGAATTAGTGCAGTAGCCATGAGCAACAGATAAGTAGCTTTAGCACATCATAGTTTCATTTCTTTAGACTGTAGAACATAAAAATGTTAATACACCTGGCTCTGAGCTGCTCCTTGCCCTCAGAGCTCCACAGCAGCCTCTATTCTCAGCTGCACACACACACCCCTTCTGTGGAAAGGGAGAGGTATGCAGTCCAATGGCCTTGGGGAGGGTGTAGGATGGGACATGACAGTAACATGGCACCAGGTCACCAGGATCTGAGAGGACTGACCATAGAGAATAATCTGTAACTGCCTTCCTCAGCCACACTTCCCATCCAGATCATACCTTCCTTAAGACATAGTCCCTTTCTGATGTTCCTTCGTGTTCATGTCTAACTAACAGCAAGAAGCTGGAAAAAACCCCAGCCCTTTCAAAAAAACTTTTGTAAAGGGTTTCAAGGCAGGCAGTACTTTGAGAATATATTCCTGAACACAAATTGTCTTCATTTGTTGGCAGCACAGAAACCAGAAATTTTACACATTGCGAAAGTATACAAACTATAGTTCTGGTCAAAGGGGCAGGGATGGATGGAAGAATAAAGAAACACAGGAGGGTGGAAGGGTAAAGAGAGGTTCAGTGGGAGAAAAGCCCTGGTCTCGTTTTGACAGGTTCAAAAATCTGCTGTGGAATATTTCAAATGATGTTTAATAAGTCTGTGTAGAGACATGCATTTCTTTTCTATGTGACCATTATGGAATTGTCACAAAGCGTTTGCCAGTAAGTAATTCTTCTGGAGGATAATTTAGTTACATACATGAGGCATCTATTAAACTGCAGTTGCATCTAGACCTCCATTTTTGTGCTAGTTCATAAGATTTTCACGCACTAGCACAATTTTGCTTGTATTCCTACGACTGCAGGCAAATTTTTAAATATTTTACAAATAGAAACCAGTTCTGAATGAATTTTTTAAGCTAAGATGTAACATTTGCATTTCTATTTGCTTTTAAGAGTTTCAGGCAGTTAAAGAATGACGAGGCTGGAGCTTGAACTGAGAAAACAATGGCTCTTTCAGCTGTTACATATACGGAAAAATTCTGCACTGAATATATGTGATCACTTTGGAGATTCTGGTTACACTGGAAACAGTTTATTACAAACATATGTCTATTTTACCTTTCCTTACTAGCTGCTTTCTAGCTTCAGAGAATTCCAAACATGCCCTCACACAAACCTGAGCAATTTAGAGGTGCAGACCATATCTGTACAAGCACTGGAGCCTTAATGAGCTGCCTGAAAGGAAGGAGCCAGCTGGCAGACATTAGACTATTTTCCGTATAGATTTTTGCATCTATGTCCTTTACCTGATGAATGGCTACACAAGTCTGAACTAGGAGTTTCCTCAAAAACACAATCCAAAACTAATAAACTGACAGATATTTTGAGAATGAGAAATATACCCTAGAAAATGGATTAGGTTGCATGTTCTTCAAACTGTGCAAGGCAAGAAAGCAGGAGTACTGATAAGCCAGGACAAATCCTGCACATTTGAAATCATCCAGGTAGAAACTTCTTGGAAACTGCTGAGGGAAACAGAGAGGGCCTCTGAGATTTAGTCTTCAGCCCTTGCATCTTCCATTCTTTCCTCAGGCCCTTGCCTGAGGTTGTCCTCATCTTGAAGTTCTTTGAGTACCTTCAATTCTTGGTTTTTGCAGGGACATAGAATTTTAGCAAAGCCCTTGAGAACTGTATTTTGTGGTACTTTGCCATTCAAAAACTTGGATATTTAGTATCAAAAGTGTGGGATAATGAACTGGAGCTTTCGCCAAATTGCAGTGGAAAGTAAGAGTGGGTTTTCCATCACCCTTGAAGAGCACATAGCTGTAATAAATTCCGCTTGACTAGAAGCAGTTGGATTTGATGACCATTCAGGCACATGTGCAAAACATTTTTACTTTCAAGGACCAACTTTCACAGAACAATTTATGTTCTTTCTTGCAAACATAGAAATCAATCATGTCTAGAAACCATCGGATCCAAATAGGAGAGGATTATGCAACAGCATGTCATTAGGGAATCAATATTGGCTGACCAGGCCGTGCTTGTCAAGGTTGCATTGATTTCTTCAATGCCATATTGTTGCCTAGCAGATCCATCCATGTTGCAGTGTCTAGAGCTGAGAAGGAGATGGTTTTCTAGTCTCACAGACTGAGTTAATAGTAAGAACAAACAACAGTACAGCAAACAGTATGTTACTGAGCAAAGGGGGCATTTCTGGAATTGTGCTGTAATATTTGTACAAGTGCACTGCTGCCCATACAGTCCCATTCACTCTAGGAGCATTCTACCAGTACACGGTATTATTTAGAAGCTCCTACACAGGTATAGACTCATCTCATTGCTTGGTAGGCTGCAGGGTGCTTGGTGGCTTTTTCTCCTGTGACAAATTTCCTCTCTTTATCTGAACCACCATTGCCCTTCTTTTGTTGTGCCCAACTTCAACAAACCCTAGTGTCAGTGACACCTCATCATCTCCTCTATTCTGAAAGCACAGGAAGCCACATGCACTTGGCACAAAATAACCACATCATTCTTAACGGGAAACAGAGTAGCACATCTCCAGGGCATGATCATAACAGTTTCAACCATGAAAGTGGTGCTTATTATCCGTTGGGTACACCATAGGAAGTAAAATGGGACCAATTTGGTACAGTCAGGATTGTTCACTAGTGGATCACCTTTTACTTTTAAGTGAGAGAGTGATTAAAACCGATGTTCCTAATCCTTTCTGGCACGTCATTTATGAGATTCACTGAAAAAAATAACAACTGTTCAGAAGACATGTGAAGGGCAACAAACAGAAAGTTCTTTACTTACTAGATCTTAGTGGCAAGTGGCAGAATACAGGGATGCAGCCATTTCACACAGGCGTGTTATATCCCAGGCTCAAGAGGGGTGTCAACTATTCCAGCAGTATTTTGCCAAATACGGCCACAGAGCCAAATCAAGCTGTGACATGGGAGCAAAATGGTTATTTTGAGTCAGAGTGCAGGCTGGTGGCAGGCAGAAGGACTCCATGTGCAAAGCAAAACTAGTTAGCAAACTATCTCTGCTCTTCGAGTGATATGTTACTTTTCTTCTGCTCGAATGTTTATTTTTTCTAATAAATGCTGTCCCTAACCTAGGGTAAAGCAGCCCAATTCTTAGTGCTGCTAACAAAAAGAACCCCCATTAAACACAAAATTTAATTTAAGTAAAAACATAGGCAAAAACAAAGCAAAAACTGGCCGAGGAAGAAACCTGTAGAAAATTTGGAGCAGAGAACACAAACCAGGTTGCTTATCTCACCAACATAAAGCTACAGAAGGAAAATTATGAATTAAGTTCCCTAATTACCCAATTACAGTTGTATCACTATAAAGCCATGATGAACATTTGAAATTGAGAGATAGCATCCTCATTAAAATAACACAATTGAAGAGGAAAAGAATAAAAATTACTAGTGAACACAAGTTTATTCCATTCTCCAGTCAAGTGAGTAGGGAATGAAAAAGCACTCTGAGAAGAAAGTCTGGAGAAACAGTCTCACAATAAGACAAGTGAGAAGTCCCTTTTTGCTCAATGTGAGAGTCCCAAAAACCAAATGTTGTTTGTTTGGTGTTTTTTTTTTAAACAACTTTTTCCACAGCCCATGAGTTGATGGTCCATCCTGTGTGTCACTTGTAAAGTGAAGTGAATATATAGGGATGAATAAAATTCTTAGAATGACATCAGCTGCTGAAGCACAAGCACCTCTTAAAAGATTAGCAGAGCCAAATTTTCAAAAAAAAATTGACCTTATTTTATTTGCATCCACCAAAGCCAGTGCTCTTGTAATCTAGTAGTGCCTTAGTTGAATTAACTGAGTAACTACATAGACCGTAACTCAAATTCTATCTCTAAGGGGAAGGTTTAGTCATGTGTGTAACATATTGCCACTAAGTCCTTCATGTCTCATATCTTCCCACCATTTCCAGCAATATGACTCACAAAAGCAAACTCATGGTTGTCTGGTGCATTTTCCAAGGGTAGGAGGGTTGGTGTAACAGCCCTCTGATGACCCCTCTGGAGCAAGGCAGTCAGAGCAGCACAGTAAAAGATTGCTCTGGCAGAGATGGGACCTCCCAATTAATCAGTGTTTATTGTATCTCAAGTTAAAGCAGTGCTGCAACATGTCCGGCTTTTAGGAAAATGAACTTAATTCTACAGCTTAATTCTAAGTAAACCAGTAAAAGCATACAGACAAACCTGCTCACACATACATATTCTGGGAAAACAGCCAAGGTTGACTTTCACGTCATCCCAGAAAGCAGAGACTCAGGAATTTGGTTGAATCTACTGTAACACCTCTGAAGCAAATCATAGAATCATAGAATCATAGAATCTTAGGGGCTGGAAGGGACCTCGAGAGATCATCTAGTCCAACCCCCCTGCCAGAGCAGGGTCACCTAGAGTACATCACACAGGAACAGAGCCATTAGTGTGTATTGTACAGCTATTCAGAAGTGTGATATTAATGAATTAATTTAGTATAGGGTGTTGGTTTTTTTCAAGTCTAAAACTGGCCTGATGAGTCAGTTTTCTAAACACTCCCATCACATTCATATCTAATGCCTTGTCTTTAAATTATATATAGCCATATATTCAATTTTTTGCACATTGATGTAGAAACCTTAATTTAGCCCTTTGAAACTAATTTTGCAAAGATAGTTTCCTAGGTTTGTAGTATGAACTACAATAGACAGAATTTTTAAAAGCTCCCACTTACTTCATCAAGAGGGTTCTGTAAACTATGAGGTTTTGTTTCTGCTTATGTAGCTAAGATTCCATTCCAAAGGAGGTACATTTTTTTTGAAGCGGTTTAAGGAGGTACATCCATATACAACCACAGTCCTACCACTGACATGCAAGTTTTTGCCAAGTCTATCATGTTCCATCAGGTTATGTCAGTATATTTGGTTTCTGTGGCAAGGTTTTTATAGCGGTGGAGCTACAGAGGTAGCTCCTATGAGAACCTGCTAGAAACTTCCTTTTTGTCTGGTAGAAAGTTTAGATACCAAGAATTAAAAAAACCCACAACAAACAGATATTAAAATTCAGAAATCAACTTCTGAATGAAAATTATTACCATATAGTAATTCATAACTGATCCCCCATCATTAATTAAGGAGAATTGATAATCTTAATGGGATTTGAAAGTAAATAGTATATTGTAATTTTTAACCTTTTATTATCCAATTTTTCAATTTTTTTCACTTTGGTTTGTGTTTAGAATCAGAGTGATATACATAAGGAACAACTCATAGCAAATATATTCATACCTGTGTTTCGTGTTTCAGCCACAAGGCTGATTTGTGTCCTATTGGTTGAACTAATAAGTACTAATGTATTCTATAGGTAAATCTATTGATTCAAAGGCACTTGGAAATATTGGTTTCTCAATTAATAAATGGCTGTGCACAGCAGCTTGATTTGAATTAGGCTGCAAAATTAAAATGATCCTCAATAATCAGGACTTTTTGTATTTTTAAGAATTCTTTTCTCAGTCTTGAATTTAATATTAATTTTTGTGTCCTTGATTGTTAAGCTTTGTTTTCAAGTGCCAAACATAGTGAGGCTGTTAAGAAATATCACTTAACTTTCAAATTGTCTTGTCTGTTTTGTCCTCATTGACATTTTACTCTCCTTTTGTAGATTAAATCTAAGATGTAAAAGGGTATTAAAATAATATTTTTTTTCATTATTCTATCAAAGCACGCATTATTTTTGAGAAAATAAAAAAGGCTAATTCATTGCTGTTGTTATGTGATACAGCACACCAGTTCCATATATGCCGAAGAGCAAAGAGGGTATCTTGTTTGTCAAAAGCTAAATAAATATTCAAATCAGATCAAGGTTCAGAGAAGTTGGTAGCAGACACAAATGTCTATTGATGCTGGAGCCTTCATCTCTTTCTGTTCATATTTTCCATCATAGCTGTCCTGAATCCATACCAAAGTCATACCCACTTTACATTCTGTTCACTGCCTTTTTTTCCACAACTTCATGAAAATCCCTGAAGCAGCATGGTTCACATTAAGAGGAAATTCCACAAATGAAACATGAGAAATGAATCTGCTTTGGAGGTAGAAGTTCTAGAATATACAGAGATGAGAATTCATTGCAACTGCAACATTTTATTGCAAGGGTAAGCAAAGTGAGGATAAGAAGTTACAAAAAAAAATATATTGGATATGCAAAGTTCAGTAGTAATATAATTTCATAATAGATAATGAAAAAAATAATTATTTAGCTACTTCAGAGAAAAAGAGAAGATAAAAGGGAAGGTAAGAGCTCTAATTATCAGAAAGTAAATACACTAGAGGGGAGGAAAAGTGGAATTTCTAAGTACTTGCTCTGCTTCAGTTCACTCAAAACAACTCTTCTGTGAAATGATTAATTATGCTGGGAGTAGATGAACAACATAAGAGAAGAGACATCAACACCGTAAAGAGCAAGTGAGAAATTACCTGGACTGAATTAATGTTTTGAATCAGCAAGGCCAGATTAAATCCATCAGAGAGTACTAAAGGAATTAGCCAATGAGGTTTCATAGTCCATGGCAAATGATTTTACAGAACTCCAAGGAGATCCTAGGGTTGCAGATTAGAAGCCTGACATCCATTATAGGAAACATACCAGCTAAAAAGAGATGTAACATGAATAAAAGTATTATTAGTGCTAGAATGATGTTAAGGCACAGAGCAAAACAAATGTTAGCGTTTAAAAAGGACTTATATATTAGACAGAAGTGTCGTATATATGATATCTTTTGCCAAATAAGCATATTTACTACACTAATTCAAGGTATTGTAAGGTACAACCTGTAGAAAAGAAAAATCTAGGTTACCATAGCTCACTGAAACCAGATAGCATCTACACCAAATATTACCGAAACATTTCAGAAAGCAGAAAACCAAAGATGATTGCTCAATAAGGACTCTACGAACTTCATAGTTCTAGTAATCCTTAATAAACCCACACTTAATCCCCAGTCCATTAACTGTTGGCCTAGCTTAAATCCCTCTTTCCTCATAATTGATACTTCTTAACTTGTAAGATTCACATCTCAAAATCAGAAGTCAAAGTAGAAAACTAGTATGACTTATAACTTTTAAGTTTATACTGCTGGGCTCATCTACAGCCTCTTGAACATTAGATACAGATAAATCACCCATAAAGCAAAAAAGTAGATACTAAGTCACTCTCCTGAACAGAAGTCAGTTAATGGTGACAGATAAATGTTGCCATCTACAAAAAGTTTTCACCTCCAGTGTTCCCCCAGATTACCTTCTCTGTTTCTCTTCCAAATCTATCAGTCCACTGATAGCAACATGCCTTGGTCTTTGTTTCCAACATTAGACCAAATGTATAACTTATAGAATCATAGAATCATAGAATCATAGAATCTTAGGGGCTGGAAGGGACCTCGAGAGATCATCTAGTCCAACCCCCCTGCCAGAGCAGGGTCACCTAGAGTACATCACACAGGAACTCATCCAGGTGGGTTTTGAATGTCTCCAGTGAGGGAGACTCCACAACCTCCCTGGGCAGTCTGTTCCAGTGCTCTGTCACTCTTACAGTAAAAAAATTTTTTCGGATATTCACCTTGAACTTCCTATGCTCCAATTTACACCCATTACCCCTTGTCCTATCACTGGTCATCACTGAGAAAAGCCTAACTCCGTCCCCCTGACACTCACCCCTTACATATTTGTAAACATTGATGAGGTCACCCCTCAGTCTCCTTTTCTCCAAGCTAAAGAGACCCAGCTCCCTCAGCCTTTCCTCATAAGGGAGATGTTCCACTCCCCTAATCATCTTCGTAGCTCTGCGCTGGACTCTTTCGAGCAGTTCCCTGTCCTTTTTGAACTGAGGGGCCCAGAACTGGACACAATACTCCAGATGTGGCCTCACCAATGCAGAATAGAGGGGGAGGAGAACCTCTCTTGACCTACTAACCACACCCTTTCTAATGCACCCCAGGATGCCATTGGCCTTCTTGGCCACAAGGGCACATTGCTGGCTCATGGTCATCCTCCTGTCTACCAGGACCCCCAGGTCTCTTTCACCTACACTACTCTCCAGCAGTTCAGCCCCCAACCTGTACTGGGACATGGTGTTGTTCTTCCCCAAATGTAAAACTCTGCACTTCCCCTTGTTGAATTTCATCATGTTTCTCCCCGCCCAACTCTCCAACCTATCTAAGTCTCTCTGAATGGCAGCACAGCCTTCTGGTGTGTCAGCCACTCCTCCCAGCTTAGTGTCATCAGCAAACTTGCTGAGGGTACATTCTATACCCTCATCCAGGTCGTTGATGAAGATGTTGAACAACACCGGTCCCAGTACCGACCCCTGTGGGACTCCACTAGTCACACACCTCCAACCAGATTCTGCCCCATTGACTACAACTCTCTGACTCCTTCCTTTCAACCAGTTCCTAATCCACCTCACTTCCTGATCACCAAACCCATACCTGATCAACTTTTCTACAAGGATGCTGTGGGAGACGGTGTCAAATGCTTTACTGAAATCAAGATAAACCACATCTACCGCTCTACCATCATCTATCCACCTAGTAATTTCCTCATAGAAGGCTATGAGGTTAGTCAAACATGATTTACCCTTGATAAAACCATGTTGACTGCTCTTGATGACCCCCATGTCCTTGATGTGCCTGGAGATAGTGCCAAGAACAAGTTGTTCCATCACCTTTCCAGGGATGGAGGTGAGGCTGACCGGTCTATAGTTACCCGGGTCCTCCTTCTTGCCCTTCTTGTAGACTGGAGTGACATTTGCTATCCTCCAGTCCTCAGGCACCTCACCTGTTGCCCATGACTTACTGAAGATGATGGAGAGTGGCCTAGCAATGACCTCCGCCAGCTCCCTCAGCACCCTTGGGTGCATTCCATCTGGACCCATTGATTTATGGATGTCCAGATTACTCAACTGATCCCTAACCCAATCCTCATCTACCATGTCAAACTCTTCCTCTATCTTGACTTCTTCTGGGGCTATATGAATCTGGGGCTCATAGGGAGACCCTGCAGGAGTGAAGACAGAGGCAAAGAAGGCATTCAGCACCTCTGCCTTCTTTATATCCTCTGTCACCAGGGCTCCCACCTCATTCCTCAATGGGCCAATATTGCCTCTATTGCTAGTTTTGCTAGCTATGTATTTGAAAAAGCCCTTTCTATTATCCTTAACCTGACTTGCAAGGTTAAGTTCCAAGGAGGCCTTAGCTTTCCTAATTGCCTCCCTACATCCTCTGACAACAGTCCTATATTCCTCCCACGTGACCAGCCCCTCCTTCCATGATCTGTAGATTTTCCTTTTCCACTTAAGTTTGCCCAGTAGTTCCTTCTTTAACCATGCAGGTCTCCTAGCACCCTTACTAGATTTCCTAACCATTGGGATGCTCTGATCCTGTGCTTGCAAGAAGTGGTCCTTGAATGTTGACCAGCTATCTTGAGCTCCTTTATCTTCTAGCACCCTGTCCCATGGGATTTCCCTTAATAGATGATTGAGGAGACCAAAGTTTTCCCTGTGGAAGTCCAGGGTTCTGGTCCTGCTGGGTATTTTGTTCCTTCCACACAGGATCCTGAACTCCACCATCTCATGATCACTGCAGCCAAGGCTGCCATTGACCACCACTGCTTCAACAAGGCCCTCCTTGCTGGTTAGTACAAGATCCAGCAGCGCTCCTCTTCTAGTCGGCTTGTCCACCATTTGCATTAAGAAGTTATCATCAATGCACTGGAGGAACCTCCTAGACTGTGAAAGGCTGGCTGTGTGAGTCTTCCAGCAGATATCAGGGTAGTTGAAATCTCCCATAAGGACCAGGGACTATAGTTGTGAGGCTGCTTTCAGTTGCCTGTAGAAAGCCTCATCAACCTCCTCACCTTGATCAGGAGGTCTGTAATGCATTGCAGCATTAAGCAAAGGCAGCTACAGTAACCCCAGCATCTCCACTTTAGGTGCACAGTCCAATACCAAAAGTAATCTGGAAGTTCTGAAAGTAATCTCTGCATACAAATCTTACTCCAGGCAGTACAGGTTAATGGTGTTAACTCACCCACCCATACAACCTCAGGCATACTGGAAACCCCTTAGAGATGTCTGACAGGCTGTCCCTCCAACTTACCCTATTCCTTTTGAATTAACTGGTCATTTTCAAATTAGTTTCATGAACCAGTGGAGGCATAGGTACTCCCTCAAAAGAGTTTCAGTACAAGCAATACGGCAGAAAAGAGGTCCTCAAATTAATGTCTCCTCATGGGAAGGGTCTTCTATTAGACATCAGAAAATGCAGCCTCTCTCTTCCTGGCCTAAATCATATGGATAGAAAAGTCACAGCCATGTTGGAAAGCAGTCTTCATAACTTCTGCTGCTCCTGGCACAAGTCTCGGAAGTTAGGACACCTCTATGAGAGCTATTTCAAAGGTGCAACTTCAGCCTGGGGTTTGGGAACACAGAAGAATGAGAACACACAAACACATGCAGGCTTCTCACAACAAGCTACCTGGCTTGTCAATCTGTAAGACTGATAGCCAGGTATCACTCCATTTTTGTTGCCAAGGGCTTTGCAGGCATGAATTTTTATTTTTAAAAACCATCATCCTCCATCCTCTCCTCTGGGAGAGGTCAGGCTGACAATTCATGTTGTAGTTGCAGTAGAAAGCTACACACAATGGAGACAAAAGAGAACGGTGTGTTAAGCTCAGAGCAGCTTTAATTGTACATATTTAAAAGCAGCAAAGCAACATCTTACATCAAAAGCTCTCTGTGGCTGGCAGCTGGTGCAAGGTCTGACACTGACTTCTTAAGAGTTTGGAGACAATTACTTCTCCTGTGTGAACCTCCCTTTTTCCTATCTGCAAGATGGAAAACAAGAGTCAAAGCTGGTTGTTGACACAAACATATGCAAGTTCCCAGTTATTTAGCCCATCAGTCAAGGGCTCTGAAGGTCAAGTTTCAACTTCTTGCCATAGCGTGGGCTTCTTGTAAGTGGGTCACAGAGACCCCAGTTCATAACCACCTCCTTTGGCACCTAAGAAATTCTTGGAGTTCTATTGTGGTGTCTAAAATCGAAAGGATGAAGAATGAGAAGCTCTTGTAGGGCTTGATTTAGATATTGTGCCTGTCTCTTTCCACTGACTGGTAGCTAGGAGTTTTTCAAGCTAATCCCTCTGCCATATTGCAAGATGCTGATGACTTCAGTATATTAATGATTGAAACTAGGAGGAGTACCAAGAGAGAAATGACTCCATGAGAAACATAAAATTCATTAAGATTAAGATCACTAAATATTTGTTAATGTTCCATATGTAATTTATTGTAATAATTCTTAGTTCCCAGGTAATGCTTTCTTTATAAAGTGTTAATTAACATGATTATCTCAGAAATGAAGATAGGGAAAATTGTGGCATAGACAGGAGGCCAGCAATAGGTTAGGGAAGAGAAGTCAGATTTGATCTGATATCTTTGCTGTGGGTTTTAACCTCTGGCAAACCGTAGCTGAGCCATGGACAGCACAAGCTCATTATGAACATGATCACTGTGTGTTACAGCTGGTTACACACACCTCTGGAGAAGGTCCTATGAGTCTGCTGGTGAGGAAAATAACATTTTAATAACCATTTAATTAAAACAAATTCTTTATGAACTGTTTACAAATGGAAACTTATAGCGTGACTAAAAATAATTGAAAGAAAATATATTTCTGTCCAATTTAGGAGCAGAGAGACATCTGCAATAAGTGCTGCCAGGTAGCAAAATATATAATTGAAAATCCAATGAAGGTTATTCTCTCTTCTGTTAAATTTGGGAGGAATTTATGGTATTTTATTCCCATATAACTTTATTGGTTTAGTATCTGTTAAATTGCCTGGGAATTTTATGTAAAAATATATTAAACAAAAAAAAAAATCCAGCACATTATTTCTACAGCTTTCTAGAAGTACCACAGCATGTACTCACTTGCAAAATGCTGTCTATCCATTGATCAGAGGTGAATAACCCTAACCAGTCCCAAACTGGTTCTCCATGAATGGCTCTTTTCAACTATTTGGGGCACTTCTACTAAGGAAACAGAAACAGTTATGCATCTCTGAGAGCGGAAAGAGTTAATTCATGGTGGTAAAAATCATAGGACGGTTTGAGTTGGAAGGAACATTTAAAGTCATCTAGATCCAACCCCCTGCCATGGGCAGGGACACCTCTCACTAGATCAGATTGCTCAGAGCCCCATCCAATCTGGCCTTGAACACTTCCAGGAATGGGGCTTCCACAACTTCCTGGGCAATCTGTTCTAGCATCTCACCACCCTCACAGTGAAGAATTTCTTCCTAATATCTAACCTAAACCTAGATCAAGCATCAGCACAGCCCCCTCCGATCAAGGACAAATCATAGGCTGGTGTTTATTGCCTGAATTAAAACTCTTTCACTGGGGAGGAGACACACAGAATTCTACTAATATCCTTTATTAAATATCAGTTATTAACTTCAGTCTCATTACCTATTTCTGTCATTCCAGACAGAACATACAGCCAGATGTAGCCTTCCCATCAATAAGTGCCAAACAAGAGGGAAAAATATTAGTCCACCCTATCCACACCTTTTTTTATCATAGATCTGTTGGGCTAGAGGACATAACATGTTACAAATACACAGTATATTAATCAAAATTTGCCCCTTTATCATGAGGTTTTATCACAGCTGCTAAAAAGGAAATCCTTGTTGAAAAATTTATACTGGAAGCATTTAGTATTGGAGGAAAATAGGCACAGCAGCTCACAATAGCAGAAAGCCTATTCAGAATAGGAGAATTTCTTGCATTGTATCCTCCCTTCTCTCGGAAACTGCCTGATTTAACAGCTTCCGAAAGCAGCAGGGAATTTGCTGCTTTAAATTGCTTTCCATGTGCTCCTGTGGATCACGCCTACACACGCTCAGCTGAGCAAAGGTGAAACCTGTCCCAAGGGAAGGTAGCTCTAGCCTTGAAATAGGGCAATTATGCTGCAGAGAGAATGGTCACATTTAGCAGAAGGTTGAGTGAAGCTTCCCAAGAGCACCAGGGTCATTGTGTTACACCAGGTCTGTCAGCTAACGAGGGAACAGTTGTGTCTTCAGAACATGACTTGCTCTCATGAAGCAGTTTGTGGGCTTGTGTATGAATTTGCCATGTTCTGAACATCCACCAGCCTTAAAATGTCCTCAGATGATAAACAGGCTGGATCCTCATGTCAAAAATCAGACAGACCCAGTAACTCTCAAAAAATTCCCAGCAGTTTAAGTTATGGCCTTTGTAAGATTCCTGAGGCTACTTTAATTGAGCACACAGGCCAGAACACTCCTGCAAGCACCCCAGCAGTGGTAGGTATAGGATTTCAGACCTTCCACTTTAAACCAATATCTGCTGGCATTCACATTCACAAGGGAACCGCTCTGAGTGGTAAGATGTTCAGAACAAGGGACACCCAGTTTAAGCAGGTCTGCTACTAGCAGCTGGACAGCTGGGGCAAGTATCTACCTCATACACTGAACACCCTGGTTTCACAGAGCTGTCTTTCAGTAGTCATAAGGGGAACATTCTTTCAAATAACAGAGGAAGAAGGTGGGGATTAAGATTTTAATTTATATCAAGAAATGTAGACCTTCCCTGAGCAAGCTGTCAGAAATCAATCAGCACTCAGCAACAGCTCTGTCTCAGGACTACTTCACAGTTCATATGACAACACAACTCTGTCCTATGTCCTACTGGGGACCACGTACAATTCAGCACACTGTGACAAAAGCAGCAACACAGTAAAAATGGATGAGATTAAGTGTATCCTGAGTGAGAAGAAAAATAATATTTTTTACATGTTCCCTAAACAAAGCCTTCAAAATAAATTCATTTTCTACATGCCAAGGTCCAAATATGATTGAAATCCTCTGTCCCATTGTTATCCTACTTTGATTTGTAGGCACTCACATCACTTTCCAGGAGACTGGTTTAGTAGCTTTCTTCCATTTGGGTGGAATGAGGGAACCATTCAACTTTTATTTTTGTGGGGGTTTTGGGGGGGTTTTTTGTTTGTTTGTTTTTTCATTTTTTGAGGTTTTTTTGTGAGACTGGAAGATAGGGAAGTCATAGTTGGGAAACTAGACTGAAATCATATCCAGCCATGTGAGGTTCTACAAGTGTGTGTGTATGCCAAAACAGAGACGGAGCTCTGGGACAGGATGCTAACTTAAATAAAGGTTTACTTTAGACATTTTGGATTAATGCAATTATTTCAGGAAAGTTCTTGGTCCCACGCAGCATTTTCTTTACCTAAACAATCTTAAGGACCTCTAATACTGGCTAAACACTGAACAAATCAGGAACTAGCAATCTAGGTAAGGACCAATCTGAAGTAAACATTTCATGAGACCTACATGACTCGAATTATACTAGTTATGTCCCCCACAAATCCTGTGGTTTTGTGGCATGTTTAACAAAGATTTACTACATTTTAAATTTTTTTTCTTCTCTTTCAAGGAAAATGTTTAAATTACTGATCATAACATCTCTGTCAAGAAATTGGATATTTCATTTATAATGAGCACCAGCCTAGTTTATTTTAAAATATCAGAGCAGAAAGGCAGGTAAAATGATGTACAATAAAAGGAAGCTCTCCAGCAGGTCACTGAGGTTGAGATTTTCAAATATGCCCATGAAGAGATATTTAAATTCTACAGGAATTTAGCAATTGAACCTTGAGGCAAAATTTGTTTAGCAAGTCAGACTTTTCACTACACAGGGTCAGCCCCACTGAGTAATGTCAAGATGACAATGTCAGCATGGTTTCCTACAGGCGGCAATATCACAGCCCTTAAAAATTGCTAAGAGCTGTTTAAGATCTGTCTCAGGTTCTGTTTGAGTCTGATAGAGAGCCTGCCACTTCAGAGCAGTAAAATCTAGGCCCCATTCCTTCACTAAGAAAAGTTTCCGAGTGAGCAGCCTATACAGCAAGGAAACATAAGAAACAGGGAGAAGGGAGTGACCGTTTGTTACAGCTTCTTGAAATGCTTTGCCCAGTCCAGTTTGAAACCACATTAATCCTACAAAACATCAAGCTCTGGACAATGAATATGAAAAAGAGAAGCCCAGAAAGCTCCTCTGGAATCTGGCTGAAAAAAACTGGCAAATCCCAGCCCAACATCAAAAGAGAAAACAGAAGCACAAAGTGAGAGCATGATAGAGTCAAGATGGCCACGCCATCAGTGAGTCAGCAAGCAGGCCAGGCCTCAGTCCTTGTGCTATGATCAAGCAGTGTCTCAGCTCACAGTTGGCAGAGTGGGAGAAACAGCAGCACACAGCACAAATGTTTGATTACCCTTCTTAAAATGTTCTGCTCGAACTCTAGCCTTGTTCCATACAGACACATTTCAGGGGCACATCATCCCATTAGTAGAAGCAAAGGAAATAGAGCTTTGATGGTGACCAGATATAAACTGCTGGTTAGAGAGGCAGAGATCATTACATCTTTTAAAAAAAAAAAAACCAAAAAAAACCAAAACAACAAGACATTAGGGGCTTTGTTTCACTTCATTTGATGTCTGGTATTTGATGCCAACATTTAAAAAAAAAAACAAAAAACAAAAAACACACAACAACTACAGTTTCATGGTTTGGGATTTTTCTTTCCCTTTGTAATTCATTATTTCCCTTGCAGCTGGTGGCATTATAAGGGTCTCATCAACTATAGGAAACAAAGTAGGTTTCTCTCAGCATAAATGCTTTACAAAGATAGGAAGGGTCAGGGTTTCACAGAAGCTGGTAAGTATTTGGTGAAAAAGGACCTAGGCATCTCTACACCACAGACCGAGTTAAACAGTACATGTGTTTCACACGCATTGTTCAACCCTTTAAATGTCAGAAATCCCACACAGTTTTGTTAAAGAGAGAAAGACTGCATGCCCTGCTAATTGAGTAAATCAATACACAGAGAAGGCCACGAAGGGAATGAAAAGCTTTTGACACATAAAGAAATTGTTTTTAATGTGCATAAGAGGAAAAAAAAAAAACTGCTTGCCCTTTATGCTTTAATTAAGGCAACCTCAGGAATACAGACTGAAAGACCTTTTCTCTGCACTTTCCTCACCATTCTGCTCTTAACTCCCTGCCGTCTGACCATTAGTAGTGGTCAAAAGCCTGTGAAGATAAAACAAGTCACTGCCGTCTCTCAGAAGGGAATCAACTACCAGATGGGTTCCTACCAAGCTCCAGAGACAGCCTCAGGAATTTATAAAGTACAGGATGGATTGTTGCCATAACAAGAGCTTCTTATAAAGTGTATTTATAGGGTCCAATTACATTATTTATCTGAAGCTTTTGGTATTTTTTTTTTCATTTACAAGTTTCTACATTTTTGTGGAGATTTTAAAGCCTCTTTTGTCTCCAGAAAAGCTTTCCTAAGAGAGTTTTACCAGAATATTTTGCAGCCAAAGGACTAACAAAGGCAGCAATTTAGGTAGAAATCTTTCTCCACAACTTTTCTCTGGGCTGATGAACACCCATGAAACAGCCTAAGACAACTTGCTTTGAAAACACCCTAAGGAGCTCCATGGAAGCAGAGCTTTTGAAGCTCTGAGACTTGCTCTTTCCCAGAGCTCTTCTTGTAATGTAAATCTCACTCTGCTGCAATCCAAAAATGAGCAATTTCCTCCAGCAGCTGGAGCTTTGGGCCTCTGTTGAGTAGCTCTTGGTGCAATGGTTTTCTGTCCTATTTAGAGGACATACACTGCCTCTCTAGAGGTCAGGCAGTGAAGGGGCATCCCTGTGAACTGCTATGTTAGCAAACAGCAGAGTGCATGTATGATGCATTATGTGATCTGTGACTTGGTTCTCAGTTCCCAGTAGAACCATTTGCAGATATTCACATGCCCTAAGCCTGAAACTAGTTTAGTCTAATACTTTGGAGGTGTCAGCCTACTTTCCTCATGCAACCTGTTTTTAAAGGCAGCCTTCTATGGGCTGACAAGAAGATTCTAAATCTTTGGAATATGTTCATTCAGCTAGAGTATGACTATACCTGAAGGCAACAAAGTTTGTTATTGTCCTGAACAAAATCTGATCCTGAAGAGACCAAAACCAACAGAGTTTGATCTGTGGCAATTTCCTGTCCACCACATTCAAGGAGAAAGGTAATCTACCAACAGATTAAACTTCTTTCCTTCAAGAGAATTATATAGGAAGCAATATGGAACATTAATATGGTCAAGATCTGGATTCAAACCTCTGTTTTCTAGCCAAAGATCTGAAACATGAAGGGAGAGCTCAATTTTCCACATGGTAGGAGATAACAAATGAAAAGCTTAAATGACTAGTTAAGCATCACACAAAAAAACTCAACCAAACAAACAAACAAAAAAGACCCAAAAAAACCAAAAAAACCCCAAACAAACAAAACTGGTGGCAAAACCATTTACAGTCATTTTCATTTCTACATGACACCAAAAATCAAACAGTCCTGTTGACCTGATACAGCTCACAGTATCCATCAAGCACCTGGTTTTCCTGCCACTTCATTCATGCAATTATTTCATATCATGATCTCAGAATGAAATCCAAAAAGGCCCCTTAAGATTTCCATTTTTAATATTTCAGAGAATAATGCAGTTTCATCTTCACATTTAATTCCCCAGCTTTTTCTGACTGTGAGTAACATCAGAAAAATCTCATATACTCCATGATCTTAGGAACCTTGGGCTGAGAATGCTGGCCTTGAGGCGAGGGTAAATCAAATTGTGTGATTTTATTAAATGCAACTTTCCTAAGCATGAAGTCTTCCCTCTCTTTACATTTCAGCATTTTGCAAAGATCTTAATAAAATGACCTAAGAAGTGAATCAACAAGTTTTCCAGTATAGCCAAAGACAGTACTAGCTGACAGAAAACATCCAACTGCCATGATATCTGATGAGTTAACCCAGCTACTCTTTAAATACTTAAGCACTTTCCTTTCTGCTCGTG
Organism: Chaetura pelagica; assembly: GCF_000747805.2. Classification (NCBI taxonomy): domain Eukaryota; kingdom Metazoa; phylum Chordata; class Aves; order Apodiformes; family Apodidae; genus Chaetura; species Chaetura pelagica. The sequence goes on along the minus strand of NW_009952362.1, from coordinate 752,753 downwards.
TAATTAAAATATAGCAGTTTATATCTCTTTAGATCATTCTAAAATTAAGATTCAATAAATCAGGTAAATTACAAGTTAGGCATTACTTCAACGGTGTAATGCAAGTAACATGTATCATGTCTTCTGTAGAGGTCAGCTGATTAACTTCCCCGCGTAAGAGGAACCAGCAACGTGTCTTTTGGTACTAAATTTGCTGTAACACAAGTGAACAAAGAATCACTGAGATGAGATCCAAATATTCCAATATTCTCATATCTGGGGAAACAGTATGAACTGAGAGGTAATCAAAGAATTACAGAAAATAGAGCTAGCAAAAGACCTAATCTAATCTATTTCTGTACCCTCAGGAATGACCACTTTGATCTAAAGCAATCCTAAGAAATTTAATTTTTCTTAAGGGTATTAAAAATCACATCCTTCAAATCGTCTAGAAAAAAGGTCTTCTTCCATACATATAAGGAAAAATAATTCAGCTTCTTTTGAGTGAGACCAAGTATTCTCAATCCTAACTGGGCATAGTTCAAAAAGTTGCAAAAGGCTTCACAATAAAACTTTCTCCTATTACCTTCCTCACTGGAAATAAGAAGTAGGAGGAGCCCAGGTTAAAATTTTAAGGAAGTGTCTTATCAAACACTGCTGTATGGTTTCTCTGAAGGCCTCCAGAATTTAGGAGCTGGCACCCTGAAGACAAGACATGTCTAGGAACAATGCCCTGTTTTACATACTAAAGTGTTCCAGGAAGCCTACTGAGAAGAAAATGAATTTCATTTCCCCTTCTTTGTACACTTTAAGGTTTGCCAGAGTATACTGTGCTTGCAGCTATGTCAGGATGTACTTTGATCAAATTGGTTCTCACAAGTTAAGCAGGGTTAAAACTAGAGTGGGTCAGGAATTTTTTAGTCCAAACCTGTATTTCATAAGGAATTTTCAATTCAAACTTATTTTCAGAGAAACTTATTTTTACAAGGATGGGATTTCTGGTCAGTATCTAAACATGGATTCTGAAGGCAATTTAGTGGCTTCTAGACCAATTATTCAGTAGAAGAAATGAATTGCACTGGAGACATTGCCCTTTGATTGAGATCTAAAAGCCAAGATCCTTAATCCTGATAAATAAAACTGCAGTGCATTAATTGAAAGAAACATAAGCCTTTTTATCCTGAACAGATTTTAACCCTCTGAACCACAGGTTTCCTAAGGTTTCTCCAATTTTGACTTGTTATGTCATAGCCTTGACTCCCAGCATGAAATTTCTGTGATGGAGTCACTATTCATCTGCTGCCCTATTCAGCACTATCAGATTTACATTAACTAATGTTGGTTGTATTTCTGGGGAAAAAAATCCTGTGGTTTTAGTAAAAATATTTTCATGTAAACTAGAGAGAGAGGAAAATAAACACTTCATTTTAAAACAATTGCTGGAGCGATCCCTAATTTTTCAAAATCTGAATTTTTTTTCTGAAACTTAGCACTTCTCAGGTTGCATTTTAATGTGTTTTTTTTTTTCACTGGCTCTAGTTAGTACATCCATCTGCAAAACGCTGTGAAATTATTTGAGAGGAAAAGCTTATGCATATGAAATAATTTTTATGTATATACTTATTAAAGAGGCAAAATCTAAAGTAAATTTCAGCATGTCAATTATATTTATTCTAGAGTATAAAATAATCTAATCTTTGCTATTCCACGATCATGAATTATTTTCTATGTGCTCAAACTTTAGAAATACATATATGCTTTACTTGACATTTTATATTTAAACTTAATTGCAATCTTTAAAATTCAAGAGAGCTGCTTTAGGAAGAAATGGGTGAACTGACTCGGAAACTATAAGCATCACTACTCACCCTTGTTAGCTGCCATGATATATGGATATAAAGATTTTCTGAACAAACATTTAAAGCCACCCATTATACATAACAGAAAGAGGCTTCAGCAAAACTTACACTCTAACTCTTTCCTGTGGCAGGATACATCTCAAGGCTGAGTAACACTGCAAGCAAACATAGAATTGCATTCAACAGCCCACTCCTTGAATGCTAAACAGTAAGTATGCTTCAGATTATTAGGCACAGAGTTACAGTACTAAAGCTGGTGATGGTTGGATGTACTTGGGTTAATCAACATATTTCTATCTATACTCTTTGATTTTAAAATTCCTGAATTGGGGAGTTAGTTGGCAGAAAAGTAGATTTCAGTTCCTTGAGTCTGATTATTTTTTTTTATTCCCATTTTTGCCAAACCCAGTGTGTAGAGGCAGGCTATTTTTAGATATTCAGTAATCATAAAGATAGGAGGCACTTATACAGGCATCTAATTGATGACACCCAAGGTACCGTAAACATCTATAGAAACACTCTTACACATCAAAGAAAGGTGAGAGTGAAAGGAAACTAAAATGAATTGCATTATTTTCCTTTTGACACAGAAGTCAGGGACAGCCACTGCAGCTTAGCTGATGTGCAGTAACTCAGCACAGTAACCTGAGTGAGGATCTATGCATCCCAGTCACATGACAGGTGATTTTAAACAGCATGTTGGACCAATCTTCACATTATCAGCACTACATCACCATAAGGCAGCTAAAAACCCAGGCTCAGACCAGGCTGCTAACCTTCCTGAGTAGACTGTCAGGTAGCTCAGCAGCAGCTTCTGTTTCAGATCCCTCAGGCTGTCTGTGTGCAAACACAGTCCACATGAAGTAACTGAAGGTACAGCCACCATCCATCTCCAAGCTACGTAAACCTCACCAGCAGTTCATGAGAGAGCAAATCTTGGGACCAGCTGTGAAATGCTGTGTCCCTATTCAGATAGTCATCAAATAACCAAGTTTTCACTAAAATAAGCAATTTATGTAGCACTCTTCCCTGCAAGAAGATAGAGATGGTAAACAGCATCCTTCCACTCCTTTGGCTTTTGCTGCTAGATAATTTTTCATTTGCAGTTTATCAGCTAATTATATATTTGCCTTGGCATTCAAAGACATAAGGGCATAGTTTATTTAATGGTTAGTAACTACACAGGCCTTCTCTGATCCCTCTGCTCTAACAGAAAAGCTTTTCTGTTTTCATCCTCATGTTTAATCTAGAGCTTAGATATCCCTGTGTTGTCCCCTGGTTGTTATGCTGTTGCACATGGAAGGCAGGCTTATACTTCATGTGACAATACAGGTCTTCCTAATCATTCCCTGTTAATACTACAAATTGTTTCCACCAGAGTTGAAGACTGACCTCTGTTCAGAGTGCGTATGAAAGCAGCTTTTGTTTTCATGTCTAGGTTAAAAACTACGAGGTATGTAAAAGGCGATATGAAGACTGGTTCACAATTAGTTTTTCTCTGGGAACAGGGAGCTACCTAAGCCTTGCTCTTCAGCTCAATATCTATACAACCTCCTGCTGCAGTTCCCAGCCTGGGTATGCAGCACCACTGAGATGTTCCTGTGAGACAGGCAGGAGGCTGCAAATATGTCCATGTGGCAGAGACATATGGATATGGTGAGATGCAAAGAATTATTCCTAACTTGACACAGATGGTCGACTAGCACAACTGGAGAGAACGAAACTTCAGGCCAGAATGCTGCCAGAGAGGGAAATATTGACAACAGTTGCAGTTGTGGAGAAGAAAGTTTTGAATTTGTTGCCATCAGTGTCTGCAAAGGAAACCCAAACCTTACAATTATGTTCAGATAATTGAGCACCAGATTTAACTGTGGCTCATTTTACTGTGGGAATGCTCAGAAAAGATGAGGTGAATCAGCAAGTGGCATGGAGGCAGCACATATAAATGAAGAGTCTTTAAATTCCCAAATGGATATAATTGTTCTGGAAGTTTTTGAAGCCCTGCCACTCATTCCTCTAATCTAAAACCACTTTGTTTCTGAATGAAGGCATTCATGTGAATTCAGGAGGCTAATTTACTCCATTAGTTGACACCCTGTAACTCACCTGAGTTTACTTCTTGTCACTGTTTGACTCAGGATTGACAACAATAGACAAGTCCTGTCTCAGCTACTTACTTCTGAAAAACCTTTAAAGTTTCCAGCCTCCAAACACTAGAAATAGTTATCTACATATATCTTTAATAACTGGGGACTTCAGAGACTGTCATGGCCAAATCAAACATTTGCATCTCTAACATCTCTCCAGAGTTGTGCTGTACTGAACACCTCTGATTTTGGTAACAGATTGATCCTAGAACAGGGTAGAAACTTGAACCTTCCCCTCTTATCCCAGCTGGTAGTCAAATCATTTTCCCATCTACTATCTGTGCTTACTGAACCAATCAGCCTACAAGACTGGTTAGTCATCTGCCAAGCTTTTTATGATGGAAACATTTCCTTCTCACTTGAGGCAAACATCCTTTTGGAAACCATCTTTAAGTCAGCAAGACTGCAGCAGCATCTAACATCAAGAGTTAATACTTGCAGCTTATTAAAAAAAAAAAAAAAAGTGGTTATCAAAAGTAATGGGATCAAGAACAGGTAATGCACTCCAACTTCGTAGTTACTATGATTTTTGAGTCTGTTAGAATACCTAATTTCAAGCTTCTCTGTGCATGTGTGATTTTGGTTTTATTTTTGCCAAATGAAACAAAGGCCAGCTTGCTTATATAAGCAACTCATTTTGGGTGCTTTATGACTCACAATTGGATAGTAAGAAATCATAGCACAAAACCTAGGAAAGAAGATACTTTTAAAAATTGTCCAAAAATAGCAAAATGCCAAATTCAATATGCTATTTTAAAGGCTCTGTAATAAACAGCACAGGAACAATGTGGGTTTATGACTGTACATTGTGGTTAAGATTATGAGATGTGCAAAGTGTTTAAATACCTAAAAGGTATTTGTTATTAACAGGGCATATCTGTAAACTGTGTTACTTGAAACAGAGACAGAAAAAACTTTTTCCCTCTCAATCTCTGGCATATAACTTAAAAGTTAAAGCAACTCAGGAGGGCAACTAGAAAAAAGGAAGTTCAGAATGTAAACCTTCGAGACTTGAGTCTGAACTGCATTGTGAGTCCCTTCCTATCACTAGAAACATTTGGAAAATTATTTGACTCACTGAAAAATGAAGTTTAATACTGGCATTCAGCCCTGAGCACTGGACGACAGCAGGCTTCTAAGCACCTCATCTGTCTTATTTTAATACATTTGCCCTCATTAGTCAGGTGTGCATCATGCTCCCCTTTGTCACCAGTCCAGAAAAATTGTTTCTTGTTGCTACTAAAGGGAACAGCAGATGTTTCTGCTCTAATGGTAAAAGTTCCAGCCGTTACATTAACACTTTGGGGCCTTATACATGTAAATACCTAACTAACAGGCCCTGTGATGGTGGATAGCACTTAGGCATATATCAAAAAGTGCAGGGAGTTGTAGGTCAAAAATTATTATTTTTCTGTATCTGTATTGTTTCCTTCATTAACTATGCATCAATTGTACTGAAAATGCTTGCCTCTCTTCATATCCACCATTATCTGTTCCTGCTGCTAAACCAGTGGTACGAGCCCTCACCTGAGATCAGCCAAGCTGGAAAGTATGCTTCCTTTGGGAAAGAGACTGATTGTATTTTCACAGAAAGCCAGGAGTGGACCAACTGTAGACACTGTGAGGAGAAGAGATGGGAATTGAAGCAGCCCTTTGGTTCCCAGAGTTATCTGACTGGGTAGCTCTGCTCTGAAGAAACAAGTAGAATCACAGAATCATTTAGGTTGGAAAAAAACCTTTCAGATCAAGTTGAACCATGAACCTAACACTGCCAATTCCACCACTAGACCATGTCCCTAACATGTCTTAAATACTTTCAGGGATGCCAACTCAGCTACTTTCCTGGGCATCCTGTTCCAATGCTTGACAACCCTTTTGGTGAAGAAACTTTTCCAGATATCCAATCTAACTTCCCCTGGCACAACTTGAGTACATTTCCTCTTGTCCTTTCAATTTGTTAGTAGTATCAGAGGCCTCAAATAAATACATCCTTTGATACAGCATGTTTAGAAGAAGCAAACACAGCATTCAAAGCAAAGCTCTAATGGGCCAGCATTAGTGTAGCAACTTTTGCATTGGACCCCAATAATGAGTAAAGATGTTTCACAGTAGCTCAAACCTCACTACGAAGGAAAAAGCAATTTCTGGAATAGATTATAAAGGATCCTGTTCTGCTTTCACTTACTTGGTCTGTAATTTGGGGGCTTTTCCCACCCTTAAAATGATGTAACCAGAAATAAGGCCACACATTAAAAAAACTGGAAAAGCTATAAATACACATATTCAAGGGAAGAACAACACAGAAAAAAGGAAGGAGTGCTGCACTTGATGGCTTCAGTGCTTGCTTAAAACTTCAAAACAAGAGAAACGTCAGGCCCTATTCCAGATCTTTTGCTTCAGAGAAAGTGAGGAGGGGATGTTCCAAAGAGAAGCAAGTGGATGAGTCTTTTTTGGGTAACAGAAAGATCACTTTTCCTGGAGGATTTTTGTTACTTGAAACAGCACAGGAGGACACAGAGTCCAAGTTATTTGTGACAGTGACAATTTTTTGTTTTAAAAGATGAAGAAAATTATAGAAATTAGGTGGAGATTTAGATTTTATTCCAATAAGTAGAAACTGTTAAGGACTGAAAAATGGAAGTGATCATAAGACAGCAGAGGAAGGGAGAAGAGACCAGGAAAATGAAGACAACAGGCTTCAAGAAAGAAAAACCAACAACCAAAACCCCACACTCAGAACTGTGAGGCATGGTCTTTTGGGAAAGTAATCTAAGGTAGAAAGCAATGTAGGAAATCTGGTACTGCTGAAAGCGACTGTATCAAAAGCACAATAGCAGTCTGTCCCAGTACAGAGAAAAGATAGTGAACAGAGCTTGAAACCAATGTGGTTACATTAGGAGCACTTTAAAGACCAAACAATCAAAAAGCAACTCTATAGAAAGTGCGAACGAGGACAGACAACTAAGAAAGAGTATAAAGGAATAGCTTGAGCATGCAGGGATAAATCGGAAAGGCTAAGGCACAAGATGAATTACAACTAACAAGGACATAAAGGCAACAAAGAAGGCTCTATAAATACATTAAAAGTAAGAGGAGAGCAAAGAAAAGCATAAGCCCATCAGTTAATGGAGAAGAACAAATCTAATGATGCTGAGAGTGCAATATTTTCTCTGCCACAGCCTCCAGTACATTAAAAGTAAGAGGAGAGCAAAGAAAAGCATAAGCCCATCAGTTAATGGAGAAGAACAAATCTAATGATGCTGAGAGTGCAATATTTTCTCTGCCACATCCTCCAGAAAAAAAAAAAAAAAAAAAAAGGTTAGTTGTGACCCAATACTTAACACAATTAATTCTAATAAGGAGATGAAAGAGCTGGCTAGAACACGGAACAAGTTGAAGACTGTTTAGATGAGTTAGGACTTGATTCACCAGGGATATAAAAATGCAGTAAATTCAAGTGTGAATTTACCCCTGTGACCTTGCACCAGTCTGCACCTGCTTTAAAAATGATGCACATTTGTATCCACAAAGTAGACAGGGGTGTTGCACTGTTCCAGAAGCTGGTGGGGGTCTGACCTTGACAAGGATGTAGTGGTGACAGACCCTGGATATTTCTAGAGATGAGAGAAAGAATATATTCACACAAGCAAACTTCGGCACTCTTAGGAAATTTTCTTTTTGGCCAATTCCTTGAATCTGTTCAGCTGAGAAGTATACAAAATACGCAGATCAGGGCACAACAGTTACCAGCTCTGTCTAAATTGACAATGACAGCTTTGCCCTTCCATTTTCCATGGAGACCAAACCTGCAAAAAAATGCAAGTAAGAGTTCCTCCAGTTAGAAACATGACCTCTTGGTGTTATGAGATGCACTAACCCACATTTTCCACTGCTCAGTCAAGATACAGACAACCTCCTATGCTCCAAAATCTTGCCATCTCTCTCCTGGCTGACTAGGATGTGTCCCTGTCTATTGTGCTCCATATGGCACGGACCAGATGAAGTGTGTACTCTCAAAACTCCAAGATTTAACTGTCCTCTATTAATAACAGTTTCTTCTTTCTGCAACACAAAGTGACTCCACAGCATTTTCTGGTAAGGGAAATTATAGCTTGGCATCTGTTCTTTTTGCTGCCAGAACCAGATTGCTCATCTTATTATATCTTATAAAATTGCTCAAGACCTGCAAGGAGAAAATTGATTTTCAATGTGGCCTTTTTCTGTTTTAATAGGCACACTTAAGATCATGAAAAGCACTGTGCCAGTTCCCAACACACCACAGCTCTTTTGCAGGGACAGCCATCATAAGGGCATGAGGAAATAAAACTGAGGAGCTTCAAAACATAACATCCCAACAATGATTGATACCAAGATTTTCTTGATCAAGAAGCTCTGTGCAATGCTGCCCTGTTTCAGCTCAGCTGGCAATCAGTCTACCACCTAACCCTGGGTGGTGAGTGAGCACAGCAGAGAACATTCTCATACCACAAAACCAGGAAGACATTTTGTAGCTATCTTCTTCTCCTGCAATCTTTCCCTTTACAGGTGGACTAACTCCCCAAGCCAGAATTTCCAACTGAGCAAGAGTACCAGAGAAACTAAAGAACAGCCTTCACACTTTCCCAAACATGGAACAATGGCACAAGCTCAAAAGAGGAAGCACCCTAACTAATAGGAATGATATTCCTATTACCTGTCACTCATGTTAGGGGTTGCTACAACCACACAGCCAGGAAGAGCTGTGTATTTGCATTTAGCTATGCTCTCTTCTGGACAGAAGTTATATCAGTAGAGAATTATCCTATTGCCACATGTTGCCAGCAAGATGAAGGTGACAGTCACCTGCTGGCTTATGCATAGCTTTCCTAAGCCTCACACTATGAATTAACAATAGAAAGAATACTGTAAGAGGTAAGTATCTGTGGAAAATGGCACGCCCTTGCAGGTAATGTGCCTTCTATAAAAAGTTCACAGAGCAAGTGAATGTCTCCATACCTAGAAGTCATTTGAATTCTTTTATAGGACAGTTCAGCTGTTGTTTGCCAAGTGGCAGTCAAATAATAGGTATTTTTAATAAGTAGCCATTATCCATACAATACTTGTACCATTTACATGCATCTCTTGTACTATCGTCCCTGCAACACAGACCTACACATCTTGAAGAACATAGCTTGTAACTGTCCATGCCCCAGAAACATTTTCAAGAGGCAGCACCTGCACACAGACCCAGGAACTGCAGACAAGCTCAGAAGACAGTCCAGCTTTCAGTGATCAGTCTTTGTCTGCTGCTGAGAGCAACAAAATACAAAAGGCAGGAGAAGAAAATCATCTGACTTCCCTGTCAAAGCATCCTACCACTCTTAGGCTTACAGTTCCAGCTTAGTCTCTTTACATCTCCTCATCCTTATTCCTAGTCAGTCAGACCTTAGCAGAATCCAGAAACCTGCTATGAGGCTCTAAATAAAAATATTAATCCAAAAATGTATATATTCACATCATTGAGGAGCTGACTGCAATAAACCTGCCTAGAGAGACTTTCTGCATCCCTCAGTTCAGTAGATACATTCAGCTCAGTGACACACATGATTAATAATATTGCATCCTGGTTGTTGTTCAGCAGCTGAGCACCATTTTCCTCCCTGTCCTCAAGCACCACTCACAGCAGCAGTGAGGATGCTTTCCCCTCCAAGGGCAGGGGGAGCAAAAGCTAGAACAACCTCAGTAAAGCAGGTGGGTCAGAATGAGAAGCACTTTAGCTTATGGAGGTGCAGGCTCTATTCAACAGGCACATTGCACAGCTTACCTAGTTAATGTTGCTGTGCTGGTTTGATACATAAATCATGCATTAGTGGTTTTGCTCTCTGTCCACAGGGCACACATAACTAACCCACATGGTGCAGAATTTGCTTTGGCTCAGTAGCAGAGCTGCTAAGGGCATTCATTAAGTGGAAGTGGCCAAGGGAAACAGACACTGCACAGTGGATATTTCCCTTCTAATTGCCAATGAATATCTTTTGAAAGCTTTCCTACATTTTTCCTTGGATTTAGCAGCTGGAGAAAGGACTACATATGGACACTGAATAACTGGGTGTTCAGAATCTTTCCAGATTTATTGATGTTTTCATACTTCACCAGGACCCTTTTCCTCAATTTCCCTCCCAATTACCTGTAGGTAACAAAGATTAGGATTGCTGCCCACTGCCAGGACTATGTACTATTCCCCCACAAGTAATTCTAGTTCATTTTTTTCAGAAGACAGTGTTATTTTTCTAGTCTCCAGCATTTGTTATTATGAGATCATTCATTCACCAGCTTCTCCTCCCTCCATCACCAGCCTTCACTAGCTTCACTGGCATTCACTATAGACCCCCCTAGTTCTCTCAAAGGTCTCCAAGACCTGCACTGGTCTTCACATGTGCAGTCATATCCCTTTCCATACCTGCATGATTCCTGTGTTGCACTCAACATGCTAGAGGAGCAGTCTGCAGAAATGTCCTTTCAGCATCAAGTTTGTGCTCTATATGCCAATGAACTTCAGTTTAGCCTGAACCATAGACAGAAGATCAGTTATTCTATTCCACTGCCATTTCTTTCCTGGTAATATTACAACTGGATAATACTGAACAACACACAAAAGCACTGAAATAATAAAAGGTAAAACATAAGGGGAGTCACAGGGACTGCAGCTTCAAGTAGCATTTGCCAAGGTTATGCCAGCCAAGTTAAAAGCAGTAAATTCAATCTGCTAAGAAGCTGCAAGCAGCTTGAGAAGTGAAGCCATTGAAAATCAGGTAGGAAAAAAACAAAGGCTGAGTTCAAGTAGACAGAAAATACTGGGACCAATTTCAACCAAGGTTCAACCTATGTAACCCCACCCCAGGTTAGTGGGACTGATGATGCTCAGAAATTCACAGGTACCAGATCTTAAAACTCTGAAACGAAATAATGAAATCCAGAGATCACCTCTATCAATGAAGGAAGTTTTCATTGAATGACCTGGGAACTCCATGATTCAAATGTTAAAAAAACCAACACCCTACAGCAATTAAAATTGTTTTAAATAGTCAAATTTTGATTGCAGGAAGGTAATCTAGAAATAGTCTTCAGATCTGAATTAGGATGAGTCATGCATATTTTATTTCCTTCTTCAAAAGCAAATGCATGTCTACTGTATTTAAGCTTTTGTCTATTGCCAGGCTGTTTTACGAGCAGACGTACAAAGGGAAAGATGACAAGGAAACAACAGCAAGACAGTTTTCTCAGCAGTTTAAATCCTGAGTATAGCAGCACAGTCGATGTAGCCATGAACCACATATACTATATGGTACAGAAAAAGGGAAGGATAAACAGTCAAGGAGCATATGAAGAAAAAAAGAATGTCCACTCAGTGCAGGGCATGTTCTGGCCTCTTGAGTATCTTGACCATCCTGAAGTTTCCTCCAATGCATGGAAAGTATTTCCCAGGCACAAAGAATACCAAAACAAAGCCACTGTGCCCTTCCTCTTTCGCTGATCATGTGACCGATTTCTAAGTGGGACACAGCAAACTATGGAATGATATCAATTGCACCAAATTCCTTCCAGAGGGGAAAATATATTACAGACATTTTTCTTCTCATGTGAAGCAAAGGAATGGAAGATTGGCTGGCTAGTCACTCCTCTATCAGTAAGAGCTGTCCTTTGCACCTTCACCTACCTAAAAGAAGAATCAGGCTAATGTCTAGCACAGTAAGGCAAGCATGGGCACAAAGAAACCACACTTGCAGGTGAGCCCATTTCATATTAACACCATTACTACACCCAGACACCATAGAGGTTCAGATCTTAAAGCACCACACCTGTCTCTGGATCAAGTCTTAACATCTCCATGTGCTGAAATGGACAGCAGTTGCAATAATCACTGGTGGGACAGCTGATGGTAGTCAGGCAGGGCTGGCCTTTGTAGATGCCAAAAAGCATAGCCAAAGACCAGCTACATGCTGGAGGAACCAATGGAGACAGAGTTCCCTCCAATCTCAAAATCAGAGAACTGAAAAGAAGGATCACACAACATACAGTCCCAAGATGGAATAAACAGCTCTTACAATATGTTTTTGCTTACGGGGGATAAAAGAGGAACTTCTTAGTGCAGCACCTAATGGAGTTGCCACCTGTAATTACAGGCAGAAGAGTGCCACAGACAGTACAGCACGGCCACTAGATATCCCCAGGAAGAGGTTCCTAAGGTAGTCAGCTCTTCTCAAGGCAATTGCCCGATTACTTGTCCAAGTAGAAACACTGCAAATCACACTAAAAATTACAGCAAAACACATGACAAATTACTCCAGCCTCACTCAAGAAAGAAGCTTGTGCAGATTCGTATTTGATGGTCTGGTCAGGAGACTACAGTTACACAGGCTGTTCCCATAGCCCCACTGACTTCAGAGGGACTAGTGTGTACCAGTCAGAGCATGTCTGGGCAAGGGTGAGCAGGATAACGGACTCATCCTGCTGTGTCTGTCCACTGCAGGCTACTTTTGAAGGGAAAAAGAAGATAGACAGCAGCACATTTCATGCAAGTGGAGAGCCACAGGCTACTAGAAAAGTCCAGAGGTGGTTCAGCCTCAGACAGTGAGTGAGCTTTCTACAGAGGGTAACACCTGCCTCCTTCTATGCTGAACAGGAGTTTGGGATCAGAAGAAACAGCAACTTGCTCCTGACTACACCAGCACTGTCTGTTCCTCCAACAGATGGAAGAGATCTCGTTAATACATTTGTAACACCATACTACCATAATCTCTCTTGAATTTTAGTGGCTTTGAGATACAACCACACACCTTGAAGAGCAGAGCTTTCTGCATGCCTGATAAACTCAACTTTAAACTGATTATTGAAATATCCAATCTGTTAATGCAAATGACTGCCAGCTGAAGCCTCACAGTCTTCACTGCTTAATCTTCACTTACAGTGACAGAATTCATTTGTTCTTTCCCACTGCACTCCCTGTTCCCGACTGTGCATTCCCAAGTGCTTGCACACACCTCTCTTCCCACCTCCACTGAGCACACTGCTTGCAGTATTTCTGGAAATAGATCATTCAAGCAAGAACTTATTTGTTTCAAGCAATAAACCAAAGCAAGCAAAAGGAACAACTCAATTACTGTTTACTTGAGGACAAAACTAGAGCATCTTGGATACCTTTGCACGTAGCTGAAGCAAAATTTCCTATTTCATTCTTCTTCAGTTTCTCTTCTGGATACCTAAGCAACAGTGAATAGTATCAGCTCTCTACTGTGCCAGAAGCAGTTGCATTTTAGAAGCAAGCTGTCCCAGCAAAAGTTTAAGTAGAAGGCATAAACATCACATGCAGTTACCATGTTCAGTGAGGGTGATAGAGCTGTTTCCCAACACATCACCACCTGTGGTTTCAATACATGGACTTACCTGAGCCACGAGCCCAGCATCTGAACGTCATTTCCCCACACCTCTGCCATGCCAGACAAGCCCTTCCTCCAAGCTGCCGCCAGCTTCCTTCATCCTCAGCCCAACCAGGAGGCAGACAGAAAAGGAACTCCGAGTTCCCAAGCCAGAAGCACCCTCCACATTGCTAACCCCTTGCTCCTCCTCCATGTTGCAAATTTGAAAGATGTTTTCCTTTGCAGCTGTTTCCACTCTCTCCTGAGGGCCAGGGAAGCTCAGGCAGACAGCTGTGGCCTTTCTGTAGAAAAGGGCATTTGCTGCCTGCTTGCCAGCTGAGGGACAATGTGCAGCCCCCTGAGAAAGGCATATACCATCTCCTTTGTGTGACATTTGCACAGTGCTTGGGAATACAGCTATGTAAATGTAAGACAATCAGGGGGTATTGTTCAAATCCTGTAAACCCATCTGAAGCCAAGAGGGTAATGCCAGCTTGCACCACACAAGTATCTCGGTCTGTGTAATTAACAATTAGAGATGAAGTACAGGGTCTGTAAGCAATAAGGCCAGGTTTACTCAGGTCTACAGCCAGCACTTAGGCAGTTTTACCATGAACAGTTTTTCTGAGAAACAAAATCTTCTCAGAAGAACAAACCAGTTGAAGGGATCATCTGACACCAAATTTGCTGTTGCAATGGCTGGAAAATTACACAACCCATTGAACAGCGTGTACTGTCTTTGCAGGTGGGTCAGAAGAAGCATAAGGCAGAGAACAGCAGGTACAGTAGAGGTCAAACAGCACTATGGTGTGGGCACTGAGGCCAGCAGAATCTGTGAACACACGTGGCTTTGAAGACATTGCTTCGCAAAGTAGCATTTTCAACTTTTCTTCCACTGAAGACATGAGAACATTAACACTGCAAATCTCCTCCCTCCCCTTTCCCACCCCAGTTAAGTCTCACTTAAGAGTTGGCAGAGGGGATTTACCCAACCCCCATGAGCAACACAATCAGGTTGTTAAAAATGCCTGAGTCCTGAATTCCAGCTATTCTGTCTTCTTATGCTTTTGCCTTACAGATCTAAGAGCTTCTTTAACACATTTCCTCTTATGTAACATGGCCAAGTGGCCTAAAACTATTTCCTATATTAATAAATACTGCAACAATTCCCTGAAAGTCACAGGTGAAAAGTGCTGGTGCTCCACAGGCCAACACATGTGAAATACTCCAGTACATTTGTCCAGAGCTTTCCATGAACCTCCCTGTTTAATGAGTCCATCACCAGGTTTAATGACCTGCCAGAGCTTTAGAAACACCCTGCCCTTCTCATCAATGATTCATACACAGCCTTAAAACTGTGCACAGATTAAAGAGGCTGCTGCTCCCCCACCTCACTTCAGCCCAAAGCAGTTTTAAATATTTCATCTCACCACAGAACTCTTCTGTACACATCCCAAAGGCACTCCGAGCAGCTCTTCCTGGGAGTTCGGCTTTACCTGGCAGAGGGCCTGCTGGCATCATAAGAAAGCTGTCCCTGCCAGGCCTGCCCACATCCTTTATTTACTTTCTTTAATGCATCCTGCATGACCTCAGCTGTAAAGAGTGGGGACAGGGGTTTCTGACATTCTTGGTGCTTTCTATTTATGGAAAAGCAGAAGGAAGTCCCGATTGCAAGGACAGAACAAAGTAGTACCTGATACACAATTACCATGATCAGATTTCCTTCAGTTTCAAGGGAAATAGAGTCATGACTCTCTTCTCCTGCCAGCTCTGCTGGGATTCAAAGGTGACCAGCAAATGCAGAAACATAGGCAGGGTCTTGCAGTTCCCAGATAAGCATGTCAAAGATGACCATCCTTCTAGGATACCCAGAACACCTTACAGCTTTTACTGCAAAGCAACCCTGATTCTAGAGATCTCATGGCCCAGACGGCCATAGAGGCTTCTCTCCCTGCACTAAGCAAGACTGTGGCCTGTGATATAGTCCTCATGAACACATTTTTGGTCCCTGGGGCAGGAGAACAATGTCGCCCAGGAGAGAGGGAGAACGACCTAGAGCCACTCCTCAGATTTGCCCACAAAGATGCTGCTATTAGTCTTGGCCAACACTTTGCCATCTCCCAGATAGGAATGCTACCAGCAGACCTCACTATCCAAGGTATTTTGGATTTTGCAGATCCCTTATATAGAACAAGTTATCACGTTACTAGTAACAGCCTTATTGTGCTGTGCATGCCACACACTTCTAGCAGGCAGAGCTCTGCCTAGCATCCTGCATTTTGTTATAGATGCAACTTCTCTACAATTCCTCTAGGTAGTTCCTCCAGCTTAACAGTGTGTTTTTCAAGTATTCATTTATATATGTCTGGTACTTTAGGATCATAAGCTAAATAAACAAAGAAATTATTTAAAAGATCAAGAAACATAATAGTGAGAGAATCACTTTTTAAGCACATCATCATACTCCTTCTCACCTGCTTTTCTTTGCTCTGACCCTCCTTTCATTAGCAGTGCACAACAGCTTGCCTGCTGGCACTCATGGAGAGCATTCCGCCAGTATTTAGATTGTTGATGTATCACTAATTTAATGGAAAACACATTTTCTAGCAATTTGGCTAGCTCCACAAAGAGACAAATAACATTCTCTAGATAAATTATTTGTAATTTTTGGTTGGCGTATCATTCATACACCTTTTTTTTATGGTTAGTCAACCAGCCATGAACACAGAAAAAGAAGGACAAATCCAGGGAAGCAGACAATTTCCTCTCTAGTTACTACAGCAGCTCTGGATTTCTGCCCTCCTTCTGATGTGTATCTCACCTAGAGGCATTGGAAGAGGCAGAGAGCACACTGAAGCCACCTGAACACCTGTGCCCGTATCTTTGCTTTCCTTTACAGCAGAGTCAGTTTGTTTTCCCAGCCTGTAGGAAGTGGGAACAAGCCTGAATTTCCCCAGTGTTTTACAAAGGGAATTTAGTGGCAGTGGAAGGTGCTAGCAGAAAGCATGAGAAGTATCTATCCTCATAACAGTGGCACAGGACAACTTTAGTCTATGCTGTCCATCCACCCTAACAGATGGGGACCTCCTCAATTTCCATGTCCATTCAATCCCAGGAGAGTTTGGAGAGGAGACCACCATCATAAGGTTTTAAACTGGGACCACATAGGTCACAGAAAGGTTTTAAACTGCAGCAGCTTCTGCAGTGGGTCCAGCAGTATAGGACCATGAGGTCTACCTCCTCAACAGAACTAGACAGTTCATTTTCTCTATTTTCAGATAAATTGTTATAGGGAAAATCTTTAAAACTTTCTGGTTTTCACCCACCTGTGTGTTAAAGAGGGTCCAAAGACCTGAGAGCCCAATTTCCCCAGTCCCTCTGTCAGTCCATCTCCCCTGGATCTCCAGCCATCCAGCCTTTACCAGTTGGGTGGTCCATGGCTAGTAGCCACTCTCAGTCTCCACATTTCTGTCCTTTCATGACATAGGGGGAGTTTCTCAGCAGATCATCTTGTGGCCCACCAGATAATTCCTGACCTTTGGATTTTTGTTTAAACATTTAGGGCCTCCATGGTGCAGAACAGGTTGCATCCACACACCTCCCTTTACAGCACCTACTCATTGCCAGAAGTGTGAGTGAGGGACCAGACAATTCCACTACACTGGCAGGGACAGTATAGCTAGTAGCACTTGGTCATGTCATTTCCTTGTCCTCATTTCCTCTCACCCCATAATGGGAAATGAAGCCAGAAATCCTCAACAGGTGAAAGGCCAAATCATTAACATTTTTGTTTGCTGGTGTGCTCAGAAAACGAAGCTTTGCCATCTCCTTTGTATTTCAGGCTTCCCTGTATGACGAAAGAATGATGAACTCTGTGGGCCTGCAAAGGATATCCCTGCCTGAGAGAGGAGACAAAGATCCCTTTACCTAGTACAAACCTAAACAAAGGTGAACTATAAAGCACTGCAGAAAATGAGCAGGTAAGTACTTGCATTTTCGCTTCAGTCGATACCTTTTCAGCATGGCTGATCTGCGAAACCTGATTTTGTGTTGTACTGCAAATCCATACCTCCTGGGAAGCCTGCATCCCTCTTGCTGAGCATTACCTCTCTCTTCATTTGTTCACACAATCTCTACACAGCTGTCATCTCAACATCCAAGCAAGCTTAAACAAAAAACAGTCTCTCCATAAAGCACACCTCTACACTCAAATAGCTGTTGCTCTCAGGTGTCCCATTCCATGAAATCTATCACCGACCTACTTTGCCTTCCTCAGTGAAGGAAGGATGTTCAGAGAATAGAGCTCTGTAGTGTATCACAGCCTCAATTTACTGGGGCTCGCTGCCTGTCCCTGGCTCACCCTAATCTTATTTGGGCATGACAGGGCCACAGCATAGGTTCTTGGTCAGTGTAGCTGCAGCAGCCATGGAAGGATTCATTGTGAACCCTCACTGAACAACAAAGCCACCACGCTGGGACGTGGCAAGAGAGAGCTTTCAGTTAGAAGGTTGTGTGATGAACCAGGCCTTGAGCAGGAAGCAGGAACCAGATGATGGGGCAATAAAGTATCTGTTGCAATAATACTAGTCCACTCCCTTTCTTTCATATCCCTTCTTGCCTAGCAATGTAATACATTAAGGGAAAGTGAATGCATTGATGCAGTTCAGCTGCTTCCAGAAAACATTGCGCTTCCCCATTACCCTTGATATCTCCAGCTATCTTACTGTGATCAGAGCAGGGTGATTGACCACATCTCTGTATAACCCCTGTCCAGAAACCGCTGCAGTTTAACCACAGAAGCAAAGTGTTACACCAAAGGAAAAGATGCAGGCACTCAAGCTGTTTCCAAACTACCTTCCACCAAGCTGCCTCCAGTACAGCTCATCCAGAGAGCCATCATTATGGCCCTCTGGAGGGGTTCTCACTGGAGTAACAGTGCTAGAGCCCCAGCACCACACTAAACGGCCAGTGCCATCAGGGCTCCTAAAGCAAAGCGATGCCAGGTACCCACTGTGCTACTAAAACTTATGCATTCAGTGAGTTCAAGTCATATGAAAATCATGCTTGACAAAGGATCAAAGAAGCATCTCCATCCCTAACAGAAGCACTGTGAACTTTCAGAAGATGTATCACGGTTGAATCTTTCCCAGGTTATATAAAATCATTGCAGTAGTCTCAAAGATGTGAAACATCGATATGAGAAGGTAATTATATTAGCTACTTACATTGAGAAGGTTAGTGAAACCAAACTCAAGCTGGTGTGAATCATCACCATTACACTGAAGACAACAAATACACTATTTACTCTAGATGGAAATCTGTTCCAGTAAATTGAACAGAACAAGAAAGGGCTATAAACAGAATCAGTCTTACAAAACTATAAAAACAATTTTCTGTCCTTAGAGTAAATCTCTCTCCCACACTGGATTTCAGATCTGAGGGCCATGTCAGGTGAAAAGCAAGGCTCTCTATTTGCTGACTTACATGAGAAAAAGGCCTGATGAGACCTGTCAGATGTAACTCACTCAATGCATCAGGAAGAATGGCTCAGATCGATGGAGCCAGCTACCCTCAGTCACCTCAGCACATCATTGAAGTCCTTTCTCCAGATGCAAAGATGGTTCCAGGGACTGCAGCACGGGTATGGGATTGCAGAGGCTTGTACTTCATCCTTGCTTCTACTACAGCTACTCCTCAGCAAAGCTTTTAGGTTGTGTCTTAACCTTCAGGACTACCTTACACTCACACCAATGAATATCTGTTTGAAAAATATCCCAAGTCCCATGACAGTGGGTGTTTCCCTTCTGGCCACTCCTCTCTTACCTTCCTGTTCCATCTCTCTTCATTGCACTGCTGGAAACCCCCTGCCTTGAGGTCCCCACAGGGAATCAGGATCAAGACCAGACCTACAACTCCTTATTTCCTGATACCCGGATCTGCCATATCCTGCTTCCTCCTGCAGCCCAGGAGGAAGAAACTTCAGGGAGTTCCACTTTCTGAGCAAGAAGCACACTGCAGGTTGCTTGGCACACTGTAAGGTATTGTATAGATGGGGCAATGCTAGCAGACAGAAGTAATCTCTCAAATTAAATCATGTGGGATGGGAGGGTTGGGGGGAGGAGAACAGACTTTTGAGAACATTAACCCCTGTCACTGTTCTAGCCACCACAACATTGCTTCTACAGCATGGCTGAGGAAGTACAAAATGAGGACAAGCACTTTTACTTTACAGTGCCATATAATGACAGCAATTTATATTGACCTGAAGTGGTGACCCACAACAACATTCAGCATTAATCCCAGAGACCAGGTAACACATATCTCCCCTCCAGCCTCCACAACAGGGGCAGTCTTTGCACATTGGAGTGTTAAATCAGCAATCTGCTACTTCCCTGATGTTGTCACAGGACTCTGTTACTCAGGTTTCCCTGCCACAAGAGTCTGATTCACTGTACTGGGCTTTTCAGTTGGATGTTGAGCTGATCTGCATACTAATCCAATAACCTCTTGCAGTAAAATGAGATGAGAAGCAGGTTTTGGGGGTGGTAGAGAAAGTAAAGATGAAGCCCTCTGCAGATGTTATCCTCACATATGGTGTCTCATATGGCTCTTGTCACTGCTGCTTCACAAGACCTCTCTCTTCAGAAAGTAACTCCAGCCCCTTCCATACTGCAATCAAGAGACTGATTAAGAAACAGGTAACACTGCAGACCACTTTGTCATTGCTGATAGAAGTGCTGAACAGCCACTCCTAAATTACAGCTATCAATCTCTCAGGCTGTACATGGATACATCAATTATTTTTTCCATTCCCCACAGAGACAGATGTTTCTTGTTTCCTTGACATAAGCTGTGTGGATCACTTGCCCATCTGGCTTCTCTATGTTGTAATAATGGTATCTTTCCCTCAGATGTCATCTTTCAGTTTCTAATAGCTTCCACAGAGAGACAATATTATTACTTAACATTCCAAAGGATTTGCCTCTAATCCTCCAAAATTTGTTAATTCACCCTGAAATTACTGTATTGTGCTGGGACATACTATTCACCTAGATTTACAGGATGTGTGTAAGGCCAGGAGTTTGATAACAACATGACTTGCCAAACCTCATGGCAATGATCAGTGACAAAGTAGGCACACAAGCAGAGATTTTCATGCTGGATTTCACACCAGTAGCTAAGGATAAGAAGGAATGAGAGACAGCAGTACATAACCCGTTTGTTTAGGGAAAACAGAGACCACATGCACAAAGTGCTGTGGCTTCAGCTATATTCTGGCACAAGGAAGATGTTGTTTTACAATTGTGAAGGATACCCATGGGATCCCAGTGGGTGAGAAGCAGTACCACAGGGTGAAGCCACAACCACAGTGGCCAGGCCACCACCAGCAGCTTGCCAGACTTCACAAGATCTGGTAAGTTCCCTGCAGATAGAGAAAGCTCCAGGGTTTCTGCAGGTGGAGAAAGCCCCTCAGCACGAATTTCATCAACAAAACTGGAACCTTCTCTGACTAGCAGGCAAAGAAGGGAGCTGGTTCAGGAGATTTCCATTTCAAGTTCACTGCTGGTCCGTAATCCTTGACGGGAAGATAGGCAAAGATGCGACATTAGGGCAATTCTACAAATGATCTCTCCTGCACATCAGTTTCTCCAGGCAAAGAGGAATGGGCAGTTTTTATAGCAGTTCCTTTTTTACAACTCACTTCCATGTCATTATACCAATAAGATCCTGTCTCTCCAGGGTATTTTTTTCCAGTGATTAAAGCTTTGAGCCTCGACCTTGTGCCTTATCTACACTACACAACACACACTCTAACCACCTAGAAACTTGCTGCCTTTCATCCCTTATTGCTTAATAAACTTGCCAGCAGACCTATTACAACAGAGTAATGAAGCTAAGCAATTACATTCAGCCCAGTAAATCTGGGAACAGAGCCTGTTAAAAATAAATAAAATTAAATTAAAAAAACCCAAACAACTGATTGCAGAAATGAGGAGTGTTATGAAGAGATCCTGTCAGTTCAGCCAGAGTTCACAAACCACTCACTCCTGCTATTTCAGCTGCTGGGAGGAGCGGCAGTGTGAGAGGAGTTGAGGTTAGGGAGTTGCATAAAGCTAGAAGAGGAGCAAGAGGTGATGTCAGGACGTAGCCGTACACAGTCTGCACCTTAAGGAGCTGCTGCAGGGGTTACAGACTGCACAGCCTTTGGCAAGAAGTGCTCAGGAAGAAGAGATGGTTCTCAGAAACAGGTGTTTTGGCAGAGTGATGTGGAAAAGGTAGCCCAGAACCTGGCTCCTGAAATTCAACTTTGGTTAAAACTAGAGCCAGATGACATTACTTACCTGCAGTTTATGTTGTGTTAGTGTTGTAAGTGGGCATTTGCTGGCACAAAGCACAAGACAAGTCATCTTCCAACACAAGGCATGGGCAGGACATAACATTAAGGCACAGGGTAAGCACTGCATTTGCAGGAACATCTGACACTGCCATACTGAGCAGTCACACGGTGGCTATTCAGATCTAAATGCCTGACCTAAGGTATGGCCTTTTCCCACCACTGCCTGTGTATGGGGCCTGGGGTGACCACATTTCCATCTCTGGATACCTAGATTGGGTCCTACTGACAAGCCCACAGTGCATCTAGTCTGCAAGATGACACACAGATTACGTAGCCCATGACACTGCCCATCCCATGCTGGTCAGCCTAAGACTGGTAGCATGTGAGAATAAAAGCCACAGAAATGTATTCAACCTCCAGAAGATGGTAGAAGAAAGCAAGAGTCATGCTCACTCCCATATTCAATTCCCTCCAACCACAAGGAGCTCATGAGGAAAAATGTCCAAATCACCCCAGGGCTACCTACAACTACACTAAACCTCTTCTATCTTTACTGCTCCCTGTCCCACTAATTCACCACAATATATCTCTCCCTTCATCCTTCCTCAGGCAATAACATCACACAGCAATGCCCCCTTTAGGCTTCATTTCTGCAGCCATCGAGGGGGATCAGAATGGAAAGCACTTGCTTTACTATTCACAGAAGGTCCTTCTTGACCTGATTGTCAGGAACACAAGGAAGCATGAACGTAACACAAAGGCCACACTGTTTTTCATACAATACTAGGGGCAGCTCCAGAGGTTGATCCATCCCAATTAAAAGTTGAGTGGTCTCCAGTATCCACAGCTGTCATAACAGTTCAGTGGTTCTTACCACCCCAAAGTACTTTCTCCAGCTGCCAAATCACTTGTAACTAAAACTAGTTCTTTGTCTGCCTTCCTGGGAGAAATTTCTGCTGCAGGTGTGAGCTGCTGCTGGGTCTTTCCACCAAGCTATGCAATACGTCTTCCAGATAGACAGGGAAAGAGAAAATAGATTTCCATCACCACAGGGCACTTCACAGTAAGCACCGCAATTTATAGAACATAAATACTGGATACATAGTGCAGTGTTTGCAGACAGTATCATCTCATGTAAAATACACTATTACCTAAAAAGGCTGGACCAGATGATCCTTGAAGTCCCTTCCAGCCTGGCATTCTATGATTCTATGATCTCACAGGCTAGGTAGGAGGTGGGAATAACAACCTATAACAATCATAGCATAGACAGCTGCTCTCTTTGCCATGTCTAATGGTGTTTGGGGAGGTAAAACAGGTCTATCAGCAGGTAAATCAGCAGTGCCTCTGCTTCTGCTGCATACACTACAGCTACATGTGGTGCTTCTACTGAACAATTAGGTTAAAGAAGGCACAATCATATAAACAATCTTCTAGAAGCTTTCTGGAAGAAATTTCAGACAAGATCATTCATAACTCCAAGAACATCCATTCCCAGGAAAGCAGAGATGTTGACCTCATGCTAGGCTTTTGTGCTGCATTTAATGTAGACTGTCTGACCTGATCACTATGGCTGAAAACCTGTGGACAGGATTAAGCTCTCACAGTGCTAGGTGTCACAGCTAATGGCATGTTTCAGCCACACAAACATTATTTACAAATTTTCGGCCACCAGAAAAGTCAGTCCTAGCCTTCCTACCCTTCCTCCTCCCTCTCTCTAACCTGATTATCAGCCACATGGTCTCACTCCCTCTCCTGTCCTTGTGCCACACCTTTCATAAAGCCAGTTCAGCTCAGAAATATGACAAAATGCTTTCTTTATTCTATCCTGGGGGGAAAACTTTTGTCCAAGTTTATTTTTCTGCCAATCTTGAGTTTAACCACCTCAGCAGGAGCCAACTAGTAAGACCAAAATCAAAGCTGACAATAGCTGTACCACCAAAGACATACAAACCCAAAGTAAGAATATGTTCAGGATCAGGAAAACATTGGATTAGCTCAGCTGCGCTACTGAAGTGCACCCTCGGTTCCACATGAAGCATCTCATTTGAGACTTCCTTGTATTAAACTCATAGGTGATTTCTCTCCTATAGCCCACAAGATAAAATAAATTATACTTTCACTGGTCTAGTTTATTCTAGTTGCTGGATAGCTTGACTCTAAGGGCCAAATAAGTAGCTTTTTTTCATTTGTGTGTGGAGTTTGCCCTGAGGAAGGTTGGCAAGATGTAGCTATGACATCTGTAATGGTAGCAGCACAGGAAAGGACTGCCAAAGTGTTCCTGCTTTAAGCAAGTATAATCATACTTTACAACCTTAAAGAAACCACAACCTGGCCCAGGATTTTAGAGTATAGACAAATGGAGTCTTGGAGCATTTGTCAAAGCTTTTGTAAAGTGGCTTTAGCTGGAATGGGACTTAGCCCATATTGTAGAGCTACTGCATGCAGAGACACCACATCTGGTTCTGGAAGATCACCACAAGCACAGCACAGAGGCGAGGAAAGCAGATCACTCTTTGCTCACCCTGTTCTTGCACAGGTGTTTGCTGCTGGTCACAGCATAACAGTGTCACAGATCTCTGCTCTGCCTTCTGGGCTGACCCACCAGTCATGTCTTCATGTCTAGTCTAGGCACTTCACAGACAAAGCTAAACAGTTGTCAGAATCCTTTTTTACTCCTTCCTCCTCTTCTTCTTTGACCTCTCAGAGCAAAGACAGCTCTGCTTTTCCCTTTAGGGTTGTCAGACCTATAGGCTTCTACATTGATGGTTTGTCTGAGCAGCAACAGAAGAGAATTGCCATGGTTACAGCCTCACTTGTGGACTTAGGGAGAACAGCAGGATTCATGGAGCCAAACTCAAAAGCTCACTCATACATCAGAGAGTGGCATCTAGAGATGAGTCAACATCAAAAGGAAGAGAAATTACTTCTCCCACCACACAAAATGCCAAAAGGGACAGTCAGGAAACCCAGCATCACATCAGGCTTTGAGAACAACTCATTAAAAGGCTCAGGGAAATACCTAGCCATCATAGGAGCAGGCAGGCAGCTGCAGTCCAGTGAACTTCCTTCTTGAGGGCAAAGTCTGATTATTCTTTTGGAAGTGAAAACTCCCTCAAGCAGTTCTCTTTGCTCCTTATTTTGCTTTAGCCAGAAGTTGTGAGGTTACAAAGGCCCCACATGCCTCCTACCATCTTTGCATGCAGCAGCACTGAAGGAGCCTGAAAGAGGAGCTCAAGGTCAAGCTTAGTCTGGGAGACACAGCTCACCTGAGTCAGCCTCCAACTCACAAATGTGACATGACACAGTCACAGCACAACTCTGCCATGTCCTGCATGACCAGATACAAGGTGCAGCAGCTGAGAAGGGCAGCCATGTCCTGGCTGCCCCTTTGGATAGTGCTTTCCTCTCAACAGCAACCAGCTACTGAAAAGGAAAAAAATATCCTCACATGGACAAACAGCAATGTTCATCCACGCAAGGTCACCACCATCAGCCCAGGCTGGTGTACCTGTACAGCCAAATACAGGCAGTTCCCCAGAGGATGGAGTCAGTAGGTGTGTTCCCTTCACATACAGCACTATGAGCAGGTACCACAAGGTCCCCAGGCAAGAAACACCTGCATTTTTGGTGGTAACTCCCATTGTGATGCACTTTGCTGGCAAAGCAGCCAGATATTCAGCACTGCCAAAGCTCTTCAGCACCAAATGTGCCAGAAGCAAAGCTTTGCCAGTGGCCAGATTGCTGGTAAACTGGCCATACTCTTGTGGGCAGTGCAAAATGCAATTTAGGGCCTCGAGGCCCTTCTTCTAACTAGTTGCAGACAAGTCATCTTTATACCATGATGGATCAACAGATGCAGATGATCTTTCCTTGTGGTGCTATGAGCCAAGCTCAGGAAGCACTCTGCAAGCTTCTCTTTCTGCACTGGGACAGAAACCCCCTCCAACAGCAGCACATAAACTGATTTTATCAGAGCCCTTGGAAAGCATCTAGAAAGTAACAGGAATCCACCACACACTTAGGTGTTACTGTCTACATGGGCTCCTCTTTTCCAGGCTTCTTCCAGCATACAGTGATGAAGAATAGCTTCATCCCTTCACACTTCATTGGGCAGGTAAGCAGCCTGAGCATGCAGAAGACCAAGAGCAGATCATTCCCTGGTGCAATATTCCTGACCTCTGTTGTGCAGCAGATGTGCCCTGTGATCAGCAATACCCCGTGGAAACCTGCTCAGAGTAGCAATATAACAGCTTACAAGCTCAGAGAGAGCACTTCTGCTGGCGCAAACCCTCCTGCTTCCCAGGAAATCAGTGTATTTACAGCCCCAATTTAAAATGCTATGAGCACTAACTTATTAAAAGCATATTAGTGTTATTATCATTGCACTGTGCAGTTAATTGCTATACAAATATTTGTGTTGCCCACATTCATCACAAGACTGCTGCTGCCTTGGGGTGAACTTACTCAAAATCTGATGTGTTTTCTCAAGACTGAAAGTCTTAAAGGGGATGTGCTTATTTTGCATGTCTAGAGAAACACTACACCCTGATCCAAAGTTCCCTTCCACTGAAACCTTACATGAAATCCAGAACAACAGGAACCATTTGTTTCAGAGGAAGAGCATGTTGGGGCAAGATGAAATACAGACTTCCCAGGCTATATTTTTGGACCAAGAAGTGAGCCTGCCTTTACCTTTCCTTTTGTCAGCTCATTGTGATTTGTTTATATCTATCACCAGGCTTTTCTGCTCCATTCTCTCTCTCCTTTCTTTTTTAATTAGGTTATTGAGGCCTTGTTTTCAAAAACTATATAGATCCCAATAGAAGCTTTTAAGTCTCAGACATCAAATGGCAGGTAGTTTACTGTAGCTAATTATGTTAATTTTTGCTTAGTAGTAGCTTTCCCTCTGAAGAATCAGAACTACACAGAAAAAGCCCCAGCCTCGGCATGAATTTATAATAACTTTTTTTTTCTGTAATTTATTATTTTACAATGTTAAGTGGCAGCAGAAACTTAAAACCCAGAGGGGAAAAGAGAACTGACATAAAGAATAAGCTTTGGGGGCCTGTGCACCATCACGTGATACATGGCCAGACCACATTTGCCTTTTGCTGGTACTGAGCACTGCTCTTCTGAGCTGCAGTAGAGGGTCTGCAGTACAGGGTCTGGGTCTCCTACAGTAGCCCAGTTTCCTGACAGGGCTGTGCTCAGCTATCAAGGTTGCTATCAAGGTTGCTCTCAATTGCATAGAAGGGCAGAGAGCGCTTCTGCTGGTCCCAGGGCATAGAAGGCACAAAAGTATCCTGAAACCACAGTCTGAGCATGAGGACCAGGTGGGTTGTCACATTCAGAGTGTAGGTATCCAATTGTCCCAAGCAGCCAGCCCCACAGGGATGGTGGCCCCTCTGGATGCAGAGCATTATGATACCCGCTGTATCCAAGCCCTGCTGCACACAGCCAGGACATCCCAGGCAGCTAGAGACCAGCAAGCTCATAAAAACAAGAGAAAACCATTCCTAAACACTTCTACAGAAAGATCATACACAGCAACAGAGCTTTCAGAATGCCTAGACTAAAACAAACCCTGCCTCTGAGCAAAAATTAAGCCCGTGGGTCAGACCATATTGCATGTTAAAAATGACAGGTCCTGTGACACAAATGGAGACTTACACATCCCCTCTTGGTTACTCCAAATAAATTCCATGCACAGCCCAGGCTTTGCCCCAGCCCCCTGGTGGCAGCACCCCTACATACTGCTTGGTGTTCCACATGTGCAGCTACTTGACCAAAACTTTCATCAACCCAAGCTTGTAGCCCAGGACGAACAAAAATGAACACAACCAAAATGCTGGCCAAAACAATCTGTTTCAAAAAGGGATGGAGTTGATTTATGCAGGGAGTCAAGCTCCTTGCACAGGGAA
This sequence comes from Chaetura pelagica, assembly GCF_000747805.2. Taxonomy (NCBI): domain Eukaryota; kingdom Metazoa; phylum Chordata; class Aves; order Apodiformes; family Apodidae; genus Chaetura; species Chaetura pelagica. The sequence goes on along the minus strand of NW_009952362.1, from coordinate 725,111 downwards.
AAGAGACACATGTCCCCTCTCAAACAGTGAGGAATAGTCACTTGTCTGATATCTGAGCAAATCTGCAAACTACTCAGCCTTCTATGAGTTAAATACATTGCTTTCTGCCACTATTTTTTTCTGTTGCAAATCAAAGATACTAATCTCTCTCTGTTTTCCAGGATTTCCTTCTAGGCTCCCATAGGAATTTTTTTCCTTTTGAAAGGAAGATCACCACCTGGAAAGGAAAGGATAACAGACGGAGAACTGACAGTTTGCCTTTGATTTCCTGTGGCTACAGAGGCTGCACAGATAATCTAGGCCTTTAATACACAGATTCTTTCTTTTATAAAGGGTCTGAAAAGGTCACATCTTTATCAATTACTGAAATATGTAATCTTCAGGTCTGTTTTGCTACTACAGAGCTTGTTTCATCTTCAGGCTCCTCTTTTAGGCAATTTAGCATTTCATCTGGGAATCTAGAAACCATTTTGAGCAGTTTAAGTCCACGTTTCAAATATTTATTACAAGATGGATTCAGAAGTATGCACAAGAATGTAAAAATACAAGTCCAGAGCTTTCTGCGTAACCCATCTCAGAGCTGAAAGGAAGGAGGGGAAAACAAGATTTCTGTATTTTTAATTTAATCAAAGCAAGTATCTAAGCAATCACTAAGGTCCTTTCCAGAAGTTCTCATTCTCTAGTTGTTGCAGCTTTTTGTTTGCCAGCTGGTTTGAACAGCTTAATCATTGTTTAGTGCAAAAGAAAGTAATTGATTTTTTAAACTTACACTAACTAAGACATAGCACAGCATTGAGAAAATTGCCTAAATTCTCAAGAACACCTTTTTAAATACAGTTTTGCCTTTTCCAGCAAAGTAGATCTGGGTCTCTGCCTACTCTCAGGCCATGAAATTCTGGCTCTCAGCAAGCTTCTTTATATGCAAACGTGACTTGGTTTCAGTTCAGATATAGCTGGTGCTTTAGGTCAAACTGATCCTGCAGTAGAAAAGTTAGATGACTTTCAGGGTCCCTTTCAGCACTATTCTGTACAACTCCGGAATAAACACTGGTCTTGTCTCTTGTCTCACCACTGCCATCTTGAATGTTACAGTCAATCTAGAGAGCCATCAAGCAACGGGGAATTTGACATTTGGGACTCACAGCTCCACCCAAGCCCTCCAGTGGGCACACATCTTCTACCCTCAAGTCGCACCAGGCTTCATGCACTGCTTTGAGCGTGCATGCCAGTCAGGTGAGGCTATGGGACTGGGGTGCTTTGTGGATGGGATAAATAGCCACCCCTGTGAGCTGGCAGGGATAAAGCCAAAGACCTCCATTTCCTAAGCCACACAACTCCTCTGCCTGAGCTGAGACCCGTTCTTTCAGCAGCCATGGGCTGTGCCACTTCCCTCCTGCACCAATTAGAGAGACCTGCCAGCCCCTTCAAGAAAACCTAAGGACAACTCCCACAACAGTGTCAGAAGCAGAAAGAGCTGAGGCACAGAGAAACCAACCAGTTCTCCCCCTTGCCAGACTGCAAAACCCATCTAACTCCCAGGAGCAATGCCCAAGGATGGTATGTCCTCTGTGATAGTTGATGATGATACATCCTTCCATGATCCCTTATACCTCTGTGCCACACTCCTTCAACACAGATTTTTAGAGTCTTGACCCCCTGCCCCCATCCCAAACCACACAAGGATGAAAACTGAAAGAAGAGATGCCAATTCACTGCATTAACCATGCAATGAACAAGAGAGTCCAACAAGGGAATGGTGTGAAAATGTCTTAAATAGCATTTTTGAGCCATATATCATGGTACTTAACACAGAATAGCTCAGAGAGTTGCAGCAAGGTCCAGGGCTGTGCTAATAGTCAATGGAGATATCTCAAAGCACTGTGTAGAGACATTTATGCTGTGAAGTCAGCATGCACAACTGGGAAATTTAAGTTCCTTTTCCCAGTTCTTGTTTCCCAGATTCCACAGTGTGCACTCAAGAGTGACTGGTCAAACATCCAATGGAAACTCTTCTCAGGTGTTCACCCTCCCCACAATCCACCCCACTGCCATAGGTGGTTTTAATAAACAAAACACAAAAAATTACATGAGTTGGCAGTTGACTTCTGGGTTACCAAAAAAGAGCCATTCTCTGTCATTGACCAGGTCTCTCCTCCACGTCACCACCAACTAGGACAAAAGTAGGACATTAAAGAGGTGCAGAGTATGACTTTCTCCTCACAAATTAGCCCAGACTAAAAAGATTACCTTACAGCTGAGACAACACATATGGCAATTCAGGGCAAGGTTTCCTTTCCCGATCTCTTTATCAATACCATAACATCCTTCTCAGCCAAAACATGCCCCTTGGGTCCAGGGAAAAAGTTTTCCATATGTGGTCATAACTCCCTGGTGATACAAAGATACAGGGAAAATCCCTATACTGCCAAAATACAGTGGGTTGGTTGGGTGTGTTTGCCTGTCCCTGCATTCCACAGTTCTGAAAGACCTTGGCAACAAGCAGCTGCAAGTCTCTGAGTTTGTTTGCAACTAAAAGTCCATGGAGTCAGAGAAAGTCCTCTTTTTCTGAAAAAACAAACAACAACAAAAAAACAAAAAACAACAACAAAAAAACAACACAAATCTGAGCAAGAAAAGGAAAAAGGGTTTAAATGCATGGGCAAGTGAAGCAAGCGCTCCAGCATTCCCTGCTTAGGATCTGTTCAATCAGATTTTCCATCAATTGGACTAAGGAAAACTACAGAGATCCCTCCACTGGCAGCATTGCACAGAGGAGAGACCTGGCAGGAGGTAACATGGCCATGGGATGGGAACCACCTGAGAACATCTCTTTTGCCACCTGGTGCTGTATCCCAGCTTCCAATGACAACCTGGGGCCAGAGCAGGGTGGACAGTGTGGCATCAGCAGTGTCTTCCCTCTGGCATCAATGGCTCTGTGTTATACTCTTCCCCTGGAAACACACCACTGCAGAGGTCAGGCAAGCAGAGCAGCCAGCCCACCTGCCTGCTCTCCTCAATGTTGCCTACAAGGATCTCTACTTCCCTACTCAACTGCCACAGCACCACTTGGCCATCTGAAGACCCCATCTGCAAAAAGGTTTATATTATCATGTCAGTTTTTTCTGCTCCAGAGCACAAAAAGTTACTGTGGGATGGCAACTGTCTCAGCATCACATTGCAGCTTTGAACCCAAGTCTGCTGCAAGAGCAAGTCAACATTGGTCAAATCACCTGAACTCTCCATGTCTCATTCAACAAACTGTTAAATGAGCCTGATAATATCTCATTAGGTTGCAGTGAGTCTTAGTTAATTATTTTAATGCACTTGAAGATTTCTAGATTTGTTATATACACACACATAGGCAAAACATTGGTAGTTGCCAGCCCTTGATTGAGAACATCACAAAGTCTTGGGCAAAAAGCAGGTGGTTAGCAAGTAGGAAAGTACCAAAAGTATCTGTGGACAGATGGCAAAGCCCCCCCTGCTCCTCACAGGTGCCCATCCTGTATTTGGGAAATACCCTGCCCATCTCTAATCAGTGACTGTCCAGCTTACAAGCAGGAGCTTTATCAATGTAGGAAGATGATACCCCCGTGTAATCAAAATTAACCAATTTTGTTGTGCAACAGCTTATTTACTCTGATGTGCATGCCTAAATAATTTATGCAGGTGCATGCAAAACAGGCTCTAGCTTAATGGGCTCCCTATTTTGTTTGGTTTGGGCCAGAATGATTGCCTATGAAGAAAAATCAGAAAGCTTTAGGCAGTTATTATCCTTAAAAACATAGTTTGCAGAGAGAAGGAAATTCACAGTGGGGAAAAGAAGTTTCATTTGAATAACAAAGCCGTTTTTGTTGATGTTGTTGTTGTTTATGAGCTATTTAAGCCCTGAGGTGGGTAGAAAAGGGGAAATAAGAGGACCTTATCTGTCAAACGTATTTTAAACAGATAGTATCAATGATAAAAATCCCATTTTGAGTTTGAGCTATGAGTAGCACATCATACAGTTTCTAGGAAGTAAATTAAAATGAAAGAGAACTTAATGAGCCATGAAAATATTGTAAGAAGTGGTACATATTTTTTAAAATAAACACAAGTAGCATTTCATCCCCCTTTATATTCTCAAGTCTTTTAATTTATTCAGCCAAACTCACCATCATCACTGTTAGAAAGGTTTGGAAAACAAGAGGCATTTAGCTTCCTCCCTTCAAGTCACAGGGAGCAGCATTTCCAGTGCAGAGCTTGAAGCATATGAGACATCTCTCTGACCCCATCAAACCTCATTCTCTCCTGCTCTGCTTAGTTTGCAGAGGGTGAGGGTTGTACTTGAGACTCAGTCCTTGCTCTGACTGACTCCGCAGCCACAAACAAAATGAGAAATAGTAACCTGCTGCCACAAACAGACAGGTTGGGAATACACAGAAAAAAAAGAGTCAGCACGGACTGGCAGTAGCCACAGCACAGTGGCCACCCTCACACCAGGCTGACTCGCAGGGTAGAGACCTGTGATTAGGACATTTGTGATATAATTGAGGTATCTGAGAATAAATAGGACTCAGACACAGTGCACACAACAGCTCAGATCATTTTTCAGCTCTACAATAAATCTGTGTTACTTAAAAATCTGTCTTGCTCCCTCACTCAAACAATTACTAAAGTAATTTCTCCTCATGGCACGTGACAGAGATTTGGCACCAGCTCTATTTCCACATTTTGGCTCCATATAGAATGTCTGTATTTTAACAGACCAACATCTGTAGCAGACAACAAGCTGGTCACCCAAAGGGAACAGGTATGACACCCAAGCAGCTCCTGTGTTAAACCTGTTTCTTGTAACAAAGCCAGAAAGCGACCAGAGTCATCACCATCACTTGCACAAGCAGCCAATCAGGAAAATAACAGGAAAATAGAAAAAGGCAAGAAATCCACAAGTATTATAATATTTACATGGAAGAGTGTGTGTGCAGAGGCATTCAGATTTCAGAAGTTTGTCCATGTTTTAGAAAAATAAAATGTCCCTTTTATACTGAGGAGCTAGATGAGTTTGCTTTTGGTTTGTTTTTGTTTGTTTGTTTGTTTTTAATGCTATTAAAACGAAGACTTATTGAAGACATTTCACAGGATACATTAGCAACATTTAATTTACAAAGGCCAATCATTCTTGACAGGTATCTTTGACAGATTTGGATTTAAAAATTAAAACAAGTCAATCCTTTATATAGAAAGTGAAAACCATATTTCGGGTAACTGCTTTGCAAATGGTGCCTTGCCATAAATGGATCCATTTTCTTCCAAAGAAATACCCAAAGATATTCTTAATTAATTCATTACCACAAAGCCTCCTGTGTCCTGCAGTGATGTACTATGTACCATTAGTGAGCACAAGCTCTCCACACTTGAACAAGGGTATTGCTCCCTGCACACAGGTATGTGCTACAGCCAGGGAAAAAGAAGAAATAGGGTATTCAGGGTGCAAAACTTAGAAGTTCTTCTTTGTTTTTTGTTTGGTTGGTTTTTGTTTGGTTAGGTTTTTGTTTTTAACCTTTCTAAAGGTTAACAGAGGTTCCTAAACAAGCAAGCAAGGAAACAAACAGAAAATAAACAAACCCTTTTTGTTTCCATTTAACAACAGCTGAGATATTTCAGGATATCCCCATCAAGCCCTATCCGAAACTTCATGTTCTGGAAGAGAGAAAATGAGCTGAAGAAAAAGGCAAGAAAGGAACTTGGAAAAGAAAATAATAAAAATTGTAGAAGTCAAAATGATTTAAATTTAATATTTGTGATGTAATTTTGTTAATTAAATAGGAACAAACTGGTTTTTACTCTCTTAAAAACAGCAGGATGTTTCAACAGGGACGAGAGCTGCATTGTGACAGTTTCATTTTGCTGCTCTTGGATCAGGTTCAACATTTCTCCCTCTTGCCATCATTTGGCTCCTGAACTGCTAAGCTCAAGGGAGTCCAGCTGGCTCTGCAGGGAATTCCTGACTTGTAACTACTCTCAGATATAAAAAAGGATTATCAGGAGACTCCCCAGATCACAGATGATCTGGGGGAATCGATTCTCCAAATTATCAGCGTGAGACATGGACAGTGGCAGTGGAGAGACCATCCCTCTTGGAGGCCAGGTGCCTCCCTGGAGTTGGTCCAGCCCCACAGGGCTGGAGGACCCCAAGACCCCGTTTGTCCCAGCCAGTTCTGGCCTTTGAGCTCTGGCCCAGCAGTAGCCCTCAGGGCTGATGTAGAGGTGGGAGCTGCAAAGTGAGTTGCCCAGAAGGCTGATTCAGAGAAAGAGCTTAATTTAGCCTCTCTGAATCACCCTGCAGAGGAGATGGCAGCTCTCCGACTACAAAAGAAGCTGGAAAGACTGATTGAAAGTTTGCCTTTGTGAGTCCTGGTCCCCAGTGCCACAAAAAAATCTGCTTCAGGCCCAAATCTTACACTGCTGCCACCAGCGCTGTCAAGCAAACAGAACAAAAATAGCTGGGACAGAGCAGAGTGTAGCAGGAACTGATTTACAGCTGCTTTTTTTTACAGTACTACACACCATCTGACTTAAAACATTAAAAGTAGCTCTATGTGCCCGTAAGAGCATGCGTGCCTGGGGACAGAAGGGACAGAGAAGCCCAGGGCTGCATTTGAGGTTCAGGAACAAGCTCAGGGGTGGCAAAGACATGCAGCAGCATCTGAGGCTTTCAGAGTCAGAGAGCAATCCAGCAATCTGCCCATCAGCTCTGTGCCCACTGAAAATCCAATAGGAAAGCCAGGGCTCATTTGTCTTGCTGTTTTATATAAAGATGCCGAGTTGTTGTTAAATCAGAGAGGAAGTTTACCAGCTTTGCTTCTTGAAAATGGTTGGAAGTGTAAAGCAATCTGAATAAGTGAATGTTTTCTAGATCAGACACTGCTCATCACAGAACGTTACAGCTCCTGAATTATTAATAGCAAAAAATGAGGTGTCCCAGAGCTGCTCATTTCTGGGTGAGGAAGAGTAGGAGGGGGGTAAGAAGAAAGGACTGTGCTGTTACAGGTTATTTTTATCCAACATTTCTATGCTTCTGTCATTAGCTAATTTATGATACAGCCTGTTTAATATTATGTCTGCCTTTGGTATTTATAGCTCACAATTTACTGTAGGGTCTAGATGCTACTAACAAGCTGCTCTAAGAAGAATTTGGATTCTCATGGCTGAATTCTTTGATTCAAGGAAGTGCAAATTCCTTCAAGTCAGCTGTTTTACACTAACCAAGGATTTAACAGTTAGACTGCTTAATAAGGTGTTGTGATGCTGGATCCTAGTTCATCCAGTACTGGAATGCAGCAACAGTAGGAACAAGGCACAGTACTGTATAAGCACTCTCAACATTTCTCCTGCACTTACCAATAGAGGATCCAGGGCCAGTTCTGCAGTGGGATACCTTCAAGTGTCATCACTGCCTTCAGCAGGGCCAGGAGCAACTCAAACCAAATGCTCAGACAATTGATCCAAGTGCCAATTCCCTCAAGAGAGGGAAAGAAGAGGGGCCCGATTTCCAGGCAACTGTCCAGTCAAATACCTCCCAAAAACCAATCATCTCTTTGTAGCTGAATTCACAAGTGAGGTGTTGCACTCGTGGTAGATGGTACTGACCTTTGGGCAATGCTGCTCAGTGAGAGAAGCAGTGCTATCCACATACAGGGCAAACACTGAATGTCAAAACTGCTCTCAGCTGTGACAGACAGTAAACAGCTCAGACCTTTGCCCAAAACCTCTCCTTCCTATGTTACATTACCAGGAAAAAATATGCCTCAGTATATGTTCATTTCTCTTTTAACCACCTACCCTACAGTTTCCATCTGACTATATTTGCACAGGCCCAAGGACATCATGTTCACAAAGAGCTTGTTATTTGATATATAGGTCCCTTGAGCTGGCATCCATCAGTAGGTGCTGTAGGCCTGTGGGACCCAGCAGAGCTCAGCACAGGGATTTAGCAATCCAAGACCCATCAGGAACAGACAGGAACCTGTGCACTTTGCAGCACTGTAGGTGTCATGCACAGGAGCAGTTAGCTACAGTAAAAAGGCAATTTTGATAGTTATAAACAACGGTGGTGCCCATGTATTTAATTCCTGCCCTTACTGAGTAAACCCAAGAAATAATGAAACCTGGGGAGAACATTTGAACTTTTATCATACTGGGTAAATGCTCTATAACATTAACAAATCAAAAAACATTACTTCCTGAATAGCAAAATGCCAGGCCATTTAGATTAGCCATGCTCAGATTCCTGCTGTGATCAGTGTGTAATTGTCCACCAGCAAAGAACAATCTCTCAAAATTAGTGCTTGTCACAGAGCTCCAGACTGCCTAGAGCTGCACTTAACAGGGCTTAGAGCCAAAATGCACAGAAATCTGTTTTTGACCCAAATCAAAGAATAGTCTTCCTGGTGGCATTTTCTCTGCAGCTGCCCCCAGCCTCCTTTTCATTCCTCCTTCAATAGGGAATCAAGCTTGGTCTTCAACAGCATCCTTGTTTTATAGAAACTGGGAGCTAGCAAAGCAGTGGCACAGGACCCACTGATTGCTGCCTCTGCAAGAACCCCAGAGGCTCCAGGAACTGAGATATCCTGGTTCAGTACTGCCTCACAACAGACACAGTGCAGAAGAGACAAGTCATGAGACAGGGCTGAGGGGCAATAACAGCTGACATCTCCCCCACCACCAAACCAGTTTCTCAAGGCACCCAAATTTACAGTGGTCAGTCTGGCTGGAGCATCCCCCATCACAAGCAAGCACCCCAGCTGCCCCCGGTTCTTTCTCCCCATTTCTAGTCATAAATGTTGTCATGGAGCTGAAAGCACTTTACCATAGCAAGTTTCATTAAAGTAAGTACATGTATTTGAAGAGTTTCAGTAAGTTGGAGCATTTAGTTTGAAAACTCCCAGGCATCTGCAGTAGCATTCAAAGTTTCTATGAAATTTGTTTTTTATTCATAAAGATCATCTGCATTTTTAAGTGAGAAAGTAACAGAGAAAAGTTTATATGCCTCCAAGATTCCATTGTTTAGTGGCAACTCCTGAACAGGAAAAAACAATGGCCTTAATTTTAAAAGAGAAGGGGAGAGATGCAGAAACATCAAGAAGATTAGGTGGGCTGGGGAGAAAAACAGCACCATTTACTCCCATCTGCACCCAACTGCTTTCTGTGGCTTCTTTCAGCTAAGCCAATAATGAAGCAACACAGTCAGGCTGCTTGGAGAAAGCAGCTTTGTCCTTCTTAATGCCTCAGCACACAGCTTAGTGGCAGAGCCTCCTCTCCAGAATTTGCTCACATGGGTGGATTGCCCTGATTCATGCTCTGTTTTCTTTGGATCCTGTTTCACTTGAACCTTCCCCAGTCTCTGTGAGTGCACAGACATTTGGGGGACTGCCCAGAAGCTTACAAGCCCTCCATGAGTACCCAGAATAAACTCATCTCTAGCAATTAGATGGAGGGGTTCCATTTCCTTCAGTCAGTTGCAGGGGAAGCAGAGGAGTAGTTCTGCTTTCTCCGCACTTGTATCACAGAAACAAAAGGTAGCAGAGGCATTTGCACAACAGATCAAAACAGTAGTTCAAACAGATGAATAGCTTCTCCATAGACAGGTGGAGGAAATAAAAGGAGAGAGCAAGATCCTGGAGAAGTTATGAAAACTTCTGCTTTAGCAACTCTGTCCTTACCTGCCAACAGCTCCCCTACAAGGCATGTAAGAGTATACAATTACAGGAAGATGGGAGGTCTCTCAGAGTTTGGTTTTCCCCCAACCAGACCAAGAGTGTTCAGCTTCCATGCACTTGGGGTTGACCACAGTCCAAGGGAACTCAGAGCACATCTGCTGTGCTAACATGGCAACAGGGGGCAGCTCCTGGGCCAGATAGTGAAGGGAAAAGCAGCTGCTGCACCGAGAGCAGCTATTTTGTTTCCCAGCACAGGGCCTTTCTCAGCCATTTCTGGCCTGCCATGCTCACAGCACCCACAGTCCCCATCATGAGTCCTGTCACATCTTTAACATCAAAAGCAGCACCATAGGCTCTGATCCCACTGAAACAGCACCTACCTTGAATCTGGGGACAGGCAGACCTGCCATGGCACCAACCCCTCTGCCTGTGCACAGTATCACCAGAGGAGAAAAATAACTGAAACTTTTGGGGAAACCATGAGTTGTGCCTGCCTGCGTCTCACTCCTGCTGCAGCCCCAGGGTTTGGGATGCTCCAACAACCCTCCATGAGCCACCCTCCTGGATGGGCTACCTCAGAAGAGGCCACAGTGAGAGGCTGAGCATCTCCTGTGTCACAGCTTTTCTACCATGCTGAGCAAAGGGGGATCATGCCAAGGCTACAGTGACCAGTTTACCCAGCGTGTGTGTAGTGGCTTCAAGATAGAATTCATGCTCTGCCTGGACTCAGGGTGCTTTGATCAGAAAGTGTTGCCCACCACTTGTCTTTGAATGCTGCTTTCAGGGAGAGATACAGGGCAGGACACAAAATGCACCAGGTCCAGAGAAAGAATTTTAAAAAGTATGGAAGGGAACATTACAGGCTTTACTTCAGTTTGATAGGGGTTAAATAAGTCCCTAAAGTTAAATCAGGCATTAGGAATAAGCTGAACAGTGATGTTCTGACACACCATGGCACTGTTTGATGGAGGATGAAGAACAGCTGCCCTGAGGCTGTAGAAAGGCTGCTCACCACTATTTGCCCCAGCTTCTGGGCTTGGATATGGTCTGACTCAGACAGGACATTGAGCACACCACACACTCCTTGCACTGCAACACCTTAATTCCCTGCTATTTGGCCAGTATCCTTCTGTTCTGGCATTTACACCTGTGCAACTCAGCAGCCCTGCCTACATTCCCCTTGCACATTTTGCAAACCCCAGGCAAAGCACTACAGCAACTGGAAGTGAGGTAGCTAAATGGCCAGGCTATTTCTCTGGATTAATCATCCTTACATATGTCGTGTTAGACTGCCACAGCCTCCATGGTTGGTAAGGTACTTGCTGTCTCACTTCACTGTGAGTCAGGAAAATGAAGCAGCTGTGTGAGATGTCCCATTACTTAAACAGTTTGTACTGAACCTGAAGTACCTCACAGGGAGGTAGCCAAGAACTTGTCCTTCTGTTCCAGTAGTCCTGCCCCTTATCACAGAATAAGAGTCTGATGCATCACAAAAAAAATCTCTACAAAGACAGGGAATTGTCCGTTACTGCACTATGCAAACTCCCTGTTCCCAGGGAGAAGCCCTGAATCATACATAAAAAGTTTTTAAAGGTTCCCTTTGGCAATAAAACAGATTTTGCCCAGGGTTATGTTGGCAGCAGCAGACATGTCCTTGCACAGATCTTCCATTCAGAGGATGCTTGGGGCTAATGTGGAGGCAGAGGAGGTTATCTCCCCGCTAAATTCACCATACCACAGAAGCTGGAGGAGACAGGGCTGTCTGTGGCAGACAAAGCTCAGAGGATATTCAATGCAGTGACTGGATGTCCAGCACAGGGACACAGATCTTGTCTACTGCTGCTTCTCTATGCTATTGCAGTTCTGTCCTTCCCATCGCTTCCTCTAAATCCTCTGCATCTGGGCTTGAGCTAAACCCTTCTAGACAACTACACAACCATTACTGAAACAAGATCCAAATACTCTGCCTGTCTGCCTTAAACTTGGTGCCAGGCTAACCCTGAGTCAAGCACCCAAATCAAATCTGGAAAATCACAACCTTTCTGGGCTGAAGCAGTTACCACTATGCCCTGTATACACCAGGAAAATCTTGGCAGCAGAACACTAGCCTTGCCATCCTGTCTTTTAAATATGTGCTCTGCATACACTACCCATACGTCCATCACCAACACAATTACCTTTTAAGCATTTGTGCTATTTGCTGCAGTCCTTCAAAATAAATCAAGGTGCAGTATCAGTGTCAAATAATAAGGGAAGATCGTTTCACATAGTAAAGCAGTGCTTTAAAATTGCTTACAGCTGCTGTATTAAAAATATAATAAAAACAGAACTTATCCATAGCTCCAAAACAGTTATGACTTTGCCTTAAAAACTGAATTAGATATTAAACAAAAAATGTAGCTCCAGAGGGGACAATTGCAAAAATGTTACAACATAAAATAAAATTAGGAATAAGGGGGGGAGGGAATATACCTTCAGCTTTGTAAGTCAAAGCAGCTTTCCCATCCTGAACATACAGCAGTGCTGAGGAGCAGCACGTTGGAACAGCTGCACTATTTTTCTTCTGTTCATAACACCACTTTTGGTTATATTAAGAAAAGTGACATTAAGAGCAAGCATGTGCAGTGTCCCTGCCAGAGCAGCCAGGGAGAAGTCCTGCCAGTAGCAAGACAGTCCAGCTATTTCTCATCTGAGCGAGTACAGTGGTCCTGGGTACCTTGAAGCCAGTGTTGCCACAACTCACCCTCATGCGAGAGCCAGGGAGATGAGCATCCAAGGGCTAGGGAAGAGCTTGCCCTGGCACAGCAGCTCTCACCTGAGGCAATTTAGAATTCTTACTAATATTCTCTAGCAATAAAGAATTATGCTGTTTTTTTCCAAGGATCAACTTCTGTGTTTCCCATCCTGTAATACCTGGTTATATGTAGGGACACTCCTGACTGAAGGATAGAGAGAGGACCTTCTAGAAAATAATCACATTTGTGTGCCAGTAATAAAGACAAGCAGTGTTAAAAAGCTGACTTGTTCCTACCTGCAGAGATCTCCAGAGCAGTGAATCCTTTTGTACCACCACTTCAAGATGGCAGAGCAGATCCAGGAGGGTGCTCCAGAACTCAAGTCCAACCACTTACACAACTCTTCTGCAGGACCAGAGGCCTCCTAGCACAGGAAGGGAGCCAGGTCACAGTGACAAAGGGCCATGTGGATTGGAGATACCTAATTTCCACAGAAAACCTGCAAGTCATAGCTCTCAGAGAGGAGGGCAATGATTCTCTTCTCATCCAACTCAAAAAGCAGAGTCCTTGCAGCTCATCTGGAAACTTCATACTTTCTTGTGGCCAGGAAAAGTCTGTCCTGGTGGCTCAGTCACTGTCCATGACCCTTTGCTCATTCTCTTTAGCCTGTGCTCTTCTGAGCATAACTTTAAACATTTGAGACCTTCAGGTCTTCACAACTGAGACTACTTCTTGGCTCTACATTTGGCCAGTACATCACAGATCGCATAAGGCTTTGCAGCCCCAGCACAAAGGAAAGATGCTGTACTCATTGCACTAGACCTGCTGCACACCTCATTCCTCCTTCCTTTTCCAACAAAGTTCACTGGTTAATTTTTCTGTACAGGATACAATCATTACATTGACACATTGCACTGTAAAGGAGGAAACCAGCTTTGTACTGGAAAGGCTCTGAACCAATTCTTCAGACTGGCAGCTTGAATCAAACCTTTAATAACAGCCTTGTAAGAGCCATTACCAGAAAATACTTGGAGGGGAGAGAAGGGTGTTGTTAAAGCAGCACTCAGATTAAGAATTTGTCAAGCTCCCAGGAAGGAGTCTCTGGAGATTTGGGCCACAGGAAGATGTTAAGATTATGCAAATGTTCCTTGTGGATCTCCCAGGAGTCCCTGCCTTTGTAACCCAAATTTTCCTTGCTAATCTATCTCTCTACCCTGCTCACCATGCAAGCCAAAATGTCATCCTGTTGTCAAAAGCTACCACATATCACAGAGGAAACACATTTGCTCCCTCATGCTTACTCTCTGTCCCACAAAGACAGACTGCACCCACTGTTTTCATTAATTATTTTAAATGTCCTTAATTTATATCATATGGATTTAGGGAGTTGTTTGTTCTCTGTTGCTGCTTCTGCACAGCAGAAGGCTGTCCAAACCCACTGGTAGACACTGGAGGCTACGTGAGCACTGGGGTGAAAACCTTTTGCAGGACAGTCAGCTTTTGCCATCCCTAAACTCAGGAAGCAGAATAGGAAAGCCCAGGAAGCTTGTGCCAAAGCACAAGCTTTGTCATCTTATCTGCACAGTAAACTAAGTTTAAAGGAGGGAGATGGCATAAAAGGGTCATAGATGCACCACAGTTATTTATGCACATCCTGAGCTGTGGTTACAACTTTGTGGCCCAGCTGGCTGTATTTATCACCATGGCTCTTGTTTAACTTTGCTCCAGCTTTGGGAGCAGTTTCCCTGGAAGATAACTCGTGCTTTCGGGATCAGATTGTCTTTCACTTTTAGATTTCTTCTCTGTTGTTGTTGTTGTTGTTTTAATAAGCATCAAACTCTAAGGAAGTCCTAATGTTTGCTCAGGCTTCCAGTCCTTCACACCTTTCATGCTGCCCTTCTCAAGGGGCTTTCTGTCTGTCCCACTCTAAAAATAAATCATGAGAAATTATGGAGGAGTTATATTCCATCTGTCTCTGGAAATGGTCTTTGTGCTCATATTACTTGCCAGTGACACTCCATCACCACAATTACCATTGCTGTGTTATCTCTCTCTGCCTGCAAAGCTGACAAGGGAGTAGCAGACAGTGCTGATGCTTAAGCTGAGTAAGTAATTTAAATACATTTATACCCCCAGATCACAACATACAGTATACATCTGACCATCTATCATGCACTGACTTGATATAAATACTCAACACAATATCAGGCAAATCAATCATAAGAGAAATGCAGGATGATTTGAGCTGCAGCTGCCTGCAAGCTTTTGACAAAGGTACTAGATGAAAAAAATTCAAAAGAGGGATGAAGTATCTCACCTGGACATGGCTTCTGCCATGCTGACTCCAAAGGGAAAGCAGCAACTTGAAAAACTTCTTGGTAGATTTGCAGCTACACTTGTATTATCCTAATCCAGCGAGGGATTGCCTGAGGCTCAGTGTTGAAACTGAGTTCTTTTTGTGAGCAAATCAAAGAGGAAAAATGCCTGGCATGAGGATGCTTGATATGGGGGTACCTGTCTCACCTCCTGGCTGCAGGGCATCTCCCAGCTGCCCTCTCCAGCTCTGCTTCAGGGCTGGGAAGCCTGTCCCAATCACTGCTGTGCCAGGCGACAGTTATAAATGAAGAGATGCTCAGATCCTGATGCAAAGATCCTGCATACCTTAAAAACTTATCTGAGGGAATCTGCTGTAGACTTGACTTGGAAGAAAATGCTTTGTAATTTCAGCTGCCTGAGAGGTGATGCAAGTATGTCTCCTAAGCAGAGTTATTATGACACGATTAGTATTGGCCCTGTTCCTTGTAGTCTTCATCTGGAATGTGCCAGAGAGGTGCAATACTGTTACAGACCTCACCATGTCTGGAGCCCAATGTGCTCTGTGAAACCCAAATAAAGTTCAGCAGAACTCAAATGTTTTGCAATGGCCAGGTGAACAACTCTGTGGCAATGGAGTATTGTGATCCTAGGCAAGAGCCACTCTCCAAGCAGGCAACTACCACACAGGTTCTCTCCTCGGTTCCTTTCTCCTTCAACCTCAATGTGAGCCCAGGGCAAGATCAGGGAAGATGCAAGGCATGGTCTGGAAGTCTTGCACAGTAACACACTCTTGCCTTTCTCTGCCTTGTGGATGCTTGGAGACGAGAAGCACGAAGGCACCACACACCCAAACGAGGGACAGCACTTCAGCCTCTCGCCCACCCCGAGGGCCTCCTCTCCCTGAACATTCTGCCAGCAGCACTTCACAAGGTGGACTGTGCTTTAAATGGCAGAGTTTCCTGGTGGCAACATTGTTCAGCAAACCCAGTCTTCTTGGTTTTTCCACAAGTCCAACAAATCCCACGGAAGGGTCGATTTTCCAGCTGGGATTTCCTGTCAGGCTGCCCCCCCCCACCGGGCGGCTGCCCAAGACAGGCCGGCTTCTCTCCTCGGTTCCTTTCTCCTTCAACCTCAATGTGAGCCCAGGGCAAGATCAGGGAAGATGCAAGGCATGGTCTGGAAGTCTTGCACAGTAACACACTCTTGCCTTTCTCTGCCTTGTGGATGCTTGGAGACGAGAAGCACGAAGGCACCACACACCCAAACGAGGGGCAGCACTTCAGCCTCTCGCCCACCCCGAGGGCCTCCTCTCCCTGAACATTCTGCCAGCAGCACTTCACAAGGTGGACTGTGCTTTAAATGGCAGAGTTTCCTGGTGGCAACATTGTTCAGCAAACCCAGTCTTCTTGGTTTTTCCACAAGTCCAACAAATCCCACGGAAGGGTCGATTTTCCAGCTGGGATTTCCTGTCAGGCTGCCCCCCCCCACCGGGCGGCTGCCCAAGACAGGCCAGCCGGGCCGCCCACACGGCCACAGCCCTGGAGGAGCCTTTCCCAGAACTCTCCCTCACGGAATATCCAATCAGTGCTCACCAGCTGCCTCACAGACCTGGCCTCTCCCAGGGAGCCAGGGAAGAGTGGAGGAGAGGGGCACCCTGCAAGGCGGGCTGGCTGTCCTGCCCACCTGTGGATGCAACAGGCCGAGGCGGGAGGAGGGAGCTGGGCGGGTTACATGTCAGGGCAGCAGGAGGAAGCCGCTCTCTCTGATGCCAAGATGCAGGGCTGTAACACAGACCCTGATACTCCTCGGTGCTCTGCTCAGGTGAATTTTTGAGACTTGGCATTAAAAGTCTCAAGTTCCTATCCTCAACTCCAGCAAAAAAGCCTGTGGCCTGTCTCACCTGTGGTGCCTGCAGAGCACCAAAGGCAGCACAGGGACAGCACTTCCTGCTTCTCCTTTTCCCCCAAATTCAGCTTCAACCCAGGCTGTGCAAGTGCCTGGGTACAAGCAGGCCCTGCAGTACAGCAGCAAACACCACTGCTTTTCCCCCAGGCACACCCTGGGTTACTCAGAGACAGCAGCTCAGAGGCTGGAAGCAGCCAAGTGCAGAGCAGGTGCAGTGCTGGGAGATGGGATGGTGATGGGGAAAGCAGAGTTGCCAGCACATGGAATGAGAGAGTGAAGAAAGCATCTCCATCTGCAAAGCTTCATCAAAGCCCAGCAGAAACCTGCATGCTGCCAGCAAAGGAAACAGGCAGGGGAGACACACTGGGCAGTAGAGGGCTTGGGTAGTTCACTGTCAAGTTTACACTAAAGCAAATAGTGGGGAAAAAATCAGTTGTCCCTCAGCCTGAAGTAAATTAGAAGACTCAACCCTCAAGAGCACAAGGTAATGCTCTTGATCAGACAAGCAATGCTGGTGTGTAATTCCCCTTGATAGTCCCCATGCTCTTATGGGATAGAAGCATCTCATTTTTGAGGACAAGCTCCGAAGTGTCTATCCAGAGTATCAGGCTGCTTAGCCTGTATTACTATCCATGGGACAGCAGTTGTTATGGGAATGGTTTGGGTGCCATCAACAGTCAGTATCAATGCTAAAATTCAGAGGAAAAAAAAACAAAACAGACTTGGATCCATTAAGCACATATCATATTAAAAGCAAAAATTGCACCTGATTTAGATGCAAATGGAAATACACTAAACCCTCAGCTTACATACTCAAGCAGAGATCTGTTGACTTGTGTAACCAAAGTTCATTTAATTGCTTGTTTCTTCTTGCATAGCTCTAACTCGTCTGCTGTTCCACATACCAATGTAAATACTCATTTCTGCAACAAGGAAAAGAGGATCCACTCCAAAACCAAATGACAATGGAGGTTGCTTTAAGGAATTTTGAAGGTACCTTTGGCAAGAAAAGCCGACTGTTGAAACTGCTCCAAAATCAGGACTGGTACAAGAATCAAAACTTAGCAAATAGCTCACCACTAAGAAAATAAAGGAATGCAGGGCTGCTAAAGAAGGCTGGTCTGAGACATTTCAAGTTTGCCTGTCTTCTTCCTCTACAGCATTTCAGTCAGCAAGGGACATGATAATTTCTGGAAGTCTTGTGTACAGTCCGTTAAAATAAAACTCCTGTGCTGAATTTTCCTAAACTGCCAGGAGGTAATACATGTGAATGATAACACAGAAATTGCAGGGGATGGGGTAGCTCACAGAGGGACTTGAAAGAAAGGACACTTATTACCCAGCCAGCCACCAGAATTTGCCCTGCCATTCAACCACACCACCTGCCTCTGCATATCCTTTGTCAAAGAAGGCTGCAGAGGCACAGATTTTGTAGAGAAAAACCAAGCAATTCTGAGAGTGATTACAAATTTGTGACTTTACCAGCCTTCAGGTGAGATGCAGTAACTGAGCATGTGTTTGCTTGTAGCCTGCCCTGACTGCAAAGAGGCTTATTTAAACTACTGCTTCAGGCACCTTGTTATTTGAAGTAACAAAGATGGTTTAAGCAAACACATTTTACTCTGCAGTCAGGGCCAGCTAAGAACATACCTGTGGTCAATTGCTGCAGCTTAGCTGCCACAAGGTAGCTTCTGGCATGATGACTTGTGATCAATCACACAAACGTTAAACCAGTCCTAGAAAATTGTGCTTTCCCACAGGAGCTGGGCACAGCATTTGAAATCTATTTACCACATTTTTTTAAAACAAAATCCGTGGTTTTCCTCTAGAATTACCCTGTACTCAGGGTAAAATTTCAGGGTGCTCCTAGGGAGAGGAGACACGAATACCTGTTGACCACTTTTGTTATATTTTCTGTAGAGAAAAATTGTTAATCATCTGTATTCCATTGCTGATCCCAAATACATTACTCCCTTTCTTGGAGTAATTTATGCTTTTACCATCCTACAGTTCTCAACAAGGCTGAGCCATCAATGTGTTTTGCCACTACACAAACATACCTTGTTTCTACAGGGACGCTCAGAAAATTAAGAGGCATCAACAAAAGTTGCAAATACATTCTTCACTTGAAGTGCATTCAAACCCCATGTAGAGATTCTCATTTCAGATTAAAATGGCTTTAAATTACTGCTTAGTCTTCTGCCAAGAAAGAGCCCTGAGAAATGGTTCTTGCTGTGAAGGACTATGAAGTTTAAATAGTCAAGACTGGCTGAGAGCATAGTTGTTATATCCACTTCATACCTGGGCAGACTAAAGTGCCCATCATCAGAAAGGGAGGCACCTGGAGTCTTGGAGGGAAAACTTAGATCTGCCAAGATACAGTCGGCAAAAATAACATCCTTCAAAACAACCTTTGCACCCTTTTCTGAGTGTGAGATTAAAAAAATAAAAGAGAGAAAATACTGGCAATACCTGCAAAATAACAAAGAATAGTAAAAATTAAGAAAATGGCTGATCTAGGATTCACAGAAAGGGAGCAAGACCACCCTTAAAGCCAAACTAGGATGTACAACCAGGTAATTCACTGTTAAGAAAAAGCTCTGAAGTCCAGGTCAACATGGCCAGCCTTTTTTGTCCCTAGAGGGTGGAGTACCTCCTTGGAAACTATGTCTCTCCTTGAAAGCACTCAGGCTGTAGGGCAAGAACCCCAAAAAGAAAATGCACAAATATATCCTGGTTAAGAAACAGGTCCACAATTTGCCCATGACTTAAATTCCTCTTAAAAACCAACTTCAAACCATCTCCGTGGAAGTGTCCCCCTTTGCTGCCAAAGCCTCAGCCAACAGCAGCCAACCTGCAGAAGGCCAATGCTGATGCTGCACATCCCAGCCCTGTGATTAGATGCATCAGCCTAAGAAACATGCTGCTTGTAGCCAAGGCAGAGCACAAGAGCAAAGCTTACCTTCACCTCAGTTTCAGAGCAGTCTGCAGAGATTAGCACTCAATTCCACTCCCTTACTTTCCTCTTGTTCACCTGGGCTTTCAACACCCAGAGCTCCCTTTCCAGAATAATCGTTCCTCTCCATCCTGTAGTAGCTTACTCTTTGAAACTACTTAGAAGTCTGCTCTTATGTCCTGCTGTCAGGGTGCAGCAAGAGCCAACAGCTCCCTTAAGTTCAGGAAACCACAAGAAATTCTCTTACAGGGCTGCACGTATTAAATGGAGCCCCTTGGGCACGAGTGTGAACTGATCAGGCCCGTTAAGGCCAGTTAGTGTCCCAGAGCCCAGCACCTGCTGCTCCACTCACAGCAAAGCCATTGCTCTGAGGTGTCTGTTTGTGGGTGCCAAGTACTCACACCCTTTCCTTCTGCCTCCCCAGCCTGCCCTGGAATTAGTAGCTCTCAAAATAACAAAGCTGAGCTGTGACCTGTTTTCCACTGCTGTTGACCCAAAGGGTTCCCAGATTTACAGCAGCAGGACACATTACTGGGTGTGAAAGAAGTGTTCCTGCTGCTCTGAATTCATTAAGTGAGTGTAAATTAATGACTGGATTATTGTGCCATGTCTTTGGTAGCTGACAGGTGGCCCCAGAAGGGTCACGGTCATGCCTCTGAACTTGATAGTTCAGTGTACAGTGTCTTGTTTGTGTCCTGCTGGTACAATACACCAAATACAGACATACCAGACAAGATCAAAGCTTAAGTTAGATGGGAAGTTACTTAAAATATTATGTACATATTGCAAGAGCTCTGAAAGTTAACAATATTACATATGTTGCTCACTGAAAAAGACTCCATGATAGATGTACAGTGTGAGCTACTGCAGCTCCAATCTGAACCAATTAAAGTGAAGAAAGATTTCTTCTAACTTAAGTGCCGTGGATCATAGCTCTTCGCCTCCATCTTTTCACATATCTTTACAGGAACAAGAAGCTGAAGACACGCTTGCTAGTTCTGGGCTTACATCTTGCACAGACTGGAATTCAATTAACATTATGCTGCAACAAAACTTGGAGAAGCACTTCAGAGCTGCTGCTCACAATGCAGAAGCGACTGAACAAACGATACTCTCATTAAGGCTCTGCCTTTCCCTGCTGTGCAAGCCAAATCCTTGAACACTAAAAGCACCTCAGCATCAACTGAGTTCATAGACACCCAGAGCAATTTTTCAAGCTCCTTGACTTTTATAGACTGGGGGGAAGGGATTTGGTGAGCTTTAATCCATTCTATTATATGAACTCAGAAATGGTTTTGACTCTCCAGCACTATAAATTAAGCTGGCTGCAGTTATTCTGTTCCTGATTATGCTGGATGTTACTGGCAATAATTCGATGAGTATATTTTCTTGGCCTTTTTTTTTATTTCTTCTTTCCCAAACGAACCTGTGAATTTAGTTTCCCTGGTAGCAAGAAAACAATGCAGTAACACTGGAGATAGGAGCCCATACATTCACATCTGGATGTCTGAAATTGTGGATGAACACAGTAAAATCTTCTGTACTTCGTGGCTGGAATTTACCACACTCACTTCCTAGCCTTTCAGACTGGAGGAACATGTTGTGTGAGAAAATCACAATTTTTTGCACTCCTCTATGTTTTTTTTAAGATCAGGAGACTAATCACTCTTTAGACACAAGTTAATTAGGCTGTGCAAGTTATTAGACAAATCCTATTCCACCTGATTTAGAGACTGGAAACTCAGGCCAAGAATTATTAAGAGATGGAGCTTCTTACTGTAAGAATAGTCCAATCTGTGCAATGCAAGCTACTATTAAGTACTTCTAAAGATGGGAAATATTCTGCCTTAGGAGTTTTTTCATAACAATATAAGCAATTAGAGGACAGATTCCATCTGCTTGACTCCTCTTCCTTTGTTCTGACCACTGTAACACCTTGTCTCCTGAACTGTGATAACAAACAGAAAGACATATTAAGATTTGAATTACTTCTGGATAAATTATGTGGTGCACTGTCCAGTTGAGAATGCAACAAATAAGTGGCTTCTCTAGAGAGTAATGGCATTCTGGGAGTCTATCTGTGCCTCTCTCATTCATGTAAATTAATAAATGTGACTTTGATGACTGATTTCAGTACAAATTACTTCCCACTATCAGTAAGCATAGCAGAGTCCAGCTCCAGGATGAATACTCAAGACCTTAACAAATACCAGCTTTTAGAAGCTTCATTAAAATCTACTTGGGATCCCAACAAACTCAAATGCCCATATCAGTTATTCTCAATTATGGTAAATATAAGGACATGTCAGGTACAATTTAGACAGCATGACTGCCCTAGAATGATAACTTTAGCATCCTGCACTTGACGGAGAAAAAGCAATAATAGCTATTTTGGGAACAAAAAGAAAAATACAATAGATCTGATGACTAAGAGTTCTGGTCCCCAATGTAAAAGCAAAGTAGATCCCTGTCATATTTAACTTGATTCTTTTGAATTAAACACTTCCATTAAAAGTTTCCCAGAGTAGCTTTAATATTTAATTATGTGTTCCACCAAAGGAAAGAACAAAATCTTTGCAAAGGGTTTTTTTTGTGCATGTGAAATATTTATCAGCATATCTCTTTGGACAAGTTTTTTATCCCCCAGGCTGGGAAAAAGCTTCCATGTACAAATCAGTTTAAAAACATTTCCTTTTACAGCTTGAAAGTTTTCTATACTTTAGCACCTCATGCCGTGACTTTGTTATTTCACTTGTTAATGAATGGTAATTAAATCTCTTTTGGCTGAAAAGGTTGGAGGGCTCCTGCTGTATTACAAAAACAATTTCTGAAAGTTACAAAAATGCCCAAGTGTCTAGAAATTAAAGAGAAACATTTGCTATGTTTTGAGTCCACGTTTGAATCACTTGGAAGGATTGATGTGGGAGAACAGCCTGTCCCAGTCACTGTGCACAGTCTTCCCAGCTGAACAGACATAATTATGTCACTTTGTGTCTACCAGAGTAAACAGAATTGCAGTCTTAATAATGTACATTGTGACCCAAACTTCCTTGATCTTACTAACAACTGCAGCAAACACTGCATAAACCCTACTATATACCACCTGCATAAAGAGCTGCAACATGTGTACATCTAAGTCAAGACTTGTTAATTTTGCATTTGCTCAGTAGGGTTTGAAACAGCAGTCTATTAATTTCTCTTCTGTTTTCTCATCTCTTTCAGGCCCTTTGAGTCTGAAGATAAATGAAGTGAGTGCTTACAACAGAGGTAGATAGAGGGGAAATAAAACTACATATTAAGGCATTTTCTGGTGTCACATTGTTAAACAGAGACAGTATTGAAGAAGAAACATCTGCATGGTCTCCACTATTCAGTTACATGAGTGCAAGCTTGTGCTGGCATCATATGGACAGATTTTGTTCACAGCTCATAAACCAAAACTAGATTAATTCCACTATAAAGTGCCCTTTTCTGAAGGCAATACAGTGGTTCCAGAGGGAAAGTTGACTCTGAATTTCTTTTAAAATTACAGTTTCTCCAACAACCCAGCAACAGAGTTTAGCAAGAAACTGGGAACAGGAATGTGATGATGTGTCCGTTCCTAAGCTGTAATGTTGGGAAGGGGTCTGTTGATAGCAAAGCCCCCTCCAGTGAAGCGAGGAACATCAGGCTTGTGGTGTGGAAACTCAGGCTCCATGTTGGTCAAGGATTGCTCCTTCTCCCTTTAAATAGAAACAAAAAAAGTGCAAATATTTCATTCTGCAACCCAGTGATGTTTACAAACTAAGGAAATCTGTGTCCTCCAGAGTTCCTTTGATGAAACCACATAGCAAAAAAATCATTTAAAAATTGTTGATTAAAGCCTTTTCTGCTAAACTATCAAGACTAGGTGTCTGTTTAGATCTAATTACAAGCCTACTGATGGTTTTTGGAATTATTAAAAATTAGAAATAAATGAGCTCTCTTTGTGTGACTCCCCAAAATGGTCAGAGCATCTCATTAGAGCAAGTTTGTACATGAGCTCTGTGACTTCAGATTTCTAATCACCATTTCCATTCTAGCAAGTATGTCCCTGATTTCAAACAAACAGCTACATTCATCAAAGGCACAATGAGGAGATATTTTTACGTTGTTGAATTTTAATGAATAAATAGTGTTACCTGTCTTCACATCTTAACAAAGTTCTAGTGATAATTACCCTGCCTGTGACATTTGCACAAAACTAACAGTGTGCTGTGGGTGCACTAATAGTCCCAGGAAGTTGCTCTGTCTGAGGATTCAGGAGGGCTTGAATTCGATTGCCTCAAGAGCGAACAGGTGTTAGCTGGCTGGCCTCCTGTGAGGCTGAGGAGATAAGCACAGAAGGACAAATACAAAGGGCAGTATTTCAAGTGTGCCATGACATACCTTGAGGTTTCAGAGAAAAGTCCTGAGATATTTAAAATTAACCAGGTGGAACTTTATGAAATACCAGTTTATCATAACAGCAGAGGGCTCGAGGCTTTCCAAAGAAGGTCAGTGCCATTACTTCTATTTTACAGTCACTAAGACTGAGAAACAAACATGAGTCCAACCAGGCTTTTGCAAGAACTAGTCCTGTCATATTAGCATCCTTACTCATTCCCAAGTAAGGGAAAAGAAAGTATTTCCTGGAATTAATACTTTTCTCTTTGTCCCTAAATATCTGTGTTTGGAGAGGAGGAGGTTCAGAGAAACCTTGTAGGATGACTAGCTATGCTTCCTTTTCCAAATTTAACTCATATGGAGGAGGGAGAATAGGCAAAAGATGGTACAGATTAACTTTACCATGAAAACCATTTATAAATGTTTTTAATTATATCAATGAAACACTAATGGATGTGCCAGCTGACAGCACTTAAAACCTAACATGCTACATTTAGATGGTTCATCCTATCTCACTATTGGGCTTCCAACTTTGGGGAGAAGAAATGATAAAGAGTCCATGCTCATTCTTTCTCATGCTTCCATTGAAAAAGCCAACAGATGTGCTCATCAGTATGGAAAATCCTATGCAGCTGAATACTGAAATATATTATGCAACCACGTGCAAAACCTCCCAGCTACTGACATCCCTCACTGCAGTTATTTACATATATAGGATGGCAGGATCAGGCCTCTGGTGTGGATTTAAGCTTCATATTTTCTTGCTGATCCTTATCAAGGTCAAACTGGAACCGTGGTGCTGGAAGCAACTCGGACAAGCAGTGAGGCAGAAAAGGTGCACGAAGCAGATGAACAGGAAGACTAAGAAGAAGGAAGCCCAAGACATTCAGAATCTGAGAGTAGAAAAAGATTTCAAATTCACAACCAAAATCTTAAACACTGGATTTTCAGCTTGAACACAAAACAATGCTAAATTCCTGTTGTTCCTCATTAGATTCCATCAGTGTCCCACAGAAAGCTGCGTTAGTTCAGTACCAAGACTTTAAATCACAAACTAGAACTGTCTTTTGCAAATCAATAAAAGCTTTAGATGATACCTTTGTGTGAGGTTATCTGAGAGTATTAATTCCCTTTTGTACCAGGGTAGTCAATAATGCTATTAATGCTGTTGTTCTGACCGGATCCTCTTTTAATTAGCAAAACTAGCCACATTTATTTCAGACATGATGTTAACATTAGCCAGCATGATATAGATCAAGTCAGTGGTTTTGTGTCAGCTGGGATTTAAAGCAACCTGAGGTTGTACGAATCAAATGTCCCTTGCTCTTTAGCTAGCATCTACACACCAGGCATGACCTGCCCAGCCCAGTCTGAGTGTGGAATGGCTGCATGTCAGGAGTGAAGGACTCCCTGGGGAAGGGTCTGGCTGCACAAAAGATTCCCTCTATTGCAGAAAGCAACAGACGTGTCACGCAGAAATGGTAGTTTGGAGAAGGCAGGCTGCACAGCAAGGTTGTTTCCCTTGCACTGCTGCTGAGCAATGCAAAGCACAGTCTAGAGATTATAGAAGCTGCAGTTATCAAGCATTGATATGTCCAATCATGCTTCGAGGCGTGCATATCCTTCAAAGCAGGCTGTGGTCCAACAGGTTTGACTGGGAACAAAACAATAAGGGACAGAGGAAAGCAAAGCCAAGCACCTCTCAGCTGCCACAGAGACCAAAGCAGCACAAATCAGCACTGACAGCACAGATCTGGTAGCTCTGAGCCTGGGGTAGGGGCAATGAAATGCTTCTGCTCCGCAGAAACACCACTAACAGCATCTGAATGTACTTCCAAAACACAGATGTCACAAAGACACCATGCTCATCAGACTACAGTCATGCCTGCCACATGAATAACAACCTGACAAGCTGCACTAATAGCAGATTATCCTGAACCTACCAACAGGGTAATGAGTCCAGCACCAACTGACCTGCACCACAAACTATATATGATTAACAGACCCAAGTTCAGTCACCATCACCTCACACAATACTTATGTTTTACTTTAAGCAGTTATGCCCCTAACAAGTTTAATTTTTTCAATAGCTCTGATAGGAATTAATTCTAGGTAAAATCTAACAACAAAACATGGATGAGTTTCTTCTAATCTGATTAACAGAAAGCTACATTATGCCAGGGTCCGAAATGGAAGCATTAAAACTAATGTGAAGAGGATACTTAGCTGCTGGAAATGGATTATCAGGCATTATGGTAGCCTCACATATTGATCCTAAAGCTCCAGGAAGGCCATTAGCACTGTACAATTGTTGCTAATTCCAAACATTAAGGTAACATTATGCAATTTGCAGATAGACAAAAGTCACTGTTTATCACTGACTATTTTGCTGATTTAGTCATCAAAACTGTTTGCTGGCTGAGGTATGATAAAGGAAGAGAGACAGGCAGCTTTGAATTATACTCAGCAACATAGAGAACTGTTGGCTTTGGTGTGTGAGGAAAGGACAGGCTGAGGATGGAAAGGAGTGGAAAGATAAAAGGCATAAACAGAAAAAAATGGTAACTGATCATGTCATCTGACTGAAGAAATCTAAGAAACTTCTCTTTGAAAGGAAAGTCAAATAACTCAATTTTCAGAAGAGACTAATAGTTTTGGTGTCCCAGCTTGGAGACTCTTTATCTGAATAGACTAATCTCTCAGTCTCTGCAAATTAGGTGACTTGAATGGGACAAAAATTGGGCAACTAAGATCCTAGTAGTTTTATTTTAAACAAGACTGTCCCCCTGTACTCAACACTGGTGAGGTTGCACCTTGAATGCTGTGTTCAGTTTTAGGCCCCTCACTACAAAAAGGACATTGAGGTGCTAAAGCATGTCCAGAGAAGGGTAATGAAGCTCATGAAAGGTCTGGAGCACAAGTCTTAAGAGGAGTGGCTGAGGGAACTGGTAT
Organism: Chaetura pelagica; assembly: GCF_000747805.2. Lineage (NCBI taxonomy): Eukaryota > Metazoa > Chordata > Aves > Apodiformes > Apodidae > Chaetura > Chaetura pelagica. The sequence goes on along the minus strand of NW_009952362.1, from coordinate 698,142 downwards.
TGTTTAGTTCTAAGAAAAGGAGGCTGAGGGGAGACCTTACCATTCTCTGCATCTACCTGAAAAGGACATTGGAGTGAGGTGGGGGTTGATATCTTCTTCCAGGCAACAAGCAATAGAACAAGAGGAAATGGCCTTAAGTTGTGCCCAGGGAGGTTTAGATTGGATAGTAGGAAAAGTTTCTTCACCAAAAGGATTGTCAGGAACTGTAACAGACTGCCCAGGGAAGTGGTGGACTCACCATCCCTGGAGATTTTTCAAAGACACGTATATACAGTGCTTAGGGACATGGTTTAGTGGTGGAGTTGGCAGTGTGATAGGTTAACAGTTGAACATGATGATCTTAAACATGATGATCTTTTCCAACCAAAATGATTCTGCAATTCTAAGAGGAGCAGCTAAATGCTCAGCGGTGGACTGAGAGTAGCAGGGAGGTGTCATCAAACTGCTATTGGTTAAGAAGAGCCAAAAATCACCTACAAAAAAGTCCTTAGGCTCTATTGTCAAAAGGGTAGGATGTCTGACAAAGCCAGACTCTGAGCATTGTTCACTTTCCTCCACCTGGATGCAGGAAGGGAACAAGAAGTGAATGGATAATACTCTTCTCTGCAACCACTGGCAGTGATACCTCCCACCAGAGGGGCACAGTCATCAATCACAACTACCACATTTTGGAAACAACAGCATTGCTCTTACACCAGGATTATGTAGTTGCCACCTGATGAAAGGTTATCCCCCATGTAAGATGCTGTTTCATTATAACTTGTAAAATGCATTGAGGTCCTCATAATGCCTGAGGATCTCTCATTAGACATGAGAGACCAGACACTAATTTGTATCCTCTAGGCACCATCTCATCAGTATGAATAATTTAACTGGACTGCAGAACATGTCAGCAACATCTCTGCTGGATGTTCTTCTCCAGGCCATACATCACGGTAAATCTAGACCAGACTGAAGTAATATGAGGGATAACATTCAGGAATATCAGGCAACAATATTATATCAAACAGCTAAAGCAGGAGCTAAAAATCCTCTAGTTCATGCAGAAAGTTTCACAGAAATGTTATGGGAAAATGTTCTTTCCATACTTGGCCTGTTGTTCCTTGCGTTTCTGAGCCAGATATTTCTTCTTCACATTCAGAAGCTCACTGGCAAGCCTTTCAATTTCATATTTGTATCCTTGGCTCTGTGATTCATACATAGTCAATTCTGAGGACAAAGCCTAACAAATAAAAGGCGAAAAGCAGAAACAGGAGATATTAGTTTCATTTAAACATGTTAGCACATTTACAACCACTATTTTCTTTCACATTTGATGATATAACACATCACCATTTTCCATCACACCTTAAATTCTCTCATGATGGTTCTTTTGATCGCCTGTCACCTCTGCTGACCTAAGGACAATTTACAAAATTAAGGCTATGCCATTTAACCACAATAAAACATATAAAATATGTCCATTAATACCATATAGGAATGGTATTAATACATGTATTAACTATTAATGTTCAGGGACACAAATCTGGGTGAAAACCCAAAATAAAGCAGGGATGTATTTAATAGCAATGGGATTTATTCACAGGGATACACTTTGTTACATGAAGTCATCAAATCCACACAGGCAACATATTACCTGGCAGGGTAAATACAAATACAATGCTGCTTGTGTGTGAATCAGTGCATTTTTTTAAAAAGTAGCAATATGCATAGTGTGTATTCCTTCTTTAAGAAGGAGAAAAGCTTGCCCTGGCACCACAAAATGGCATGCAAGCCAGTATGCTACAACATGCTGTGCCTGAAATGCACAGCAGCAATTGACCGCATTAAGGACAAACAAGAACCGTATGGAAAACTTCAAACCACATTCAGTTTAGCTAAAGTTTGGCTTCTATTTCACATTTTCTACATTTTGTTTCTTCTCTATGGAAAGCTAAGATTTGCATAACAGCCTCTTTGTTTCCTAAGGGCCCATCTGCTCCTGCATTTATTTCCTCATGGTTAGTATAGACGTGATTATGATGCAGTGAACAGGAGATGATGACTTCAACAGAGAGAGGAACTGTAGAAGTAGATGAACTCCTGGGGAGACTGATCTTTCATGCAGACACAAACAAGGAAAGATCAGCTTATTCTATCAGAGTCACTTTTAATATCATCCTTTCAAAGCTTCCCACAAGATTCTTTCAGAATCAGGAAACTCTCCCTTCTAGTGACAAGGTGTTAGGACAGGTTACTCCTGTCATCCCTATAAAAATTGGAAGTTGAATATATATGTAGGCATTGCAAGAGAAATAACAGGAATATAAGACTGGATTCTCAATACATTTCCACTAGCTGTTCAAAAAGAAAACAAAATGGCTTTGTTTTTCTAATTAGAGATCTTAACAGCTCAAGAAAAGAGGAGGATAAGCTTAATAGAAAACTGGTGTCCAAGAATGCCTGCACACAGAAAGCATTTACAGCATTGTGCTGCACACTCATGTTCTAATAAGACATTTCCTCTATTTTAATGAAACAAACTAGCATAATGTGAAAAAAGCTCTTCTACTGCTATTGGTTCTCTCTTGGGGAGATGCAATCTTATTTTCCTGATCTAATATACTAAGACATGCACACTGATAATAAAAAATCTTCCTGAAGCCTTGCTCCCCAGGACCACTGGTGAAGTTGTTCTGCCACCCTGACAGCCCCTCAGCCACAGATAAAGGGCATCTCTTACTTTCAGCTGTTTTGTCTTCTCTCGAAGAGTGTGCTGGTAGAGCTGCAACTGTTCTGCAGCTTCAGGACCAGGCTGCCTGGCCAAGACGTGCTTCAAATCCACATACAGTCTCTCCTTTTCCTAAGAAAAAGGCAAAAGGAAAAGCTCTTATAAAACTAATATAGCAGCAGCACAACCTGTGATGAAATCAGCTCCCTGAAAAATGCAACTCAATCAGGAAGATCTTTGCAGAAACAAATCTGTCTGTGTGTCAGTCTTTCCTCACTAGCCATAAGGTATTTAAAGTTGTTGTGATAGTAGTGGGAGAGCTCATTAAGAGAAACATCCAGCTACTTTGAACCACAAATGAAATATTCTTAAAACACTGTCATCGGTGAGCATGCTTTACCACAGAGAACATAAAACAGTCACTGGAAAAGTATCCAATGGTGAGAAATTAATTACTACTAACTGTGCTTACCACAAACTTTCTTCTTATAAGCCACACTGCATTACATTAAGGGTCACAGCTTCACCCAACAGGATGTGAGCAGGCTATAGAAATGTCAGGGGAAGATTATACAAAATAATAACTTCTTCCAAAGAAAATTCTGCAAAGCACGTACACACACACAAACAGAACTTTTCAGTTTAACTTCAGGGGCTATGGGAAAGTGAAAGAAAGTATAAGCAGCAACAACTATGACTAGCACAATTACCACCAAGGAGTATCGCAATGTCATGTGTCTCCTGCTCCTTTATGTTAAAGCAGTATGCTCATGGATATATTGGGCATATTGGATACAACCACGCTCAAACAGAAACCACAGCTATATTGAAATCTTGGTATCTACGGTGTTTTCAGGACATACTTGTTTTCAGTCTGAGGAATAAAGCACTGAACAAAGCCACCTTCATAGTTTTGCACATTACAATATTATTAGTTCCTACCCTGTCAGACTAAGATTGTTATTTAACATTATTTAGCGAGATCCCATCTTTGTCTGGTACCTGGAGAGATGGAATTAAAAAGAAGAGTTCTTTGACTGGAAGTCAGACTAGAAGACAAAAGATTTAACTAAAGAAGATAAAAATGCCAAGTAGCAGGTAGGACAGGTAATTATTTACACTGGCTTTGACAAAAAAAACCTTTTTGCTGTCTATTTATAAGCTGTGTCTACAACTCTTATGACAGAATGCCTCTGTCAATGTGGGAAACGGTGCCATCACATCACCTAGAATCACCACATTTGGCCCTGCTTAGTGACTGAGCCAGGGTTTTGAAAAGTGGCTCATTATTTTGAATATGTGAAATTCTAGGTGTCCAATCTTAAAGGGCAATCTGGAGTTTTTAGACTTCAGCATTTTCTGAAAACTGTGCACTATAATGATCACAAGCTAGGACCTGAAAACTGAACCACTTCAAATCATATCTTACTTTTGCAAGCACTGCCCATAAACTCTGAATATTACTGATGAGTACCTTATAAATTAAGTTATTCACAGTTTATCTCTGGAAAATTCAAAACCTCCTGAAATTCAGACTGGAATTTGCATAGTGGCAAAAATTAGATTGAAAAGATATTCTCAGTAGAGAGTTGTTAAGTCACTACAAGTGATTTCCACTACCACCTTTTCTTCCTGAGGAAGCAAGATGTTACTGCAAGTTAAGAACAACAGCAAAAGAAAAATCTGCCTTGTCAAAATCTGGCCAGTCAGTATTAACATTCCACCCCTGAATGTATCACAGATTTGTAATTTGGAAGAGTGTAATGGTAATTTGGATAAATATGGAGCAGCTGATGGATTGAAAGTCTTATGTACAATTGTTTTCCAATTTATTTCTCTCCTAACCCTCTACAAGGGCCAACCAGGCTCTTCAAACACTGTGCAATGGTGTGTATAATAACCCTGTTTAGAGACAAAGTGTTCAATTCTATTATAAGGAGAATCTATCTTATGCAACAGAGACTCGTTAGCTGTCCAATGTATATTGTCTCCATAATCCAACAGAGGCAGAACCAGCTGTCTTATAATGCATATCCTGTCCTTCCTGGCTAAGCACTGTCCATCTCTTTTACATCTAGTCAATTAATTTGTCACTGGGTTAGAAGCACCATATGTCAGCAAAAAGGTACAAGAAAATCCTAGATACTTCCTTCCTCATCAGCAAAAGTTCATACTCACAGGTTAGCACTTCTGTAAGTTCTGACATTTTATCCCAAGTTGTGGATGCAAAAAACCCAAACCACTATTATTTTACAACAGCAACCACCAGAGTCAGTCACAAGTTACACGTGAAACTACCACCTAAAATGCCTTGCTTACAGCAGCTACTTTTATCTCTACATGGAAGAAGTAAGGAATACCCAGGGAAAATATCAGCACAAAATAATAAAAATGTTGGCTTCTACAATACTCTAGCTATATTCTAAGGACAGAGAAGCTGTACAGTGTGTATTACATGTGAATATCTTCTAAATAGCCAGTTAGAGATATAGCATAGAACATGTAGAAAGACCTTTAGCGCTGTCTGATGTGTGAGTTATATTCAAAGTAGCTTTCAGTTGTAGTGCATAAATTAATACCCCCAGAAAATGGACCTCTATTGCTTTTTTGTTTTGGAAATAGGTGAAATGGATGTCTATTTCTTAAAATGTCTGAGAACCCAATGGGGCCAAATGGAGACAAGACATCCTGACGCTGATGAGAAAATCATAAGTCAGCAATGATGATCAGTGGTGTAGCAGCAATTAAAAAACAAGATGTAAGCTGATCTGTTTGGTGCCTACAGGAAGTCTGTTAGCACTATTTTGTCCAAAGTAGAAGTCAGTAAACTCTACTTACTTCTGTTGGTGGCTGTGCAGATGATGTCAAGGAAAAAGCTACCTAAAATGCTACACCCATTGGGCAGCAGTAAGTCAATCCATTATAGCATGTGTGAGGTGGGTTTCTTTGGTTTGTCCCAAAGTGCCTCTCTCACACACACTCACCTCTGTCCTTGTACCAGGCTGCAATCACAACATACATCTTGCCAGAGTTAAGCATTCTTGAGAGGAAAAGAACTTAAAGTCACAAACATGCTGCAAGACACTACTCTTCCTGTTGAGGAGGTGAAGAAAGATCCATCAGATCTCTCACTAACACCAGGTTCTTGCAGTAAAACCCTCACTGCTAAGAGGAATGTACACGTCTTATCAGGTCTAGGCCAGTACCAAAGCTTTTTATGTGATCCTACCCATGGAATTCAGCAGGTGTTTGGCTGTAGGACTGAATCCATAATGTCACAGAATCACAGAATGGTTTGGGTTGAAAAGGACATTTATGATCATCTAGTTCCAACCCCCCTGCATGGGCAGGGACACCTCCCACTAGAATAGGTTGCTCAAAGCCCCATCCAACCTGGCCTTCAGCACTTCCAGGGAGGGGGCATCCACAACCTCCCAGGGGTAACCTGTTCCAGAGTCTCACCACCCTTACCCTAAATAATTTCTTCCTAATGTCTAACCTAAATCTACCCTCTTCTAGCTTAAAACTATTACCCCTTGTCCTATCTCTACATGCCCTTGTAAAAAGTCTCTCCCCAGCTTTTCAGTAGGCCCCTCAGATATTGGAAAGCTACTATAAGGTTTCCTCAGAGCCTACTCTTCTCCAGGCTGAACCTGCCCAACTCTCTCAGCCTGTCAATGATCTCCATTGGTTTATGGTATAAACGAAGCCAAGCTGATGGTGGACAAATGATGGAACATTCATTTTGTGTATGTAGGGTACACTGGAGACTCAGATTGAGGGATGCAGTCAAATTTCAGCCATTCCAAAAAGAATTTAAGCACCTCTGTGAATACCTGCTGTAAAAATTGTGTAAATAAAACTCCACATTATTTTTAGAACATCCTTTCCTCTGTCTTAGATTTGTTTTCCAGAGGAGCTCCAAAGAGCCCACAGGCCTGTCCTTAGGCTCAGCCACAATATGTTTCTGCATCCCTAAGTCTCTTGCCTCTTAATTTGGAGGGGGGGAAATGTTGCTTTCCCCTAAATTTAACTAGCTGCTGTCTCAAGTAGAACCTTGAGTTTCCTGCCCTGCTTGCTCTAAAGCAAATTAAGAAAAAGTAATTTTCTTTTGCAGAGGACTGGCAGGTGTTTGGCAAATTTCAACTGATTCTTCAGGACACTGGTGGTCACGAGTTGGCTCTGTCTACGCAAGTGATGCAAGAAGCATCACTTTTGCCAGCACAATCCTACATCAAAAGAAGATATTGCTGGTGACCAGCACAGCCCAATTTGCTTGTAGCCTGCCAGAGGGAATATCACTCCCATCAGACACATTCCCAAAATGACACCAAAGCATTTCACTGCTTTGACAAGGAGTGGGAGGCAGTCAGCAGTGCTGGTATAGATCAATGCATTTGGTATTAGCTCTGAAAATGACAACCCATTTTATATCATCTTCTCCCTCACCATGACACTAGGAAACTCCTGGAATAACCCATCTTGTTAGCTAGACCAGGGTATCATTCTGAGCCAGAGACGATAGATGACCACACACTTAATGAAGATGTATTCACAGCAGAAATAGGCCATGAAGTCCCAGCCTCCTCATTTTTATCAGCGTGTCTTTCCAAGTAGATGATTCAACAAATTTACCCAGCATAGCAGCACACCAACAACCTTCTCCACCAGACATGCAAAAAATCCTATTGTGCACCAAAAGCTTTCTATCACACTAGTTATTAAAAAAACCTACACACAAAAAATCCCAAACCCTTTTACTCAGAGTAAATTTCATTTAAGTTATCTCCAGTCTTCAGCAACTGAGCTAAAGAAAAAACCCATAACAAGACAAAGGTGTGGAGCAAGAGGGTGCAATGTTGTGTATGGTGGCAAACTGCAATACATTGAACCTTGCTAAAACTCCATATTTTAGTTAGTAAGGTGGAGAAAGCAACACAGTAACTCTGTGAGCACATTCCAGTTCCTCATGGCTTTGGTGAGCAAAACAAGTCAGTCAATGTGCCACGGGAGGGTTTCTTGTTTATTGGCATTATAACCAAAATGTCAGTGCTATGCTGAACTCCAGAGCCATTTTGTTTATGATGCCATGCAGCAGCAGAGCATCCTTAAGGGGTTGTGATCCATTTTCAGAAGTGTTAAACAGAACACTGAAATCTGTATTAAATATATATAGACACAAATCTAGTCATAGTCATTTTACCTGTATAATCTGCACACTTATTTGTAAGTGTATACCTAATAGAGTAGCTGTTGGCTCAGGACATCTACGATTAAAAGTTTTATGAGGTGTAGAAAGAATTAGCATACAGTAACCTTCACAAATTTTATAACAATAGAAGAAAGTTGCCTCCAGCACTGTGAGAAATGTGCACTATAAACTTTCTCAGTAAACACTTTTCAAAAGCTCCTCTTCTTTCTTGCCTATTTCACATCCATCAGCAAACAACTTTTCAAGCATGGAGTTCCCTAGAACAGCTTGTCATCATTATCTAGACCCTCCTTTATCTGTCCAGTGTGAGTCTTTTTGTTGGGTGAATTAATTCAGATTTGAAATTGGACACCAAATCCTTTCCCAATGTGGCAACACTAAAACGGCATGAGACACTTGGGGTTTTCTTATTAAAATGCTGCCACCAACCTAAAGGAAAAGCATTATTACTATCTTCCAGTAACAACAAAGTACAAACAGTTCCAGCTAAAGTACAATTGCAACACAGTAGTAGTAGTAACAGCAGCAGCAGCTACTGGTACTATTGTATCTTTTTTAAGAAGTATGTGGGAAAATATGTTTGTTTGGTTTTTTTCAATGGATAAACAACTAAGTTATGTATAATCCTCTCCTTTCAACTTCTGAACTCTGAGACACAAGGTCAACAATGTTTCAGAATAAAATGTCATTGGTGCCTCTTGCCAGAATAACAGCTGCAATTCTGTTTTTACTGCGGACGTTACACAAGCATTTATAAAATCATTAATCAAAGTAGCTGATTTAATCACAGTGTTGTTACTTTACATTGCAGAAGATGATTAATTAATTATCCCCTTATGCTTTCCTGTGAACAGGAACACACATGCACATACACACACACACACACAAAAAGTAGCTATTCCTTGAAGGTAAGAATTACCCTTGACACAGCATGGATTGATGTACAGATTCCAGGTATTTCCACAGTGCCTGCAGCTTGGCAGTTGGACTGAAGAGAGATCTAAACAAACCTTTGTTTCACATTGTAATACCAACTTGTCTTAACATGTTCTGGAGGAGATTCAGAGGTTGATACAAATCTTATCAACAAAGAGTCTAAATAAATATTCTAAATTAATAAGTCTACAAAGCAATCAATGAGAAACCTTTAACTGGCTCATAAATACTATCTACAGGGTTACAAACAATTTAAAAAAATGTCTTCTTTAAATGTAGACTATTTGACTTAGAACCTGTATTTTAATATCATGTAACATCATATATTTTAGCTATTCAATAGTCATTTAGATTTTTAAAATATCAGATTAATCAAAGGAGAATTATCACTGCTCTGCTGTTAATGATTAGCTGTTCCTGCAGGCTTGCGATGGGGATTCCCAGCAGAGCCAGCTTCTGCTCTTATTTCTGATTGATCTGACAGATGACCTTGAAGGGTCAGAGAAACTGTAGAGCTGCTTCTAGAAATGCCTACCTGTAAGTCAGGCACCTACAGCTCTTTAATAATCCGCTTGACTTTGATCCTTAGATATCCCTGAAAGATGAGAGCACTTAGCTTCAAGTCCTTTGGTGTTCCTGGAATTACTGCTTCTGAACAGCTGTCTCAAAGTCAAGCCACCACTTAAACATACAAATACCTGTCTAACAAGGTGGTAAAGCCTGCATACATCTTTCTGACAGGACAGCAGAGGTTCTCTGCATATGCCAAGTACCTCAGGAAAGGAAGAGTGATCTCCTGTTACACTTTGGAACCTATTAAGAAATAACAGTACATCTAAGAAACACACACAGCAATTCTGAAATCATGTATATTTTAGTATATGGCTTCCTTCACACTCACTGTAATTAGAACTGACCCTCTGCTATTCTTTGAGGAGTTCTGTTTCAGTTCCCCCTGTCAGCTTCTTAAACTTCAAAGAAACAGAAACAGGAATAAAGGAAGAAGAAAGAGGGAATCCTACTGCTTATGTAAAGACAAGTGCTGTTCACAAGTGTGACATCCTCTCTTGAAGATTATAGCTGTGTCTGCTTTAAGAGAAGCACAGGAAGACTTGCACTCTAAGCCTAGAGAAGTAGAGCTGCTGGGTGATGGAAGCACCCTACTTGCCGAAGTCTCCCTGCATGGGGTTCATGGCTTCTGAACACTCAGCAGCTCATGTCTGGCTGTCTCAGAGTGAAGAATGGAGGAACATCATTCTTTCTACACCTGCTTGTGTCCTCATTTGTCCAATTTTAAGCTACTTTTTTTAAAAAAACCACATCACACTGACTCTAACTGCCCGCCTCTAGCAGCCCCAAAACAGCCTTAGAAGTGCTGCATCTTTCTGCATGTGTTTTCTCAACAACTGCACCCTTCACTCTGCTATAGAAATGAAAATGAAACATGATCTGAAATAGGTAAAACCTAGTCTGTCCCCATGGAAAGTCCTTTTTTGTTGTTGCAGCTATCACAGAAAACAATCCATCTCTGTTCGGGATGCTGTAGACGGCCCATATCTTGCACGCTGAGAGAGGAGTGGAATACCTTTGCCTTAATGAAAGAATGCCTGCCAATGGGTACACCTGAACAGTAAAGATTGCAGATGGTTCTAGGCCACATATATGATTTGGGCTTATGAATGTATTGCTACACTACTGTTGCATTCCTCTGGTATTTTAAGTTCTCTAGCAGCTTCAGGACGGCTGACAGTATCGGGTTGCTAACGGTGCTGCGGCCGTTTGTGCCTTGCAATGCATTCAGTCAGCACAGCAAGTCATTTACTTTCCCTTAACAAGATAACTGGTTGATTAATATACTTTACCCTGGGGTGCACAGTAGATTTATTTCCTTCCCAGATACTTGCTGAATAAAGGAATGAGGAGTAAACAAGTTTGTTTTCAGCTATTTGTTATTTCCTGAAACAATTCCTGAACTTTTTACTCAAGCTTTATTCTAGTGAACTATCAGTGAAGCTAATGGCAATTTTGTCTAACTTCAGGAATGGACCACTTAAAAAATTATTTCAAGTTTAATGACACAAGGCATCCATGCTCAGAATTTCTGGGTTCAGACCAGACAAAATACATTTGAATAAAATACTTTGGTGATCACTGTTTCTGCTTTTCAGATGCAAATTGCATCAGTTAGCACTGATGATGTACCTTGGGTATTTATATGGCTCCTCCTTTCAGCATCTGAATGCTGTTAAATCTTTAATGTACTTATGCCAAAGTACTGTTTCCAGCCAGGGCAGTGATCTTCTTCTCATTCTACAAAAGAGTCTGGATAGAAAAAGTTGTTAAATGAAGTGCCAAAATTCACTAAAACTCCTAATGATAAACAAAAATTAAACCCAGTATCTTAGGCATCCAGGACCACCATGCTGAATAGCCAACACATCTGCTCCTTGCTTTTCCAGGGCTAGACTACAGCAGCAGGTTAGAAGCATGGGAGAAAAGTCACAATCATAAACCACAGTATTCTCAAGCCAACAATCTCTCCCATGCACCTTAAAATTCATGGACTGGGAGTGCATGTATTAGACCACAGGGAACAAATCTATACTTGACATTCATCTACCAAGTATGGTATTTAGGTAATTAAATCAGTCTTGCATGATGGGGACGGATGCATTTCTTGACCCATTAGAGTTCTCTTTCAAGCATAAACCCAAGTAAATATACCGATTATCCTAAAAATCTTTAAAACCAGATCATTCATTAATGTATATTTATCACCTATAAACCCTGAGCAACTTTTTCTCCACCTGCAACTTCCTTAGCTTTGTACATGACACCTGAATATTTCTGACTAAAACACAATTAGAGCAGCTAAAGATGGTGCAGATCCCCAGAAGTTATTTTGATCTGTGTTCTTCTAATTTCTCTAATAAATTTGCACCTTGCTTCTGTCCAAAACCATATTATCATGGGAAATCTGTTTTGCTTATGTAGTTCCATAAAGATTTAGTAGAAATTAAACTCTTCCACTAAGAAAATTCTTCACCAAAAATGTGTGCTTTTTTGGTCACTAAGTAATCTGCTTTGCCTCCCATTTCCCAGTGCCAGAAATATTAGCACTATTTTTATTGGAAAACTATTTTCTTACTCTAAAGAGCAGCTGATTATTTTTACCAGATTACACTACAGTCATCAGCATCTTCCCACCCTGGTTTTTCAAAACTCTGTTAAAACATAGATATCCCAAAGAAAAAAAAAACCAAGGAGGCTATCTTCCTGGGAATACTTTATTCTCTTCCATTTGAATTGCAACATATGTGGGAGGAGGGAAAGAATGTAAATGTCAGTGTGTTTTTAAGTTTCTATAGCATAGAACATCTTCTAATTCTAGATGGACCAAGATTAGATGGGCTAAAATAAATGAATGTGCCAAGAAGCATATTCAAAATACGCAGAAATAGAAATCTCCTTTCTGAAGAGAGCTAGGGCAAGAACTGAACATCCCTCAAATCCCTATTGAATTCTTGAGGCTTACATAAAACCTTCAGGTAGACATGTAGACCCTCAATAGACCTTCATATGGATGACTCTTTCCTTTTTCTGAGATGTGGCTACTTACGACATCATCCCAGGATTGCATACGAGCCCAGGTACATTGAACTGAAAATTTATACAATGATTCTACAATTTTCTCAGTATTATTCTACCCTACTCAGAACCCTACTGGATACACAATCAGTTTTAAAATAAATAATTACATTAATTGGAAAAACAATACCAGTGGTAGAACAAAAGGCACTAGAGAAATTCTAATTTGACAGAGAAATCATCATGCCAGGCATAGAATCACTAAAAGACTCTATTCCTTCAACTTAACACCAATACTCAAATACAAAATATTTCCACTTACAGTCAAGGTTAAAATCCCCAGTCAAAGCCCTAGCTCAGCAACAAATATTTCAAGCATAACAAAAGGAAAAGGATAGCACAAGAATGAAAAAACCTGAATTAGTAGTCCTGAAGGATGACTCGATGCATTAGGTACCTCTATATGTCACTTCATATTGCATTGGAGACTTCAGCACAAATCTGATTCAAAGCACTGGACTGAAATTAATTTGATGGCACTGACCCAGTAGACTGTTGCACATCAAAATACTGCGCTGATAATTAGGTATTTTTTGATCACCACTAGTTGCTACCAGGTTACAGCAAGAGTTTACTGAAATACATTATTTTTTCATTTGAAAAAAGAACTGAGGTTCTCGTTAGAGTCCAATTCTAAATCAAGGCAATTCTTACAGTTTGTCTTTGACACACAGGTGCCTAATTCTGCAAAGCATTGGGGAAGTAAACTTTTTTTTTAATAATGATTCACACCCAGCTGAAAGCCAAAAAATAAATGCTGAGTCCTTCTGTATTTCTCATTTCTATATTACAATATAAATCCCTTTAAATTCTGGCCACCAACTTAGAACTGGAGTCATAAATTCAAAACCCACACTCCACCAGGTAATATTTTCTGTCTCTACTCCTCCTTAAGATACATAACAACAGTTGGATTTTTATAAGGACTGGAAGGCATTTTTATGCCTTTTTTTGTTTGTTTTTTTTTTTCATGTCAGGAACCATTTGATCCATGGTTAGAAGTTTTGCCAGCCCAGCTTTCTCAGTTAGTGATGAAGTTTTCTTTGTGCCAACATGGCTATGCCAGCTCCTGGCTATGCAATTAGATGCAATTATACTGGCAAGAAAGTCTTCTGCCATTCAAGAGCTGGTAGAAGCTAAATCACAAAATTGACCTTTTTTTTTTTTTTTTTTTTTTTTTGCCAGTAGGAATGGTACTTTTAAGCATAGAAAAGGCTTGAAAGCTCAACATAGTCACCCCTTTAATTGAGGGCTGAGAAAACTGCTAGCTTCAGCCACAAGATAGGCATTCATCCAGTGCTTCCAGAGGAAGTCAAATCCTCCAGGAAATAGAGAAAGAAAAGAGCCAAGCCCCACTAAAGTACAAAAAAGGCAAAAAAAATTTTCCCTTTTCATTTTCAGATGGAAAAATCCTTTCAAAAGGTTGACTTTATATATACATGATAAAGGAGCAGTAAAGAAAGGATTGTATTTTGGCAGTGGATTTTGCAGTTCACCTGTAACTTTCAATCCACACAAAGCACTCTCCCAAACTACCTCTGCTAAAATCCCTCTAAAGGCAACATGACAGAGAAACAATAATGAGCAGGTCAAAAGAGACTCTTAGGGATTCTACAGTCATTAGTTTCCTGAAGTGAATTGTAGTTATTTTTATGAAAATAGACAATTCTTCTAAAATAAAAAATCCCCAACTCAGACTACCTACTCTACACATAACATGTGATTAGGTTATACTCTCAAATCTAAGTAGAATCTCTACTTGGCACCAAAAATATATAAATACCAAATTCGAGAGAGTAAAGTAAACCTCAGCTGTTTTGAAGATAATAGCTAACTGAACTGGGCCTCAAGAATAACATAATCAAGGCAGGTGAGAGTGTATTCTTTTTTCCCCAGCAGGCTGTCTGATGAAAAAATCTCCCACTTGGCATCTGAGAACACCTTTCCATATTGCCTGCTGTACAGTGGAAGCTACACCAGCACTGAGAGCAACGAAGAACATAGGAGAAGCATTCTTCATAAATTACCAAGCTAGGGGAAGAAATTACTTTCATGAGGATTAGGCTCTCATGAACAGAGCTGAAAATATTATACAAGATTGAAAAAAGCAGTATTTTATACAATAAATGAGCAGAAAAATTCTGTATAACAAATACATGGAAGCAAATCCCAAAGCTCCTCCGTTAGCTGGGAGAAAACTTTGATTTCAGTAGCTGCCAGCCTGCATAAACCCACATGGTGACATACTGTTCTAAAGTAGATTTCTTTATGAAACCATAGTACTAGCTCTGAGAAATAAAGATGGTTACATATCTGTTCAGACACTATAGCAACAAAAATTTAAAATTGGATAGAACAGCTCTGCTACCAAGTTAGCACAAATGATGTAAAACATCTGTCTATTTTGAGTTTTTAGATAGCTATTGTTACTCCTGAATTGAGTCATGTCTCTTAATAGATTCATTCACACACCACTATAAAACTGGAAATTATTTTATTCCATTTTTATTTGATGTGAGCCATGTAAAAGTTAAGTAATCTGCCCAAGGTCACAGAGAAAGTCCTTTTCACTTTCTCCTCCCTGTATGTTACAATACCTGAAATGAAACTCTGCTGATTTATACTGGAGACAGCTGCATCCCCTTCCTAGTCTCTGTCAGTGGGACCATCAGTTCTTTGGGGAGACTGAAACTTAGCTCAAAATTTGGCTTAGTACAAGGATAGGTAGGTGTTACCTGACTGTAACCTCTGAGTCACATATATGAGCTAATCATGCCTTTTGCCCTTGCACTCTTTGAAACTATGAGCTCAAGACACTAACAGCCTGGACGCATCACATTCTGACTGCCCAATCCTGATCTTTGATCACTGACAGCTTAAACCAATAGTTATTAATAATATATCTGTACAGAAGAACAACACTTTCACTACTACATTGGTTAAATGAGAAACATCTGCCTTTGCCTCCCTCCACAAATAACCTTGGTTGCACATCTCCCTTCTACATTTATGAACAATCTTCTGAGATGACTGACAGCGGAGGTAACTGACATACAATGTAAATGTCCCCACTGTTATCCATTCTAAGATGTGCAGCTGAATAAAATTCTGCTCAGTCAGACATAAAATCAAATTAGAGGCGTTCACTCTGCAAAGAAAGAACTAAATTTGAAACAAATAAAGAAGTGTGTAATTCAGTTTAAAAGGGATAAGTTCCTACAAACACACAAATCATAATATTAACAATGTAACACACTGCCCTGTGAGTTTACCACATCACTGTTCAGTATGCAGGAAGGCAGGAGAGCTCCAGTGACGTGGGGGATTTGCCCCTTATACAAAGTGAGCAAGATTTTTTGGTTGTTTATTTCTTGCAGTCAGGATTTGTTCAGCAGAGCACTTCTGTTTATTAATAATTATACCTTATGGCTACCCAATACATTTCACTCATACCACATGTGTTCACAAAGACCTTCACCCATCATTGAAATGCCTTGGTTAACACACAACATATTTGTCTCCAAAGACCTTTAGTATTACTAAAGAGTTTAGAAAAGAACCAAAAAATGCTGTGTCTTTCAACTGCACAAACTCAAATATGGAAGTTGGCTCTCCCTGAAGTAACATTTCCTATGTTTGGCAATTTTTGCCATTGGATTATTATTTACCATGAGTATTTAAGACATTAGCTTTGGATCTGATTTTTAAGACAGCTTTTTATACAGTAGCTCACAATTATGAGAATGCATGAGTTAAATGAGGAAGTATGAACCCCTGCTTTGCAGCTGCTCTTAAGAGTCTCAGGATGTCCTCACTTGGTGGATGTGAGCTGGTTGGTTATAACCCAAGATTCTGTGGCTACAGAGCACAGATACATCAGAAACACACGAAGAGTTTAACAATTTCTATAACATAGGACATCTTTTTACACTTTTATTAAAGTGTCCAACTTCGAAAAGTCATTCTAAAAAAACAATAACATTCATTATGTTGCATATTCAATAGTTCTCAGTAAATGTCTCATACAAAAAATGTGCCCTGCCAACAGGTTAAGAAGGTATTTTCATATGGGATTGTAGAGTCAAGCTGGGTTCTTCCAGCACTGTCAGCAATCAACATTTTCTGACTGAAACATAGTGAATAATTCTGTTAATCACATAGCATGGATTGTAGCAAGCTTTTACAGCTGAATGACTTCTAAAGAACTAACAAGTGAGAAATAGTGAAAGAGCTAATAAAAAGGCTATTATCAAATACACAACAGGAGCAGGTAAAGTAAGCAGATGCTTTTCTACATGGTTCTATATAATGTGATTCTTGCTTAGCAAAAATTTCCATTTATATATCCAGCTGAAACATCCTGAAAAATCCTGAAACATTGCTCCTGCATAAACCAGCTTTTATTTAAAAGACCATTTGGGGAAAAAAGAAAAAAAAAAAAAGTAACAGTCAGAAGACAGAACTACAGTGAATAAAATAGAAATGGAATTTTCTCCCTTATTCAAACATTATGGCTCTGCATGAGGATGCAGCAATGTGAAGAGCCTACAAATCAAACTGCAGGCCACTGACGCTGGGCTCAACCATTTCCAGCAGTGGGTTATTTCTAAATTCTAAAGGTGCTTTTAATACTTAATGTTCAACCCATTTAGTTTTTTGCACTCTGTTTTATTACTACACTTTGATATGAGGGAATTTAAGTTACATAATATGCACACACAGAAATCATCAACATTCACAAGCTTCATCTTCAACAAATATCCTATTTTCCAACAAGATGGCCCCACACATATAAAAGCAAGAAATTAAGATCATTTTAAAGCAGACACATGCAATGGCTATGCCCTTGTCATGGGGCAAGTTGTGGATGAGGAAGACTGGGAGTGAGGAGATGAGATGTATGCAATCAAACACAACATGGGGAAAACTAGGAAGTTTGTATCCCTCAGCTCCTGCAGTCTCTGACTCTGAATACAGGGGACGTTACACCAACTAGGCACAGGCCTAGTGGTCAGCAGCTCCCCCAGTGCTGCAAATGAGTAGACATTGACCGAACTGAACTAAGTTGTCTTCAAGGAGAGACCCATTAAAAAAAACAACAAAACACCAAAAAAAACCCCAGACTTTATGGGGCAGGAGGGAATTATACACTGGCTGTCATACTGGTAGGAAACTCCCTAGGCAACACAAATTATTTTGAGGGGACATACATTAAAAATTCCATAAATGGGTGCTAAATTACTGCTGTTTCTTGTAATAGCAAATTTCAGTGATGATCAAACCCTACACTCTCTGATAAATAAGGATACACTGCCCAGAAGGGGGCCTGGTGAAGTAACCCTCCTGACATGGGGCTGACATGGGTTCAGCTCCCTGCAGAAAGTTATTCATAGAATCATAGAATCATAGAATCATAGAATCTTAGGGGCTGGAAGGGGCCTCGAGAGATCATCTAGTCCAACCCCCCTGCCAGAGCAGAGTCACCTAGAGTACATCACACAGGAACTCATCCAGGTGGGTTTTGAATGTCTCCAGTGAAGGAGACTCCACAACCTCCCTGGGCAGTCTGTTCCAGTGCTCTGTCACTCTCACAGTAAAAAAATTTTTTCGGATATTCACCTTGAACTTCCTATGCTCCAATTTACACCCATTACCCCTTGTCCTATCACTGGTCATCACTGAGAAAAGCCTAACTCCGTCCCCCTGACACTCACCCCTTACATATTTGTAAACATTGATGAGGTCACCCCTCAGTCTCCTTTTCTCCAAGCTAAAGAGACCCAGCTCCCTCAGCCTTTCCTCATAAGGGAGATGTTCCACTCCCCTAATCATCTTCGTAGCTCTGCGCTGGACTCTTTCGAGCAGTTCCCTGTCCTTTTTGAACTGAGGGGCCCAGAACTGGACACAATACTCCAGATGTGGCCTCACCAATGCAGAATAGAGGGGGAGGAGAACCTCTCTTGACCTACTAACCACACCCTTTCTAATGCACCCCAGGATGCCATTGGCCTTCTTGGCCACAAGGGCACATTGCTGGCTCATGGTCATCCTCCTGTCTACCAGGACCCCCAGGTCTCTTTCACCTACACT
This sequence comes from Chaetura pelagica, assembly GCF_000747805.2. Taxonomy (NCBI): domain Eukaryota; kingdom Metazoa; phylum Chordata; class Aves; order Apodiformes; family Apodidae; genus Chaetura; species Chaetura pelagica. The sequence goes on along the minus strand of NW_009952362.1, from coordinate 679,546 downwards.
ACTCTCCAGCAGTTCAGCCCCCAACCTGTACTGGGACATGGTGTTGTTCTTCCCCAAATGTAAAACTCTGCACTTCCCCTTGTTGAATTTCATCATGTTTCTCCCCGCCCAATTCTCCAACCTATCTAAGTCTCTCTGAATGGCAGCACAGCCTTCTGGTGTGTCAGCCACTCCTCCCAGCTTAGTGTCATCAGCAAACTTGCTGAGGGTACATTCTATACCCTCATCCAGGTCGTTGATGAAGATGTTGAACAACACCGGTCCCAGTACCGACCCCTGTGGGACTCCACTAGTCACACACCTCCAACCAGATTCTGCCCCATTGACTACAACTCTCTGACTCCTTCCTTTCAACCAGTTCCTAATCCACCTCACTTCCTGATCACCAAACCCATACCTGATCAACTTTTCTACAAGGATGCTTATTACTGCCCTCTGTTCATTTTCTTCTACTGGAGGTGCTCCTCAACCTCATTCCTTCACCAGCAGAGTTTGGAACATGATAGCATTAGTTTCATACACTATTAACTTTACTGTTTCATACACTATTACTTTAGTATCAGAGCACTTCAGAAAACAGAAATTCTCATCATATCATGTTACATGTACACAAGCAAGTCTGAAGAACAATAAAATTACGCATACAAAGTTATCCAGACACTCAGCAGAAGCTCAGCTAGTACACTCGGCTTGCCAGTTCTATGTCAGTGACCTATCCAGTAGGGCATAGAGCCCTTTGAGGAAATTAGCTGGGCGATTTCCTCCATCTCTGATTACCTCTCCTTACCCACACCCTGCTATGAAAGAGCCCTATTTCAGTCCCTGTGGAGGACTCAAAAACACTGCAGCAAAACAGAAAAGAGCTCAGAAACATTGATGATGAAACCCAGAACAGAATGTGCAGTGTGGTATTTCTGGCCTTTTCTTTACCATCAATCTCACTGAGACGAGCCTTCATTTCAGCTTTGTTGCATGGGAAATTTGTGCCTGAATTTAGGATGGAAAAGATTTCATTAACATATAATAATTAAACTTCATCTAGACAAACTTTGACTTAAAACTACTAATATAATTTTTTTAATGTACAAGTCCCACAGAAGGACTGCTGCATATACAGCAAGACTGTGACAATGGCTAGTATAGTAACATAGGCTCAAATACCTATTATTTCAAAGATTTTCCTAGACAGGCAACTTAGTATTTCTATAACTCAGTTCTTCACTTCTAAATAAGGATAACAACTAAATGGGAGCACACTAAGTTTAAGGCGAGATACGCATTAGAGACTGTCAAAATCTAGCAGAATTGGGTTTGTGTTCAGGTAAAGCACAGCAGATATTAAGCTATTTTTGCTACATTTTGTTTAAGCTAACAAACTATTTCACTGGCAGTATTTCAGTGCTATGCAACAAGGATTATATTTTTCCAAGCAAAGGCATAATACACCATACATTACCTTCAAATGAAATTGCAAATCTATTTTTTCCTACAAAACCATAAAGAGAGACAAAACCCTGTCTTGCTAACATCTGCTAAGCTTGTTCTCAAGACAGAAGGAGCTTCAGGCCACATTCTATTCTCCTTTGAGTGATCAAGACTATGAGGGTATTTAAGACCAAAATCATACCTAGAGCTGGCAAACTGTAGCTATCTCTAGTCATCAGAGAAAAAGAGACAAAATTCCCAGTTTAAGGCCCAAAGACAGTCCTTTTTTGATATATTTGATAGCAATGTTTACACTACAGGCATGCAGTTTCTCCTTGATTCTATAGCATAAGTCTTTTTGGCATCACTGGGGTTAGGAGACACCTGATGCAGATTTAAAAAGATTAGCTATCACTTTTTGGCAAAGTTCAGCACAAAGACCTTGAAGTCAAACATGGCCCATACATCAGCATATCTAACCCACACCAACTCTGTAGTATTCATTCTGCCAAAAGCCAATCTAAGAACAAATGGAATCAAACAAGGGTTTTCCTTCATGTCCTGGTCATAACAGGCATGTTTAAATGCACAAAAAAGCCAGTCTAACACTGACTTGAAGATTAATCTATGACATGAATAAACGAAATCAATCAATTTTCTCTTCAATAGTTGTCCAGGTATCAATAACTAGAATATAAAAATAAACTAATCAGAGGCTATTTGTTCTCTTTCAGTGAGTCAGTGCTGCCATCTAAAGCTATCTAAGGGGCATGCAAAAGAAATTCAAAGTCATACATCTAAATAACATTAAAGAAACACATCTGGGTAGACAGAAAAGGCAGGACAAGTAAAATATGTTAATAAGATACAATAAAATAATGCTGCTGCTGTACCTGAAGAAGTAATTCTTTCTCTATCACTTCACCTGTCTTGCTGATAAGCTGCTTCTGTAGTCTCTGTATTTTCTGAATCAGCTCATAGGTACTTGGGTCACTGGCCTAGACAAGATCAAAGCAGTCCCAAAAATTATACGTTATAACAAGTTGCTTGCAAATGAAACTGTAACATCCAAGTGTTCAAAAGTGACAAATATAAAATGGACAAGGGAAAGAAGGAGCATTGGGATTTTTTGAAATGCCATGTATATAAGCAGCCCTGAAACTGCAATCTCAGCATGCTCATGTTTAACACTATTACCCTCATAAATCCTCTTCAAAACAACTAATATAAATAGGACTTCTTCAGAGCTTAATCCCCAAATCAGAAGGATTGGGAGATCCACATGGGAGGGACAGAAAAGGAGATTAGTATATAATTTTTAGCATAAACTGAAACTGCCAACTGACATGTAAATAGCAGTGCAAGTACTTCCCACCATTTTAAGATCTTCAAACAGTGCCAACTGAGTTTTAAGGAGAGGAAGATTTTTCTCTCAAACAAAGAGTAACTGCAATACAGTCTTTTAAAACACACTAAGAAATTAAGAGGAACAAATTATGGGAGTAAATTGAGGAACTATTATGAGGCTTTAGAGCATCCATACATGTGGCATCTCGTGCTTCAGTGGAATCAAGTGCTTAAAAACGTGACACAATATAGGCACTATACTGTTGCCCTCTATCTACATAGCCTATGAAGACCAGGAGATAGTAAATGTCTCTTTCTTCTCTTTTCATCCTTTTGTCACAGATTGCATCTGGAGGAAGCTCTAAGGAAGAGACATAATTCTGAGAGGAGCAGCCAGCAAAGCTTACTTTCCCACTACTTTGTATCTCATTGGATTCTTTAATGAAGAGCAAGCTCTGACTGAAGCTTTTTGCTACATGGAGTCACCACATCTCTCTCCTACATGGTTTCTCCTCTCTCATTTGTTGTCTCATAAGGATTAAACTCACATTGCAGTAAAGCCTCCAATAAAGTCCTGCTCTCTGTATATCTGTTTGTGCTTATAAGGGACTTCGTATCCCCTGGCTCTTAATCTTTTGTCCAATTTTATCTAAATCAGTGAATGAATTCAAGTGTAAACTGGGACACTAACACAGATACACAAGCGGAACTCCTAAAACAACATTATTTCCTGAGAAACCAGATGAATAAGTAGTTCAGTCCCCACAACCCACTCAGTCCTTGATTTTGATATTGCTGCCCAAACATGGTGCCAATTTGTGATAACTGCAGTGATATGAGTATGTTTGTTCATTAGGAATTGAACCAAAATCCCATCAGGATTATTTCATATGGATTTTGCCATCTGCTAGCCTTTCTGTGTTCCAAATACAAATCAGTGACCCAGAATGGAAAGATGTGATTTCCCATCATCAGTCTAATCATACATCCATTTTCCTAACACTGGATGTTCTGGTTTCCCTGTTTTACTCTTCTTACAAGGTGCTGCTGGAGATCATACCTGGACATCTTCAATTTAGTTCAGCATCCTGCTTTTTAACTCCTTTCCAGGAGAAAAGCTAAGCACACTATTCAGCTTTAAGCTCAGCATGGAAAGATCAGAAATTAACTGTCATGCTAGTAAGCATAGCCAAAATACTCAGCTCTGCTTCAGCAGAGACTATCATGTTAGCAGCCATTATCAGAGCAGCTAAGCAACCTAGGCTGGCATCAGATCAGAGATCCATGCAAAACAGGAATCTCAGCTGGCTCTGACTTACTTCAAAAATATCCAGTGATATTAACTGATGTTCATATATTTGGTCTGTGCTTGACTGATTTTTTACTTTTCCCCTTCATTTGGTGTGTTCATATAGTGTGAACATTTATATTTGCTGTTTACATAGCAGTTGAACTCCCATTACCTAGAATGGCTGTCTTTGGGAGCCCCTTCCTTTTCCCACAGATGTAATTTACCTTCTGACTTCATGTCTATCTGTTTCTCAGTCTACCTGTTCCACAACCTTTTCTAATTCTGGCTTTCTTCCTACATACATCTCCCTAATTGGTGACAGTAGGGTTTTATCCTTCCTCTATCATCTTCTTTCTCGTCACTCACGTTAAGGAATCACGCCCTCTTAAATTCACCTTATTCGTTCTTACTTCCTTCAGCATTTGACTGGCTCTTTACAAATCCCTCTGCAATTTTTCATTGAGAAAGTGACACAAAAATAACACTGATTGCATTGTGCAAGGATATCATTCAGCAGTTCACCATTCCACTGGTACTATGGAAATTTCAGTCTGCCTGACCCTCCACATTATTTGCATTACAGTAAACTAAATAGGCTTTGTGCTGTGTCACTGATTTGGTAATACAGGTTTTGAGGACTTGAAATGCTGAGACATCACCTCTAATTTTCTCCATCTGTGAAGTTTCATGGGATTCTCCAGTTCTTCTTCCAAAACTCTGCACCGAGCCTGTGCCCTCAGCAGTTCTTTCTGCATGTGATAAATCTCATGTCTTAAGATCAAGGCAAAACAAAAAAAACACATCAAAACCACATCAATGGGACCAAGGCACTAAAATACATTAACAAACCATTTTCCCTTGCATGACAGCACTGGCAAAGTGACTCTTGTGATTAACAGTCAACAGTAAGACCACTATACAATAGGAATTATAAGATAACACCATTAGACCTCTTCACTCACTTTAGTAAGAATGGCTTAAAAAAGGACTTTTCACCAGTTCCTGGCCAATCTACTTCACAGCCTACTGGTCTCACTGCCCACATCTTCCCTTGTACATTAAAGGCCAGAAGGATGGTTAATTCATCCAGAGTAACCTACAAATCAGTCAGTGAGTCATACCCAGCTACCCCTGTATTGAAACTGACAGCTTGTGTTTGAAGGAAGGTTGTAAATCTATATAGCTCACACAATCCAATATATAATACACACTCTAGGAGCTAAGTATGATGGACATAGTTCTGTAAAGAACACAGGTTATATTTCTTTTACTCCTAATACCCTTCCTCTAGGAATTTCAGGGGTGATTTGTTGCTGAATTTAAAATTATAGAACACTTCCAAGATTCTTTGACAACTATGGTCCTATGGTGGAGATGGGGATGTCAAGGGCAGGAAAATAAGGCACATTCTGCAATGGTCCAATCCTTATCCCTTTGATGGGTGGATTCTGTAAGTTCTCCCACAATAAAAGGGGTGGAGGATCACTATGTGCCTACTCTCTCACTGAATCTTTTACTGCTAAGCGCAGAGTTGCATTTAGCTCACTGGAGAGAAAAAGGCCTTTTTATAACTGTGAGGTTGGACAAGATTATGGAAGAGGTAAAAAACCCCACATCTCCAGTTGGGAAATTGAGAAAGCTAACTAGCAGCACAAGTAAAAAATTGAGTCTTTTGACAGGCAGTTTTCATTATGTTTTTTGGACTTCATTAAAGCATGTGACTGCTGCTGCAGTTAGCAAGAATTGATCCACCCATCATGGTGTGCATCACACCATACTTCAATACTGTCACCAAGCCTCAATACAGCAGCAGACTTTCAGCTGAACGCATTTGGGCAAGGAGTGCAAATCCTATTCCTGTCTGCAGTCAGTCGATGAAAACTACAACTGCTAATGTTTTGTGGCCTGTTCTCTTTTCTGTTGCAACAAATCAAACTGGCATAATTCCACTGGATTCAATGACCACAGATTGAAGCTCCATTGCTCTGGTGAAAGCCATGGAATTATACTGATGCAGTTAAACTAAGTATCTCACCCAAAAATGTAGCAGATGGTTATCTGCTAAAAACATAGCTGTCTATCCTTACAAACCAAGACTGATTCTACAGAAAATGACAATAGTTTCCTACCAGCAAAAAATATACCTTAAACATGGAAGAATTAAAAAAATAAGGGAAGCATTAAGCTGAAGGAGGAGGAGATAAATTAGTCTGGGACTATTAAACTTCTGTTTTAAAGAAACATAACCTTCAATGAAAATGTAACTAAATCTTTCTCAGAGAGCAATGCTGTATATAAATCTGGAAGGACAGGGCTCTGAAAACGTGCAAGGGTTTGTTATAAATACGTCAAGCATTCCTCATCCTCTGTGAATTGACTAATAAAAAGCAGTCCTTGGGCCTTGGGTATCACTTAGGTAGCTTACTGAACTAAGAGCACCTTTTCTGCTCCCGTCTCTCTTTTATTCTGTTAGGCAGTTACTCACAGCATAAGGGGAAATATGGAAACTCTTTCAATTTTGGCCAAGATGTCTTTTTTCCTCCTTTCCATCTTTATATATTTTAACTCTCTGATATGCCATTTTGTGAATATAATCCAGTCTGAGTTTGAAGTAAAACCAAACAACTCCCTTCTCCAAGGTATAATCTTTGTTGATACAAACCTCTACCATTTATAAAATGTATTTTTTGCATGAGACACAGAATCATGGAGGCAGTCACTATGGAAATGTATCCAACCAGTTTTTCTACCTGAGCTCCTCCACGTTAGCCACATTCTTGCCCAGTATCCCTTTCTCACGGCGAAGTTTTTTTATCTCCAGCTTGAGAAGCCGGATGTCTTCCATTCTCTGCCGGTACTGGGTTTCACCCTTGTTCAAGATGGACTGTTGGATTTTTATCTTTTCATAGAGCAGAGCCACTTCATCATTGCGCTGAACATTCTGGGCCCCTAGGATATCTCTCTCAGTGATAACCTAAAGGTGGAGGGCAAGCAATGCTTTCAGTTGCAGTTCCTCAGCACAATCACAAAGTATCGTAACTATATTTGCATCAGTCAAAATCATGTGCATTAAGAGGTTTCACTTTTATTAGTAAAAGAAATGTGGCAAGGACCTATTAGTTTCCCCTGTAAGGGTTCAGTCACCTGAATTGCATAAACTCTGTAATCTGTACACTTCAATATCTAAGCATTTTTGTTTCAATGGCACAATAAAGCTTTGGTAGTACCACATTTACAGTAGCCGAGGATCTTGATCTGAATAATACACTGGTATAAACAAGGGAAGAGAATTCAGTGTATTAGAAAAGCCAAATTAGAGATTCCTACCCTCTCAATTTCCTTGTTCTGCCTCAGCCTCTCAGCATCAGCTTCAGCAATGATTTTTAGGAGTCTTCTCTCTTCTGCCTCCTGATTTTCTATAAAGTGTTTGGCTTCCAGAGCCTCTTTTTTCATCTTAAGCAGTTCAGCCTGATGGAATAAAAGAATACAGGTAAACTGTGCTTAGTAACAACTTCCCATTACATCAACCTGAGATCCAGAGTTAGGATTTTTTCATAAAATCTCATACATTCTTTTAGTTTCCTAAGACGTATGTATTTTGTTACTTTTTGAGAACAAATTACTAAGACAAGCATGCGTGAAGACTCATGAAGAAATGTTGTAAGGAGTATTTTAATATTGTTGTGTTATATACAACAGAAATGTGGATGGATTTTTATCTATGACAATGGTTCAAATTGAAATTCAGAGGTACATCATTTGATAAAAATTTTGAATAGGTCATGTTTGGAAAGCTTTCAAAAGAATTGTTACCTTATGAATACCTAGCATAAGTAAAAAGCCAGGCTGGGATGTGAGAAAGGATAGCTCACCTTGCTGGAAAAGGCAACAATCTATGCTATGTAATGCAAACAACTCAGGAATTTGTGGAAAAAATGGTAATCAGGTATGGAAGCATGAAATTAAAGAGCTTTAGCACTTTTTTAGTGGACGTATAGAGGAAGACAACTGGGAAGAGAGGCTGCCCCTAAGTGCAGAAGTAACATGTTGTTACAGTGATCGCACACCTCTAACTCAGACTAATGAATGCTGGAATCTGCCCAGTAATTCTATCCTACTATGGTGAACTCTATAATTCAATGCATGCATGTATACAGAAGCTTACAGGGTCTTCTTGGATTACTAGGAATTCTATCGTCCTTAGGCAATGAGTTAGAACCAAGATGAAACAAGCTGACTACAGTCCATTTTCAGATATGAAAACTTTCAAGCCTTGACTCAAAAACTTTGCCACAACTCCAACTCTTATAAAGAATGGTATTGAAGCTACCTTTTCAGAAAGACCATCATCCAGTGCTGAAAGAATGAGACCGTGATGATGGCAAAAACATTGATTTAAGACAGAAAAAGTTTCATTGTCATAATAAAATAGCCTGTTCCATTCTTATTTTCTTTAATAAAATTCTCATTTTCCTGTACGGGCAACGCTCATATCTTTCTTACTCAGTGTTGGATGTTCATCAGAATCCATCAGCCAAATAAAAATTCAAGGCACTTCATATTGAAATGCAATCAATGCTGTGCAAAAGCTGTCTACAAATGTAAAACTGCTCATGCATTTGGCATTGCTGGATAATATTTTTTTAATATATCAAAATTCTATGTTCTCCTTATGTCAGAAAAAATATGAGTTGTAAACAAGAAGTGGTATTAGATGTTGGCAGCAAACATTTATATAAACAAATCTCCTCACTGGAGTGCACTAAGGTAAAATAAATCTGAACTGCCTTGTACAGTAAAGAACATAAATACTTTAAGCCACACAAAGGCCCCAGACGCTAACAGGACTTTGAATGAGATTAAATATGCTAAAAACTACAGTATGAGGGTCTGTGTACATCAGGTAAGAGAAAAGGAAATTAATAAACAGTCACTGTGCAAACAGAAAAATGGCCAGGTCTGAAAGTGCTGTAAATCAGCACAGCTCATTTGAAGTTGGTTGAAAGAGTTTGTAAGAATTGAATAACAGTCAGCAAGAAAGAAGAATTTATATGGGACCTATGCCAACATCTCAAACTGAATTCAAATCAAATTCTTGTCTGGATTCTGAAATATTAGGAGAAGTGAAGAGGTATTTTTTTATTTGTTCTAGAGATGGGAAGGAAATTACGGGCTTTGTAAAAGGTGTAACTGGGGGCTGGACTGAGAAAGTTGAAATTAATGAGATCAGCATTTTGCATCCAGATTTCTAGAAAATACTTTTAAAAAAAGATATGCATGAACATCTACACAAGTATAGAAAAGTACCTGACAGTAGCTCAAACCTGGAGGGCCACAGTTCTTACAGCTTTTTTTTTTTTGTATACCTATTTTTCAACATTCAGATGCTTTATCAAACCAGTCTGATCACAAGCTCGTACAAAGGCCAAATGAAACCAAAAGATAGCACTGTACTGGTTTTAATGGAGCTCGGATCCTATGTTCCATTTACCATGATTACACACATTTAAGACTGAGGCTGAGGCAAGCATAAATCCGACGAGTGTATAATCTCATTCCTGTGAATCTCAGTCCTCCACGCTTTAGCACATTCTTTAAACTGATTTCCCAGGAACTGCTTGCTTCCTTCACATCAGTGCAAGCAGGACAAATTGAAGCCGGCTTGCTACACAAATAATTGGGTTCTTTTGTGCCTGTGCCAATCAGTCCCCTGTGAATTCTCCAGCAGAAACACTCAGGTAGAAGACCACAATGCCCTGAAGCTAGTCAGTAACGTGATGTCAGTGTATGGACATACTTGCTAGTGAATAATTGAGTGGGTAAACCATGTAGCCATCATGTTTGTCAAATAGATGGCAGACAGTTCTGAGGTGATGAGAGAGAACTGGAGACTAGTTAAGGCAGAAAGCTGCACACAGGAAACGAGACACTGTTTCACTTCTTGATCACTGATAGCACAACACTGAGACAGATTGGGAACAAGAACACAGATTCATCACCGTTTTACAAAGCTCAATAGACATCTTGTCATAACAGTAATGAGAGGGGCTGAAAACTGAAGGAGTCATTGCAGGGTAATGATAAAATGACAAAAGAAAACATTGTGGAAAGTGGCAGGGGACTTTTGGTTTTGGGAAGTGCTTGTTTTCTGATTTTGTGCTTAGTGAAGAGAAAAAATAAGTTGCCGTTGACACTGACTTTTTACATCTTTTGAGAGCGCAGAAAATTGGGTTGAGATACCACCACAGATCTAATAGCTTCTCTAAGTATGAGCTGCAACCAGTGCTGAGAAGAACCAAAGCTTCAAGGTCAGTTTTCCTTTGATTTAAAACAGATTTTTGCTGCTTTATGCTACAATATTAAAATAACTTTCTGTGCATGGGGACCTACTAAAAAGCACTGCCTAACTCCCAGAAGACTAATGCTTGCTAGTCACACAAAAATACAAGATCTTGAAGTATACTATAATGTGGTTTGCACTTAAAAACAGTAGAAAAAAAAAACAAACACCAAACCTTGAACTGTAAGGGTCAATACTAGAAAGTTTGCTAGAAACAGGCTACACTCAAAATCCATATATCTGCAAGTAAAGTGGAACTTTTTAGTAAAAATGTTCAGTTAACAAGAGAGTTAAAGCTTCCAACAGACAATCCAGGACCTTTCTGATTATAATTATAGGCAAAGATTAAACTTGTCAGATACACAGAAGGTTTGTGTAATTCATACCTCTAAACAATACTGGGATCTTGTGCTTCAATCACAGAATAACTTATTAAAATACAGTAAAATAACTATGACAGACCATGACATGATGCAATGTGTTATATTATAGAAACCATCCTTTGTAAGAAGGTGTATGTGTAAAGGCTCTTACTTTCAATAGTTCCTTCTCTTTCTCTGTTTGCTGATGCTGTAGATGTGCTTGCACAAGGGCTGCTTCCTTGTCTGTGACCTCTCCTTTCAGCTGATCCACCTGATGCGTCATAATTTTCAGTTTCTTCTTCAGTTCTGCTATCTCATCCTAATAGGACAGGAAGTGTGACCACAGAGAGAGATCAAAAAAAGAGTAAGTTTGTGTTTGGGCATTCAGGCTATTATGATGTTGGAAAATGCACCCACAATGCTCCATGTACCACAAGATTTTTTTTAATCCAACAAAACAAAACAGTTTCATTAAGTGACAATTTTTTGTTATGCAAGCGTGACATTGCAGTAAAAAGCCTTTAAAAGACACATTGACAAGAATAATTAACACCAGTTATAATAAGCCATTAAAATTAAAGTGCTGGACGCACAAGATAAGAGCTAACAGTCAATCCAAATTAATAAGATTTTGATCCTGTCCATCTGTTTTCATGCTTCTAGCAGTGTGTTTTTTTATAAGGTTTTAAGCAGTTGGATACAAATGTCTGGAGGTAAGCTGGTTTTCTGCATATGAACATGCCCACGAGTAAAATACCTATATGCCTGCAAGGGACTACAGGAAATCCTTACCTCTATTTTGCTTATGAGCTAGCTTGCACATAGGTGCAAGGGAGCAAAGAGTGTGCTCATAGATTGAGAAGGCCCTGGTATGAGAATATTTAGCATATAATTTAGGCTCAAAATATAGAACAGAAAGCCTGGCAGCACTGCAGAGAAATCAGGTCACTAGGACTACTTCTCACCGCACACAGGTGCCTGCCTGAACAAAATTAAGAACCTGTTTCAATTCATTACTGTGACAACACATATGACCTGAAATGGAAGTTAAAAAATTCAATGCTTAGACAGACATGGTCTTCTGGATCAAAATAAAGTATCTTTACAAGATACTACCCCTACACCAGAGGCCGTCACCTCACAAAAAAGACACCACTTCCTTTCATGTGAGTTCATTCTGTTTCAAACCCAGGGCAGCTTCAAACTCTTTCAGCACTGACCAACACAGGTGTGGATTTACTTGACAAATCAGTGATGCTTTCTTGCATGAAATGCTTAACATAGTTAAGCAAGATCTTGAGTCATGGCACACAGTATTGGGAAAGTACTGACTGGTAGTCTGACAGCCCTCAAAACCAAAATTTGTACATTCCACAATTAGTGGGTCCATATAAAGCAAATTCAATGAAACAGAAATAAATGCAGCAACATGTCATTAGGCCTACTTGTCTGCATGTTCTGTGACTCCTGTGAATGCAATTATCATACCAACAGCTGCCTTTGCTAAATAGCCTACAGATCTCTTCAATATTGTAAAAGATGAGAGACTTAATTTCTGGTGCCCAGACATACACCCAAATACAGTCATAATTCTGTATTTAATGAAGAACAGTGAGAACGCACAATTTTTGCAAACAGGTTCCTAATCAAATTGCTTGAGTTCCTAACACAAAAACATGCCCCGAGGCTGAAAGCATCAGATATCTATGTCATAACAACAGCCTTCAAGCATGTCTTTTCTAACAGATTTTCCTGAGCTGACGATTATTGCACTCTGGAGACCACTAGCAAGGTGGGCAACAGGGGATCCTTCCACACCAAGAAAAAACAAAATACTTACACTTAGCTTTAGCTAAACAAGCTTGTGCAAATTTGCTTTATTTCCCAAAGGGAATAAGAATTTACTCTAGTTTTTAATACAACTCTCTTTTATTAATGATTCTGAGAGATTGTTTGGGAGCAGCAGTATCCCAAAACCACATCCACAGATGAGAGGCAGATAAAGGTCAAGTAAAGCATCCCTCAGAAATGGCAAAATGGTTCATTTCTCATCAAATTCAGCACACAGCTGGAATAGAACTTTGCCAGTTCATTCCCATCTGCTTCTTGAGCAAAATACTTAGCTATTAAAACCTGAGTATGAATTTATAATCTACTATTAATGTTTATGTTACAAATTCTTATTCTGAAACAACCCAAGGCTGTAAATCACAGCTATCCAAGGTCCAAATCTCTGCTAACTGAAATATGATTTGTGTAGTATTTTAGATCTTTACATCAGAATAACAGAATGCATCCAAAAGTGATCTGTTCTCTTCCTCTAGTCTTGCTAGTGAGATCCCCAAGGAAGAGATATGAACAAAGATCTTCATTATCTGAGGAAAATTACACTCCCTGAAAGGAACAAGTAAGGTGGAAGCATTGAGCTCTGTCAGAAAATTCCACTTTAGCTGGGAAAGTATACCCTCTGTTTCTATATCATGACTCACCATAATGTGCATGTGCATTTAGGGCTAAGGAGTCAATCTTTTACCCATTATAGCCTATTTCCCATACA
>NW_009952362.1:635597-660783 GCF_000747805.2 Chaetura pelagica | reverse complement strand
GTTTGGGCATTCAGGCTATTATGATGTTGGAAAATGCACCCACAATGCTCCATGTACCACAAGATTTTTTTTAATCCAACAAAACAAAACAGTTTCATTAAGTGACAATTTTTTGTTATGCAAGCGTGACATTGCAGTAAAAAGCCTTTAAAAGACACATTGACAAGAATAATTAACACCAGTTATAATAAGCCATTAAAATTAAAGTGCTGGACGCACAAGATAAGAGCTAACAGTCAATCCAAATTAATAAGATTTTGATCCTGTCCATCTGTTTTCATGCTTCTAGCAGTGTGTTTTTTTATAAGGTTTTAAGCAGTTGGATACAAATGTCTGGAGGTAAGCTGGTTTTCTGCATATGAACATGCCCACGAGTAAAATACCTATATGCCTGCAAGGGACTACAGGAAATCCTTACCTCTATTTTGCTTATGAGCTAGCTTGCACATAGGTGCAAGGGAGCAAAGAGTGTGCTCATAGATTGAGAAGGCCCTGGTATGAGAATATTTAGCATATAATTTAGGCTCAAAATATAGAACAGAAAGCCTGGCAGCACTGCAGAGAAATCAGGTCACTAGGACTACTTCTCACCGCACACAGGTGCCTGCCTGAACAAAATTAAGAACCTGTTTCAATTCATTACTGTGACAACACATATGACCTGAAATGGAAGTTAAAAAATTCAATGCTTAGACAGACATGGTCTTCTGGATCAAAATAAAGTATCTTTACAAGATACTACCCCTACACCAGAGGCCGTCACCTCACAAAAAAGACACCACTTCCTTTCATGTGAGTTCATTCTGTTTCAAACCCAGGGCAGCTTCAAACTCTTTCAGCACTGACCAACACAGGTGTGGATTTACTTGACAAATCAGTGATGCTTTCTTGCATGAAATGCTTAACATAGTTAAGCAAGATCTTGAGTCATGGCACACAGTATTGGGAAAGTACTGACTGGTAGTCTGACAGCCCTCAAAACCAAAATTTGTACATTCCACAATTAGTGGGTCCATATAAAGCAAATTCAATGAAACAGAAATAAATGCAGCAACATCTCATTAGGCCTACTTGTCTGCATGTTCTGTGACTCCTGTGAATGCAATTATCATACCAACAGCTGCCTTTGCTAAATAGCCTACAGATCTCTTCAATATTGTAAAAGATGAGAGACTTAATTTCTGGTGCCCAGACATACACCCAAATACAGTCATAATTCTGTATTTAATGAAGAACAGTGAGAACGCACAATTTTTGCAAACAGGTTCCTAATCAAATTGCTTGAGTTCCTAACACAAAAACATGCCCCGAGGCTGAAAGCATCAGATATCTATGTCATAACAACAGCCTTCAAGCATGTCTTTTCTAACAGATTTTCCTGAGCTGACGATTATTGCACTCTGGAGACCACTAGCAAGGTGGGCAACAGGGGATCCTTCCACACCAAGAAAAAACAAAATACTTACACTTAGCTTTAGCTAAACAAGCTTGTGCAAATTTGCTTTATTTCCCAAAGGGAATAAGAATTTACTCTAGTTTTTAATACAACTCTCTTTTATTAATGATTCTGAGAGATTGTTTGGGAGCAGCAGTATCCCAAAACCACATCCACAGATGAGAGGCAGATAAAGGTCAAGTAAAGCATCCCTCAGAAATGGCAAAATGGTTCATTTCTCATCAAATTCAGCACACAGCTGGAATAGAACTTTGCCAGTTCATTCCCATCTGCTTCTTGAGCAAAATACTTAGCTATTAAAACCTGAGTATGAATTTATAATCTACTATTAATGTTTATGTTACAAATTCTTATTCTGAAACAACCCAAGGCTGTAAATCACAGCTATCCAAGGTCCAAATCTCTGCTAACTGAAATATGATTTGTGTAGTATTTTAGATCTTTACATCAGAATAACAGAATGCATCCAAAAGTGATCTGTTCTCTTCCTCTAGTCTTGCTAGTGAGATCCCCAAGGAAGAGATATGAACAAAGATCTTCATTATCTGAGGAAAATTACACTCCCTGAAAGGAACAAGTAAGGTGGAAGCATTGAGCTCTGTCAGAAAATTCCACTTTAGCTGGGAAAGTATACCCTCTGTTTCTATATCATGACTCACCATAATGTGCATGTGCATTTAGGGCTAAGGAGTCAATCTTTTACCCATTATAGCCTATTTCCCATACACGCAGACAGCTCCTAAAGGGATAGAACAGAGTGGAGCCAGGATGGAAAGGAAAAAGTTTCCTCTCTGATAGGGATTTATGATTCTGTAGCTCCAGTATACTGTGATTTTACATGTTCTTTGAACTAGGGATAATGCCACATGATGACTGAACTCCTATTTCCAGTCCAAATCCAACCTGTCCAGATAAACGGCGAGGGACCTAAAACGTTAATTTCCCCAAAACACACAAGAATGAAGAAACCACTTCTGCTCTTTACCCAGTGAGCTTTCCTTGTAACAAACTACAATTAGATAAGAAAAATACCACAGCACAGAGAGAAAAAAGAAAAGAACACAAGAAAAGAGCATAAGAAAAAAATGTATCCTTTTACCTTAGCTTCAACCAGATTTTTACTGTACAGGTTCTTCTCTGCTCTCACAGTTTCACAGTGGTTTTGTTGCTGTTTTAATTTCATTGCAGACTCTTCTACCTTCTTCTCATAGTCACAGATCTGCACTTCCCGTATTTCAATATCTTTCATGTACTGGAGAACCTGGAGTGGAAAGAAGGAGGTGAACATGATTAAACCATCATCAAAAGATTATAAGGACTGGGAAGAGTTCGTAATTTTCCTCTAAGGTGAAAAGTTCAAATCCCTGTGATAAGAAGTTTTACCTACAGCTAAAAAATCACTTCTGTCCAGGTACAAGTTTAACCTTTCTGGATTGCTTAAGTGAGAGACCATTTTCTTCTCAACTAATACCTAGGTTTTGTTGAAGACTAAAACTTCAAGATGTGCACATATTTAATTTGAAAATAAGCTACTGAAAATATTAGCACTGAGTGGACTCAATAAGTCAACATAAATAGCTTTCATCAAGAATAGTCTTAGGTTATTTATAGAGCAAAGCTAGACTGTATGTTGTTTTGGATGTCAGCTGTATGATAAGATGAATTAAAACACATATGATTTTTCAAGAATCCCTGCATGTACTTTTAAATTCTAACAATCCAATCTTTTTTAATGAACACATGATGACAAACCGTTGATGATAACAATTGTTGATAAATAATTACAATAATAAGAAATTCAGTTAATGTAACTTACACTTGATGTAAATAAGCAGGTAATCACCATTACTTGCTTTTATGATTTTTACGCTTTTATAATTATTTGAAAATTACCTAAAGGGAATGGAGTACTGTAGACTGTGGAAGGATCATCACATGCAGTATCAACAAATGAAAATACAAAATTTTATAGACCTTTATTAAACAGTTACCACCATAACAATATATAAGAATTATAAATAGTTGCTAATCATTATGGGCTTCCTTGTTGTTTTTTTAAATGTAAGACCTAACATTACAAAGGAAAAAGATTAAAAGAAATTAAAAGAAAAGTAAGAAGTGCACACATCAGAAACATAATTTTTCAGATTGACTGTCTGAGGAAGAAAACTATGCCGCCCTTAAAGCTGGGAAAAAGATTAAGTATTAAAGAAAAAGCTGAGGAATCTCATGACAAAATCCAGGAGAGAAGCCCATTTACAACTGCATTTTATACGCAGTTCTCCTGACTTTTGTTTTTGAAGGCAGCAGTTTGAGTTAAGATTTATGTTCATATGTCAAAGCAGAAGAATTTTTTTTTTTAATTTACATCAAATAGTCAATAACTGCAAAGTTTGCAGTCCACAAAAGCTGTCCCTTGTTTAGCAGTAAAGCCTTGTGAGGTCTAATGACAAGGCAGGAATTTAATTAATTGATCATCCTATCAGGTACCTCCAACATACTTTGAAGACAGGGGATAGCTAAATATAGAAAATTTTATTACAGCAGCAAGAATACAATTCCAGCAGTTTTGTAGCTGACTGCAGAGGATCCTTAGAACTGCTTACAGTGCAATAGAAAAACACAGTCCTAGTTTATAACCTATTCTTGTCTTTTCCTTTTCTGTTAAAACAACCTGCCAATAGTAGCAGCAAGGAGAAGTCGTCAATAAAGTGTGTTTTCAACCTGCACCATGGTGACCACAGGCTGGAGGAAGATTTGAAAGTAGGCCACTGCATTTGTAAGTCTTATTTTGTTTTGATACAAGTGCAATAAGCTTGACAAAGTTTTCTGAGTTGTGCTTATAGACTGGATGCTGACTCTGCTTTTCAGGAATGATTAAATCCAAATAATTCTCTCTTATATCACAGAAAAGATATATGTAATATTTCCCAAGAGAGCTCTGCGGGAGGCAGAGCATCCTCCATTCTGATTCAGTTGATAGCACACTCTGTCTCTCAGATTTGGCAATGAAGGGCCAAAGCTAAGCAGAAAATCTTAGATATTCAGAGTTTTCTTCTGTATGCTGCCAGTTTTTTTATTTATACACTTAACTATTATCTATTGTTGGTTACCTGTTTAGATCAGTGAGCCTACTGAAGATCTCAGTGATGGTACTTCCCCTATTTGCTTACCTTTATGTAACCACTCTGAGAAGTGCTTCCAAGATCTTAACGATATGCCTGTTGAGAAGTAGGTCACCACTAAAATCTTTTGCTTTTGTGGATATCACCTTGCTGACTCTGTTCATCAGTTATTCAGGGGTCAATGATGATTTCGAAAAAGGAATTCTGCAGCTTTATAGATTATCTCCTGCTGCAAATAACCAGTTTTCAGAACCAGTATGGCTCTGTCTGCCTTGCAGGAGTTCCAAGAAATCTTTGGGCTTAGATGGGTTTGGCTCTTTACCAGCTCCTACACAATTCATAAGGTATGCAACAAGCTCCTTCAGAGCCAGCTTGATGGTAAAAGGTGACAGAAGAGCATTGTCTGGCCATATGAGTTCATCAGTAGCTCATTCCCCACCAATTGTGAAATAGCTCCTGTAGTTTTGCCACAGTTTCCCAAATTATCCATCTGCATAAGTCGAACTAAATATTGCCTAGTGAATATAATAATTCTGATCCTATGTCCTACTTCTGCCCTATGTTCTGCTTTGTCTTATCCTTCCAAACAATAAGTAATCTCATGCAGGGAACCTCTGCAGGGACAAAACCACTGGAACAGGCTGCCCAGAGAGGTTGTGGAGCATATACCATTCAAAAATTATTTAAAAGCCCCAGTATGCACTGACAAGAAGAAATCTTTGTAAATTGTGTAAAGAATGCTGATCTAAGTTTTCTTCCATTGGCACGTTAGGAAATTATTGTATCATCTATACACTTTTGAGAGTAAGACTGGAAAGAACCACTTGCACAAAAAGCTGTTCCTACCTTCTGTTTCAGCTCAGAGGCTTCATTGACGAAACCATCTCTCTCCTTCTCCAATTGGTAAATAATCTTCCTTTGTTTCTGAGCTTCATTCTTATAATTTTGAATTTCTTCTTCCAAGTTCCTCTTTGACTGTTCATGAAGCTTCACCAAATTTATCTGCTTCTGAGTAGCATTGGTGGCCTTGAGCAAGTTCTACAGGGAACAGAAAATAATTACTTTTGAGCTGAAAAAGCAACACTGCCATCACTATAACAAAAACATGTCATTGTCTAAACAGATTATTAACTTTCCAATGTTTTTACCCCTTATTGAATTTTTTCATTTGAAATACTTGAACCACAAATCTGATTTTAAAAAAACTCCAACAGTGCTGCTAAATAGTGCTTTTTTTATTTGAAGTTAAAACACTAGTGTCTGCTTTAAAAAAAAAATTAAAATCAATAGGCTTGTTTACTTGTCAATGACTGGAAAAGCTTTAACAGCTTTAAGGCATTCAGATTGTAATGCATTAGATTTTAAAGTAAAATAAATAATAAAGCCAAATATCTTTCCTTCTCATGTTCTAAATACCAAGCCCAAAATTAAAATCAACCAAGATTTGTTTAAAATTATGTGTAAGGATTAAACAGAAAAAACCAAATAAGCCTTTTGGTCCCACTTTTAAATTTTTTTTGTCTATAAAACAGGCATTTGTTACTTGCCAAATCTGAGCCTAAACTAGAGTCAAGATACAGAACAGTGAATCCTTACCATGTAAAGCACCTCAGAAATCATCTTTTAGCATTGAATTTGCTAGATTACACTTCAGGAATCCCCATAAACATGAGATGCTACCCTGCAGCACTAGATCCTTGGGCTGAAGGAAAACAATCAGTATGAGAAATGGACCTAAAAGCAAGGATTAGTATTAACACAGCCTGCCAAGCTGCTACAGAGTGCATCAACATCTCAGTTCGTTATTTTACTAGCAAAGACTTAGTTTGCCTAGAATAATACTAAACTTTATATGTTACACAGTGTAAAAGCACAGATGTAATGAACTCTTTGGGTATCAAATAACGGATTTGCAATAACAGCGAACACATGTAGCATCTTTTAACTCCCTGATGGTTTATATGTTAAAATTTTGAAATCTTTTCTGTGTTTATGGGTACTAATGCTATCTCAATGCATAGAAAAGAGCAGTGTAAACATCTCTTTAAGGAAATACGAATGCTCTGTTTAACATAATTTCTCCTACAACACTTCTTTGTTGCTGTGAGTGTTTAAAGTACAGACATTTCTTCCTCAAGCTGTGAGACTTATCAGTATTACCAGTGCAACCTCACCTTGTTTAGCATATCCCTTTCCCTCATAAGATCATCTGTAGCTTTTCTGTCATTCTCCATCTGCTTTTTGGCAGTCTCCAACTCTAGAGAAATAGAAGGAAAGATATTAAATCCTGGGTTCAAACTGAACAGCTGTTACAAATGCAGAAACAACTTAGTTGACTTTTAAAAAAGCCTTAACATGACATGAGCAGTTCTATTAGCTGTAACCAGGTTTTGTAACCTCAGGTATCAGCTAATGACATTAATAGTTATTTGGGTACTTAGAAGAACTTACAAGAACACAGTAATTAATGGTATAAAGACTTATTATATTTGGGTGTTCAAACCAAGATACCACACATAGGTTGCATTTTCACAAATCATGTAGCAAATCAGAGAAAATAAAATCAGAGCCTTTTAAGAAGCTTCACTGTGAATATTAGAAAGTTGAGGCACTTTCAAAAACAGGGACAATCAGAATTATTCTAATTCCTCTATGTGAAATCCAGTTCTCCTTTGAAGCACTGAAATTCTGCTGGTTTCAGTGGAGTTAAGAATACTCGCTTTGGGTCAAGATTAACACTGGACATATACTCTTAAAAATATATTGAAAATCAGAGATGTGTTTTCACTATATTTTAAAATTCATCAACACCTGCTACACTGACACTGCAACACTGGAAATGCAACTTACTGGAGTGCTAAGATGTATCAAATATTGGGAAAAGGCACGTTATCAATAAGCATGATCAGGCATTCCAGCACAGATTTGAATTTCCTGAATTCCTCTGTTCTTTCTTATACAGGGCATAACCTTAAGCAGTACTAGCAAAATGCTTGTGGGGAAGTTCTTCCACTCTCACAGAGATGCATGAAAAATAAACACAACTTTTCATAAATACAATTATATGGAATGATTCGTATCTCATACATGTGGTCTGCTCAGGACACATGCTAGAAACAAGCAAGGTCAGGAAGAGGCATTTATGCCAGTATTTCTCAACATGAAATAGATGAAGTTCATAGCAAAGGGATTTTCTTCAGTCCCCAAAAGTGAAGTTTCATCAACTCAACTATTTTGTCAACTTCATAATATTAATTTAGGGCGGGGGGGGAGCACAATATAAACCTGTTGTGGTTTTTTTTCTGAAAACCTCTTTGAAAAGGTGTCATTTTTTACTTCAAACCCTGCTTTATTTTGCAATTTATATGCATTTCAAAGTTGAAAACAATAAGAAATTGGTTTTAAATGCTAAAAAATACCCAAAAAGTTGTTTTTTCAAGTTAAACACAACATTTTATTAGACCCAAGGCATTTTCTTCCAATTTTCCATTTGGCAAAAACGTTGAAAGTTCCTTCTTAAAGTTTTCTAGATCTGCTAGCAAGTCAAAGTCAATACTTGGACAGTTTTAGTATCTGTGCTGACCATACAGAACACAACTGAGTTTATCAGCTCCCTTGCACATATTTATTTCTAGGCTGTAACTATTCAGCAGAATCAAAACAGGAAAAAAAAGTGTGTCCTGACCATGTCTGACTTTAGTAAGCTCTGAGATTGCTTCTCTCTCACAGGTCAGTGCGGAGCAATGAAGGTGTATTGGGGACAACTCTCTATATGACACAGCACAAATTGGAACACCACAAAGTTCAGTTATGTCTGTCACATTTTCACCTCACATATGCTATATTATGCAAATTATTTAATTCGACAAGGTTTTTAAAATGCTGCTGTAGATTCCAACTGTCATTTATACCATTTCATATTAGACACTAAATGAGAATGATCCTAACAGATCAGAAGATAGATTAATCCATTAGTTAGGCACCTACCTCTCTCCAGTCCAGATATTTGACTTTTTAGGGTGTTTCTCTCATGCCCTGCATCAATTTTTTGTTCCTCTGCAACATGCAGCTTATTCTGGAGAACATCTCTCAATTTGCTCAGCTTTGAAATTTCAAGGCGCATCTGAGTCACTTCATCATCTTTGGCCTGGGAAACAGCAACAAGGAAAAGGGAGAAAAAGTCTGCACAGAAAGAAAATGCCTTTGTCCTTGGTATATATTTAGTCCATGGAATTCAGGAAGCAAAGGTGTAAGTGCTGTGGGTCACCTGAGAGAAGATAATTAGCTAACTGAACAATATTAAAACTAATTTAAACAAAGCCAGCCAGGGAAAGGAAAATTATAATCAAATCATATGCTTTAGGGCTGGAGATGATCAATAAAGAATTGCCAGCTGCAAACCTCACACAACACTACCCAATTAGTCCTGCTGATTAAACATGGGCAGCTCCAATTTCCTTTGAAATATTAGGGACAGTGACTGTGATGAGAAAGATAGCTGCAGTATAGTATGATTGCATGTCCCTAATAGCAGGTATCTGCTATCCCCATCTCTTTTATAACCTATGGCTTTGAAGAAAAAGCAAAATGTAGAGTTTGTCTCATTTGCTCTACAACCAGAGGAGAAAATAATCAATCAAAACACTGCCTAAGAACTAAGCATCTGGTTACCAGGAAATGCAACCAATAACCACAAGAGAAACTTCTCTCTCTCCTTTTAAGAAGCAAATATAACTAGCTCATATAATTCAGTGCCACTGTTAGGTTTTACAGCCACCACAGACTACACCGTAGCACTTAGAGCCTCAGATACTGATTCTATACGATGGTGAGTAGTGTTATCTGAATACCCTCTGGGAGGATGTGAATCTCCCCAGTTCTTACTGACAATAATCTTAAAGAGATTTATGAATACTTCCATAGTTTGGGTTGCCCAACACCATGGTGGAGCGCTCAGCACATTGCAGGAAGAAACTGCAGGCACAGTACTACAAAAGGGGCGACTCAGATTATGACTGGAGCTCTTTGCAGCTTTAGTATTTTTTTGTTGTTTTTGTTTTGTTCTGTTTTGTTCCCAGAAGGCCATGTGCATCTCTACAAATTCCATCAACTTTTCCTGAAGTTCATAGAATCTAAATCCTGCTTTTGACACCCTCAAGCCCCAAATGTAAGTCACGTTTGAACACATTGTTTGCAAAGTTTTAAACAATGATAGTATTGCTAGAAGTAATGATAGAATGAGATAACCTGGAAGAGACAGTAATTTTTTCTCAAACAGGTAAGGAAAAAGTCTTCCAGTCTGCCTCACAAAAAAAAACAGAAAACAAGGTCCTACCATACAGCCCATTAAGGTTCCAAACCAGATTCCTGTGTTACATTTGTTACGAACCGAGCTTTTAATCTGTCAGTGGTTACTTTTCCTCACTCTAACAGTTCTCATTTAAAAAACAAAACAAACAAAAAAACCCAAACATCCCACCTCTCTGTTGGCAAACAACATTTTTAGTTTGGTGAATTTGTTATACTTGACTAAACCTTGCTAAGATAATTATTTTCAACTGAATTTTATAATGTTTAGTGTTTTAACCCCAGGGATGACACAAAATACAAGATATGGTAGACAGAGTAATAACATCTAACACTTATACATTACCCTTTATCACAAATGCTCTCAAAGTACCCTAGAACACATATATGGGAATCATTTAGTCCTTCCTCAACTGAAATTCACCTGCTTCTGAATGGTACAAAACAACTGTTAAAACAATGTAAAGTTTGGCAAGAAAACCATTTAGATCAGAAAGTAAACACCATCTTGGTTACTCATATTTAACATCCCTAGCTAGTGGGAAGAAAATGTCAGTGTGGGAAGCAAGTCCCTTCAGTAGCAGCTATCCAGAACACTGTCAGTATAAATTATTACCATTGTTCAACAGGTTTTGGCAATATTCAGATTATGTTAATCATCATAAGAAAGAAAGTCATTGCTCTTATCTGAAGGTCTAACGATAAAAAAAAAAGATCTTATGCTTGTCAAAAGTACCATAAATCCTTTATGAAGAGAGTATGCTGAGCATTTTGGGGTGCATGTGTTTTATGAAACAGCTCCTCCAGCAGGACAGGTGCTACACTGTCAGGTAACACGGCTGGAGACTGCACTATGGTACTTCCACAGAAAAAGTGGCATCCAGTGACAGTCTGATCTATTCCTAAAATCTCCTCAGATTTCCTCCAAAACTAACCACAGGGAACTACTTGTACAAGAACTGAGGTCATCCCTGTGCCAAGTGATAAGAGTGCCATCAGAGTGAAACAGCTGATAGGATGCATGCACCTGCTGGTACTTACTTTCAGTTCTGCTGTCTTCTGCTGGATGTCCCGCATCACCTCTTCAAACATCATGTTCTGCTGCTCGTTCTCTTGCATAAGCTTATTACATCTCGTCTGAAATTGCTCAAGTTCCTTACCAGTTCTCTCATTCAAGATCTGTCAGATTAAAGTACAATCCTATTAATTCTTTCTAATCTCATTACAATATCTACATATACATGAAGACAGAACCTTCCCTCTTCCCAGGAGATAAAAGCTGCTACAGAGAGTTGTCTGCTTAAAAACCACTTCACTGCTGATGAAATTACTGATGTGAAATATGATACATGTTCATATTGACTAGGGGAAATGATAATTTCTAATGAGTAACAAAGCCTGTGTCATTATTTTTTTTCTGGGAGCTTAACAGGAGTTTAACTCTTGCAGGTGGCAGATAAATATTTTACTCCTTGTAAGTTATTTGGCAAGTGTCACGTAACACAACTTACTACATATAATTACTGAAAATTAGTATTAGATTCAAATTACTTGAATCAGCAGAGGACAGGGGAGCTCTGTTTCTTAGCAAGCAAATCCTACATTAATATACTGATAACATTTCTCTGGGTACATGGTTCGCTGAGACCAGGACACAGTCACTTTCCTCTCCAGTTTGTCTTCAGTCAAAAGCCCAAAACAAGCAGTTTCATGGTTTCTATGGAGAACATTTACTTCAATAGTGAAGTTTCCAGTCTTTTTTTCTGCTTGATGAGACTTCTCCTAACAGATATTACTCCCTAAGTGAGGAAAAAACAACCATGACATTTTTCACTTCAGGCATTAATGTGTGATAAACTGAAGTTTATCTGAAAAAACAGAAGTAAATATCTGCTATGCCTAACAAACATTAAAGGAAGAGAAGCAGGATCTCCCTCTTCTCAATGGATGCAGAAGCCAAGACAATGAAAAACAAAAAATACTGCTTCTTGTGTGCAACTGTCAGGATAACACTGTGTTCCAGGTAATTCTTCTTTGAGATTTGGACATGGGTTGGATGAAGCCTAAAATCTAATTGAAAATCTTCCCACTTTCAGCTTAAAACCACTCCCCCTTGTCCGATCACTACAAGCTGTTGTAAAAAGTTCCCCCCCCCAGCTTTCCTTGGGGAGGGATTTTCCTTTTCCCCTTCAGGTACTGGAACAGAACTAATGGTCTTCTCTGTATCTCTTTATGTGAAGCATTTTACTAAGACTCTGTGTTGACAAAACAATATCACAGAACTCTACCTTCAGAAATTCGTAAAATTATAAGATAGATGCAACTCTCAAAGATGTTTCCCTTGACTGTTTTACAGTGGTGAGATTTCCCCTGCCATTTACTGAAATTACTTCCCTGAAAGTTTCTCAAAGTCAGGGGACTGAAAATGAACTGAAAACCTGAAAATTCAAACACTTGCACAACCTTGTTAGGACATTTCCAGGTAAAGTTTTTGGAAACAGAATTGGGAAAATCAATTAAAAAATTTTACTAAGACAGTTCTCTGCCCTTTCACAGAAACTCTTCTACAAGCTTGAGGGGTAAATAAAAATTATTGTAACAGAGAGGAAAAAAGGGGTCGGAGCTAAACTTACTTCATCAATGCCACTCTACTCAGCCAGTAGCAAAACTAGCAATATACATCAGAAGTCCAACCTGGCACTCTCCTGTTACTATCATTAGATCATCCATGCCCTCCACAGGCTTTGTCTCATTTGCTGTGATTATTTCAAAATTATCTCTAACAATACCATTGCAATCCACTCCTGTTCTCTGTGAGGAAATCCCTCTGAAATGGCTCAGCGAGCATTACATGTTTATTTATTACTAAGCTATATATATATATACAAAAATAAATCTTTATTTCTGTTTATTTATTTAAAATAGTCTCCCTCCCTTTCCCTTCAGGAAAATCTATTTTCTTTTATTTTGCCATCTGGCCCTAATCTTGGACCTGGTGAATATGGTGTGTCATGTACCCTACCTTCTCCTCTTTCAGATTCTGTTCCATTTTCAGTTGTTCCTCTTTGCTTGTCTGTATACACTGCTGTAAATCATTGATCTCAGCTTGCTTTTCATCCATTTCACTTAGAAGATTTTTCAGCTCCTTCTCCATTTTGTCCCTCTTTCGAGCCTCTCGTGAGGCATCATTCTGATGCATCTGGATTTCTTGCTGAAGCTATAATCATAGAGAAGACAAACATTTAAGATCTGCTGCATTTTATTCAGGGAAATAAGGCCTCTCACCTCTCCTTCTACTATGCTTGATTTTGTAAACAACAGCTTCTATACTATTGTACTCACTACTACATGGAATATGCCAGATCTTCTCAGGAGTAAATATGTTCTCCAGTGGCTGAAAAAAAATTATCCTGTATGAGGGAATCTACTTATGATAAGTATTTGTTAAGCACCAGTCAGTTCACCCCCACAAAATGGGTCTGACACACTTCAAACATCAAAACATTCCTCTGGATATGCAATGGCATGAATGTATTTCAGTTGTAAGTTACTTGTAAAGTGGTACTTTCTGAATACAGTGCTAAAACTAATTTGGGCTTGATGTTGTATTGCAAGAATTTTTATTATTTTTATATCTCACCAGCAGAAAAACACTAATAGTTTAAAAAAAAAAAAAAAGTTAAGGATTTCAGACTGGTGTCCATTTTCACAACTTCTCTCAATATTTCTGTTCAAAAAGTTCCTCTGCTGGAAGCTTGAAAGAGGAGTTTTCTCTCCTATTTAATAGACTGCCTTGTGACTTGTGCTTTCTCCCTCCCCAAAAATATGACGGAGCAGAGCAGAATCGGCAGAGAGGAGACACAGGGGGTGTATCCACATGGAAATACTCAGTTCAGCCAGGGACCTGAAAGATGTTCTTCACTTAAAATTCCTCTCTCTGAGCCCACAGATGCAAAGTTGCCAGAACTGACAGGGTCTTCAAAAAGACATTGTCATTTAAGTAGTCTGAAGTGGAGAATAATTTCATTCTGGGAGAATGGGAGGTGGTTACAAATGCTGTAACAATCCCTTAAATTGAAGGGCTGATGAATTGAGTGTCAGAAGATTAAGGCTGGCAAGTTTCAGTAAGTTTTGACAGGAGTTTCAATCCTCTCTTTTCTCCCATGCCCACAATGCTGTCAGAAAAGCAAAGATTTATATTTTCTTTTACTTCATTCCCAACCACCTGCTTTAAAAGCAGAAGACAGTTCTGTGCATAAAACCTAGAGATCATTACTTTCCTAATTTTGATCAATAATTTTGATTAATATTTTATTCCTCATTGTTTATATTATTAATAATAATATCATCGATATTATTTTATATTTTAATGTGTCAGAGTTCTGCATCCCATCTTCCATCCTTTTCTACTTTCTCTCCATTCAGTGATCCTGTCTTCTGTATCTCTAGCTGCAATACACATTTAAAAGAAGCTACACTTATTTATCAGCAAAGAACTGCCTACTCAGATCGTAAGATAAACAGAGAACCTAACTTAAAGCAGAGACAAAAACATACAGCTGAGTTGGAATATTACCTTTCTGCAGACACTGGTGAGGTGAAAAATTATTTAAGCTGAAAAACAGTAGCCAGGGATCAGTGTGAAGAAGGAAGTAGGAGGTCTCTAAGTATTAAAAAGAGAGGTTCTGGAAAAGCTTCCCATGAGAAGTAGAATAGAAAATAGCTTAATTAGCTCTTCAGTCAAAATTTGATATGTTCTTTAGAAATAATGGTATGGTATCCTACAACAACCTCTGCCAACAGCAAGGAACCTATCCAGGTCTATTTTCTAAGGTTCTTTGAAGTCGTAAGGATTTACAGCGCAGAAAAAAACCCACATCTCCAGTATGAAAGATAACTGTGATTCCAGCAAAATAACATTGGCCTCATTTAAAGTATTAGGAAGCTATGGAAGATGCTGGTATATCCCAATACACTTCGGAAAGGACATAGCCTCGAAGTAGATAAAAATATAAAAATGGTTCAGAACAGACTCCGTTCTGAGCACTCCTGAAAACACTTGAGATTCGAAAGAACAGGTAGTAGCATAGTAGTCAATGGAGAGCAATTGCAAGCATGAACAATGGTTCAGGACAAAACCTAAAATCACCACTGGTGAACTGTACAGACCTGCATAATGGATTGATCTGCCTCATTTTTTGCCCTCTCTGCATCCTGCTGCTGCTCTGTGGCTTGAGTTAGACTTTTACGTAACTTCACAACCTCTGACAACAGTTGGTCTCGCTCTTTTGTTACTTCTTCAAGTTTAAGTAAATCCTGGATACTGGAAGCAAGGAAATAATAGTCAAGCAGTGTCACAGGCCACTTCCGTACTTTCACCTATGCCACAGCAAGATCTTTTGTGAGAAACAGGAGTTTAAAAGTAATTTAATCAATTTTAAATTCAGGCTCTGCTGGTCAATTGAATTACATGCTCTAGCTTCTGTGTTCATAGTTACTGTCCGCATAGGCAGCTTTAAAAGCTAACCTAGTCCAATAAATCATGCTTTCTTGGTATATCACATCCTAATGGGTCCAGTTGATTTATGGGCTGGCCCATTACTTAGAGGGAAAATATCTGAGCACGCTAAAGGCCCTGCTCACAGACACAAGTCTTGTTTGTGCACCCTGGATACACACTGCATGGTGAGATGAGCATGCCCCATACATGTCCTGAATGTATATTATAAATAAATGCCCTACACAGTGTGAAAATTTCAAGCCAGAACCAACTGGGCCAACCATGAACAACATTGCTAGAAAGTGCACAGGTCATATGGTCAACCTACTTGAGTTTACACTTTCAGCATAAGAACAGTCTGAAGAGCTGATCCTATAACCTATAACCACTAGCTTCTGGAGGGGTCTTGAGCATCTCCTGAGTACACTGGAGCAACTAAAGGTTCCACCTGAGCCTAGGTTCCTCTATTCATAATTGTACAGTAAAAAAAAAATTAAAAAAACAAAACACATAATCTTGAAAATATATAAATATAAAATACAAACAAGAATACAGACAGTGATAATGCCTTATAACAAAGCCGGGAACAAAAGAGAAATCAAGGCTCCTGCTTCTTTGACTTATCTACTTGACCCTGCTGCCATCACTTTTAAAAATATTGACAGAATCCTATTCTCAAAGAGTATGTTGAAATGCTAATCAGATTTAAAAAATACAGATACTAAGAAAGTACATAATATTGATTTTTATTTGCTCTCAGCTTAATCCTATGCTGAATGAACTCACTCAAAGACTGATTCTGTGCCTGCTCACTGAATAAACACATAGACCAATAATTGAGTGTAAATGAGAAAAGTAAAAGGCAGAAAAGACCTCTCTTTCTGATTTCCAGTGTCTTTGCGGTATCAAAATGCCTAAACAAGGTGTAGAATCATAGAAAATCAGAAGAGGCTTTCCCTTTCCTTGGGAAAACTTACCTGAACTCCTGTCCCAGGGATTGTCCAGATCCTTGCTTCACTAAACTACTTAGGCGTACTACTTCCTCTTGCAGTGAATTAATCTTCTCCTTTGCTTTCTGTTCCTTTTCATAGACTATATCAACCATTCTCCAGGCCTTTTCCATCTCCTAGCAACAAAATGGAAGACAATTACATAAATTAAATTGGGATGAAAATTAACAACAAATAAAAATTAATTCCTTCACATTGGTTAATTAAGAAAATAGATTTTTCATGCCTTCTCAATGCTTAGATTCACAGCAGTTCTCTTCTGTTGGATAAGGGCACAGCCATTCAAGCTATGTCAATTAACACCACAAAAGCTCTAATACATTTTCTTTAACATAAAGACCTGAACATTACCAAATCTCACTCTATAAGGTTTTGGCCATGTGAGTCCCATTAATATCTAAAAATGTACTGAAAATGTGGTGGCCACAAAGGTATTATCTACCTAAATATCTCACTTATGTCTGTAAAAATCTTATTTGCTGTTATGACAAGGAAAATCTTATTTGATTTGGATGAGAAAAAGATGTTACTCTGGGATTTTCTTTCTCTATGTTCATTTTCATCTGTGAGGACCTAATGTATTTTGATATATATATATAGCTATATATTTAGACAAGCCACAATTCTCATGCCAAATTTCAGCACATAGGACTATCTGAATTATAGACTTGTGTTTTTCTCACAAACTCAGGGGTTAGTATTCACAAACAGGATAGGAGAGGAGGATTATCTTGATCTTTTTTAACTTCTTCTGCACCTCTCTCCCTTGAATCAGATCCTTAAGCATTACACAGAAAGCTTTTTCCTATCAGTTTCAAACCAAGCTTCAGCTCTGGAATCCTTTGCTAAAAAAAT
Organism: Chaetura pelagica; assembly: GCF_000747805.2. NCBI lineage: Eukaryota > Metazoa > Chordata > Aves > Apodiformes > Apodidae > Chaetura > Chaetura pelagica. The sequence continues at coordinate 643,530 of NW_009952362.1, read as the reverse complement.
GTGTAAATACAGAAAGCAACTGGACTGGAAGAAAAGTTCCCAAAGACTCAGTAAATAACTAAGACACAATTGTTGATACTAGAAGTTCCTTTGCTGCAAATCACAGCATGATGTCCTCTCTCTCCTGCTCTTTCCTCAGGTGGTTCCTGGTGAAATTCTGAAGTTGATGAACATGTAGAGTTTCAGACTCCAAGTGTGTCTGTGCAGCTCTGCATGAGCTCTATGGTCTCCCCAAGCAGAGCCCAGAAGGAAGCATTATTACATCAGGCTATAATATCCCTTTCAACTCCTACTTGCATCATATGAAAGTGAGGCAGGAGTGAGGCAGGGAAAACAAATTTTAAAACATCTCCACAATAAAGTACATAAAATAATGAAATATATATCAAATTGTTTACAGGTGTTCTTCATTGAAATTAACCACTCTGGTTCTCAAATACCTATTTAACTTTAAACTCAAAATTATGACACCTATATTATGGTGTATTGTTAATTTGTTTATTGAACTATTTTAAATCAAATAAATGTAGCACTTAGCTGTGTTTACTGCCTAAATTAAAAATCCAAGCTATTGAACTAGCAGAAGTGACAGGTTACCATAATTTGTAGGAAATATAATACTAAATAGAACATCTGTAGCCTCTTCAAACTGAAGAGGGAATACATTTTCATTTTATTTATTCAACTGGTTCAGCATATCCAAATGTGAGAAACCATCTGGAACTTAAAGATCAGAAATGTTTGCTCTTCTTTCTTTTTTTCCCCAACCTATTAATAAAGAGCTAAACAGTGGGCTTTGCTTGTTCAGAAATTCTAAGGAAGAATATACATAGCAATAGTATTTTCATTATTTAATAAGTCACTTAGTTCAAAATTTCATTTGAAAAATGTGCTTTTCACTTATGTATCAAGCATATCTAAACAGTTTTAAATATCAAAGTCTATTTTTACCTTTTACACACGTTAAGCTGTAATTTCCATTCAAATGCACCAACGATCACACATGAAGTATTACCTATGGGGCCCCCAACAGAGAAAGAACATGGAGTTGTTGGAGCAAGTCCAGAGGGCCATGAAGATGATTAAAGGGCTGGAGCACCTCTGCTATGATGACAGGCTAAGAGACTTGAGGCTGTTCAACCTGGAGAAGAGAATGCTCCAGGGAGACCTTATAGCAGTCTTCCAGTATCTGAAATAGCTACAGGAAAGCTGGGGAGGGACTTTTTCAGGGCTTGTAGCTTTCAAACTGAAAGACAGTAATTTACATTAGATATTAGGAAGAAATTCTTTACTGTGAAGGTGGTGAGACATCACAACAGGCTGCCCAAATAAGTTGTGGAAGCCCCCTCCCTGGAAGTGTTCAAGGCCAGGTTAGATGGTGCTTTGAGCAACCTGGTCTAGTGTGAGGTGTCCCTGCCCATGGCAAGAGGGTTGGAACTAAATGACCTTAAAGGTCCCTTCCAACCCAAACCATTCTATGATTCCATAATCTAGTAAATAATACATTTTTTTCATTATTATCTTATATAAAATTGCTCAATTATGAAATACAAATAAATGCATACTAGGCTAAAATAATAGCATAAAGGCACAGTGTATACTATTGACTAGCAGAAAAGCATAAAATATAGCTGTTAATAAACATGTTTCAGATTTGCCAACCAGTAAGAGGCAATTAACCTTTCTCTTGAAAAACGCAAATGAAAGATTAAAGCTGATTACTTAAATCAAAGCTTCCTGATGGCTGATTAGACTGTGATTAAAATTGGTAAATCAAATAATTATGATTGGAGTTTTGGGGGATAGAACTAGTGAATAAAATCAATATGCCCTCTGAGATGTCTTACTGGCTTCATTCTGGTGAGTATATACAGAAGTGATCCCCTGAAGTCAATAAGGCCATTCAGATAAGCAGTGATTTCAGGACACCTTAAGCTGTGCTTTTTGAACTTTAACTTGCTTTTGATGTGTAAAAACAATTGGTTTTAATTTCTTAGTGATAAAATCAATTTTTATCAGTAGTTAGCGGGACAAATGACGGCCCCATTAATAAGCAAAATGTAAATAAGAATTTGCTACAGACTTCAACATCAGAAAACTGGGCTATTTGTTTCTTGGTTGTGTCTTTTACTTTGAATAGCAGATCAACAGATTGCTTCCTTCAGCTTCATAAGTAGAAAAGAAAATCTTTGAAGGTGGAAGCCTTCATTTGAAAAATATTCATATTATTACTCAGTGGAGAGGGGACCTGGAAGAATACAGCATCAGTGGGTAATTGCAGTACACGGCCAGAGAGGTAACATGCATTGCAGTAAACTGTATAATTAATTACGGAAGTACACTGGATGTTGGCAGTTAAAATAGTTTTAACAAAAACTTGGACAAGTACTGGAACTCCAGAAATTGTGAAGCAGAATTCATAAAGAATTACTGCCTTACTTCATTTTCATTAAATACCCCAGAATATCATGTCAGTTTCATTGCTCAGAAAGTGAGAATTACTCAAATGGTTTCTTAGTTTATTGGATTGATACCCTTGGAAATTGAAAACTTAAGTCATTCCAAGCAGGGCAGTACAAGCTCCTAAAAATTCCCCATCTAGCATTCTTCCAGTGCAGTCTTATGGATCAGTACCACTATCAATGAAAAAGAGAATTGTATTCCCTTGGTGTTCCGCTTGGCCTTTTGCTCCTTTGATATGGCTGTAAACAGTAAACTATTAAATCCAGTTTATTAAAACTACAAAACAGAGCACTGAGCCATCAGACAGTTAACAGCTATTGATTATTATTGATTTGGTTCCTACCAGCCACTAAGCTGTGTACTTAACCCCTGCCCCTTAGCAAATGCTACTGATTACAACCAGGTTTCACATGGAGAAAAATTTTGCTTCTGCTATTTTTATTTGTATATGAAACAACAATCTAGAAGAGTAAGGCTGTACACCTGTTACCCAGATGACCCATCAAGTCACCAAGATTTAGGGCCTTAATTTGAAGCAACTATACAATTTTTACAGGAATAGCCCCACCAGGATTCTCCTATAATTTGTAAATAATTAAACAGTGGAACAGACTGTTTAATTTGGCGCTGAATATCATGATCTTGGCTATTTTAGCACTTGAACTTTCCTCAACTCCTGCCTCATTTTTTGCTTGCTAGTAAAGTTGTAGTGAAATACTACAGCTGTAATGGAACTTCCCTTCAGAAAAGAGAATAACAATAAGTATGAAGGGTATACCAAACTGTGGGGAACGGTCCATCTTCTTCCCCCCCACATAAGACTAAACAAAAAATGCCTTTCAAGCCAGCAAAGCCAGGGTGACGCCTTTTCTCTGATTCGATCAAGGATGGAATGAGCAGGCCTCTTGCCCTACCAGATAACTGCACGGCAAGAAAGCAGCACAAGGGTTATAATAACTGGCAGAAAAACAGACAACAGGTTAAAAAATGCCTCTAACAGAATATGTACCTGGCCAATGGTGATTGACTAATTCAGACAGTGGTACTTTCTGGAACAATGATCTCTGATCTGTAAGAAGAGAGTAAGATCTGCAGGGCTCTGCTCGCGCTCTCTGCCTGCTTGGGACAAGACCTCGCTGCAGCACCTGAACCTGTCTCAACGCCACTGCTGCTGCCCGGGGAAACGGAGAGGGGGGTGCGCCGCTTGTGCCCGCTCCGCGGGGATCGTGCCCGCTCCCGGGGACCCTGCCTGCCCAGCCTGGACCGAACCGAACCGGACCAGAGAAGCCTGCCCAGCCTGCATCTGCCACAAAGCCACGGGACCAGAGCCCTGCTAGCCACAGCAGGAAGGGGTCGTCCCGGTTACTGGGACGCCGGCCCCCCTGCAGATCTCCAGCCGAGCCTACCAGCACATTTCGAGAACTGCGCCAAGGAAGGAGGGTAAATATACACACACACACACTTTAACTTTCTTACTGGGCTCAACTCCTACCCTTTCATTCCATTGATTTATACCTCTCCTTCAGAGTGTGCCTTTTATAAACCATAGTGCCTTTGAATCCTTTTTCCAATATATGTACCTAGCCAACCTCTCCTGAACCTTAATCTCTTAGTTTGTATTGACCCTTAATAAACTGATTAATTTGCAAACTAAACATTGGTCTCAGTAACAATTTGTGAGCGTGGTGGGAGGGTACTTTAGTCTACCCTCTAAGAAACGGTCCCACAGCGGCCGTTCCTCGGTAAGAGGCGAACACCACATATGAACGCTCGGGCTCATTCATAAACCTCTCCACACTGGGGGGGAAAGTCGCGGAAACATCCTGACAGCCGGTAGCCCCCCAGTACCGGCCCGCGACACAAACAAAACCCCAAAACATGACATGAACACTTTAAACAATATCCAAATAACTCCTGAACATTTAAGGGAAAGACTAATTCTCATAACCAAACTAAGAAAAGCATCAGTGCTCTTTACGTGGCCCACAGCACACCACTAGAACTGAAATGTCACATTGTGCATTGCATGTTTCTAATCTGACCATATCATCAAGCAGATATTTCACTACAAATGCACCTGGCTGGTTCTTTTGTAGCCAGAATTGTTAATTCCTCTATTGTTAAGTCATACTTTGCCTGAACTTCAAATTAGCTCCTGAAACTGGAAAGGCTCTTATTTTTCCTACTTTTCCACTCCTCACTTTTATGACATTAGCAAGACAATGTCTCCTCAGCTTGGGAACATCTAGGATTGCCTCTGCCGCTGTTCACGCTCAAGACTATTGCCATGTAATAGCAGAACGGAAATGCTCGGGATCATCGCGGTTCCTGACACCCACCTACCAGGTTTTGATTAGCAGCGGTAAAAATCAACAAGATTTTCTAATACAGTTTTCCTCCTTCTCAAGGATGCTTTGAGTAGTACCATGGGCTTGCAAGCTACAGCCACAGGATGACAGCACTGCTATTTATATTTACTCTGGGTGTATTCTCTTCCTAATTCCAAGGACAAGAAACTTAATTTCCAAGAACTTCTATTTCTGTTGTGCTCATAGATCACACTGGATTATTACATTGAATTTATTCTGCTGGAACAAAACACTTTCTTGCAAGGCAGGGAGGTTTCTCAACTAAATGCTAAATTAGAGCCTGTCTAGGTTCTACAGCCTAAGCTTTTAAGCCATCAGAAGAAAAAAAGTTCAAAATACAGTCTTCTGATCATTTGGCAGCTTTAGGTTTTTGGTAGTCAAACCTCACTGTGCAGCTAAAAAACATCAACTGTTTTTAGCAAGTCAAGCACTTTGATTTGACAGAGTTCAAATCAATAATAACAAAGAACACATCAGAGCAAATTGGTAAAGCTACACTGAAGTGCTATATAGGATGCCTTTTCTAAAACACTGTGAAACATGTATTTATATCAGTTGATGACACTTTTCTGGTCTACAATCAGTATTTCATCAAGTATGTGGATTGTTTATGTTCTGGCAATAGTTGACATGCAAGCAGCACTGCAAAAATATTAGTAAATTCAGTTGCAAAAACTGTATATAAAGTTGGAAACATGCTATTCTACAGAGGGGAAAATAAAACAAAACCAACAAACAAAAAAACAAAACAAAACAAAAATCTATTACTGATGGAGTAGGTTTAGTGCAAATATACATAGAATTTGACTGGGACTAGTAGACATAACAGACTAAAGAAACAAAGCAATAAGTAGCAAAGCAGAGGTCGAAGAGCCAGAAATGCCGGCTCTATAGTTAGTCCTTCAGCTGGTTCTCTACATAAAATAACGTGTTCTTGTAGATGCTTTTCTTATTACCATGTTTTTCCTTAACAATTTCAGATCGTATTTAATTCTATTCAAAACTTTACCGTCTTCATTGATGCTATAGTTTCCTTATCAGCTTCAGAGAGCTTTGTAAGCACAGCTACTTTAGATGAATGCAATGCAAGCTCAGCATTCAGCTCCCTGCATTTCTCCATGAGACGTTTTTCATTTTCATGAGATTTCTTCATAACAGCATGGAGCTTCTCATATTCTATTCGGAATTTTTCCAGAGTTTCATCTTCCTTAAGTAGATTGATGACTTCTTGGAAGTCTTCTTCTAGTGCTTCAAATGCACTTTCTTCCAGATGCGGTTTGTCAGACTTTTCCTAAATGAAATTAGATCAATAAGAAACAGGAGGAATTCAATATCTCACTTATGAGCCCAGAATATAAAAAAAAAAGCAATATCCTGAGTATGTAACATTTACTAAGAAATCATGAGAAAATTTTCTGAAATAACAGTTCTCTTGCTAGCATATGATACGCACATAGAAGGCTGTTTTTCAGATTTCCCCCAATTTTACTGAAATAACTTGTGCTTTAACAGTCAAGGTTCCCGTAACTGAGTACCACAACTACTTTAAAGATATCATTGTGATAGTGTTTAAATTATACATCAACTATTCAGAAAGCCCAGTATTTTTTAGCCTCAATTCTTCCCAGTTCTCTAAAGTCTGATTAGTTTATGCTTTCTATGCAGATAGTGCCATCAAATTGCTTGCAGGTAAGCATGTGTGAAAGCTCCATATGCCTATGCAAGCCAATCCTTCCCCTGCAGAAAATGCTACTGATAAATCTTTCACAAAGGATATTTTTGATCTAGCTTAGTTCTGACGCCAGATTTTGCTAGATCTGTCACTGGACACCAAATTGCACTAGTATTTTTTAAAGCAGCTTAAAATAAGCCTCCATTATAGCTTTCAACAGAACACAATCATCCCAAATGGAGGCAGTATGGCCACTTCTCAGGAGTTAGCCTGATCGGCTAAGAAGCAAGATGAAGCTGCCCACGGGATGTTTCACACTGTCACAGACACATTGGTGCCATTACTCAAGCTTGCTCAAAACTGACTGGGAAGTCTCTAAGCTGTAATCTTGTGTCTAGGTACATCCTTATAAACCCCATCTCAGAGGTGGACTAACTTGGATAGGAAAATGGCTTTCCTGTTATTGCTGGCCATGGATGTATGGCAATCCCTTGTCACAGAGCACAGACAAGGAGATGTACAGCTCCCACAGCCTTAAAAATCTGCCCTCGTATTTCCCCCTCAAACCAATGGATTACTTTTTCAAAAATGGACCCTACTCACCACTTGAAGCCAAACAGTTTAAAGGCAAGAATTTTCAAAATTCTAAAAAAAAAAATATTTCTGAAAACAAAACTACACATTTCATTTGGTTTTCTTTGGGGTTTTTTGTTGTGTTTTTGTGGGGGTTTTTTTTGACAGGGGAGTACACAAGTTCATGCTACCTGGAAAACCTGAAATTAAACAGGTAGAAACGGACCCTCCCCCAACTCGAAAGAAACATCAGGCCGCAGGACACACCGAGGCAGAGGCACCAACTCCAAATCCCCCATCCTTGCCAAGCCTCTGACTCGAGAGGCTTTTTCCATCAGTGGGAAAGCAGCAAAGGCAACCTGAACACTGACACCAGCGCTGTGGAGGGGCAGTCTGTGGGGCACGGACCAAGTGTGGCACCTCAACCCCTCCAAGCCTGCTCTGGCACTCGCAGCAACAAATGTGGGTCTCTTCTTATTTCCTCCTCTCTCATGTCAAACCTTCAGGTTTTATCTCCTTCACACGAGTGATCATAAGCAGCGTTAAAATAAGAGCAATAACGGCATCTGGGAAGAGGTGGGGAGGGCGGGTATCACACCCCCGATCTTCAAAGCAGCAGGTGTTCCTAAAATGTCAGCGTTACTACTGCCTGCGTGCTCCTACTTCCCTGCGTTACTCCTGCTTTCAACGCCAGGATCTAACGGAGCTCTGCCCACAAAAGCAAATCGACACACGAACGTGGCCTATAGATCTCCGTGACATTGCCAAAAATGCCTTTGGGCTTCTCCTGAGGCGCAGCGCTCGCCGGGCCCAAGCAGCAGGGCGAGGAGGGGGCTCACCTCAGCCATGCTGCCGG
>NW_009952362.1:628508-635408 GCF_000747805.2 Chaetura pelagica | reverse complement strand
GACCCGCGGCGTCTCCGCGCAAGGCCCTGGTCACTCTGTCCCTGTTGCCTCCCAACCTGCCCGTCTTGCTGTTGACATTTCAGCCGTCGGGGCTTTTAATCGACGACACGGAGGGCTGTTTCCCTCCTGGCACAGGAGCTGTGGGGTCAGAGAGGTGCAGCAGCAGCTCAGCGGGAAGGCCCAAACGCCCCTGCAAGGCACGCAGAGAGGCAGGGTCTTGTGGGAGGGGGTACGAGGGGATCTGCGTGGATCTGAGGCACCGATTCCACCCGCAGCCCGCCTTGGGCTTCCTGGCACCTCACCATTCCCTCCAGCTCGTCTGTGGCCTGGAGCGGGGGCACAGGAGGTGCCTCCTCCAGGAGAGCAGCGCTGACTGTCAGACACTGCTCCTTGCTCCGCTCCCAGCACACCCCGGACATGGATGTTTCTGTCTCCACAGACTGTTTCATCTGATGGCTTCCTAGGGCAGGGAACGTCCCGTACCACTGGCACACGACCGAGCCAAACGGGTGCTGGTTGTGACCTTCAAGTGCCACTTGAAACTAACACTGACATTGGAAAACTTTTTGTCTTCCTGGTTTAATCAAGGCTGAATTGTAGCACTTCACTTTACTGATGAGTGGCAATATTGGCAATTTCAAATGGATGCTTTCAAATGGCCTGATTTTACCATTACACCTGGAGAATAATGCACATTTTATAATGTATTCCCTTAATTTATAAAATATCCCACATGCTAAAACATAGTTTCAATCATTTTGAATCACACTTCTAATAAAAAAATAAAGTTTCTGGGTTTTCCTCTCTTCCTTTTCCTCACTTTCTTTTGTACTGATAATGCTTACATAAAATGATCACAATACATTCCCTGACATTAGGATTTCGGAGTCTCAGAGGACCAAACTTTTAGACCTTTAAACCAAAACAACTACACATGTAAATAAATATCAAATGGCATTATTTTAATTTTGCTAACAAAAAACTGCTGGGGCAAGGGGATATGCTCAGCATTAAAAATAAATAAATAAATATGTGTAGATATATAATGGAAAATCCTTCACATTTGCCCCTTAAATATACAACCTTGATATTTATTATTCTCTTTTTTATGGTCTCAACAACAAAATAGGAGTGGAAACATAGGAAGTGAGGTAGTTACCTTTGTGCTGTAGGTTCATGTTTGCCCTTGTGAGTTGCTGTTGCATAAATGTGTCTAAAAATGATACCCATTTATTGAGGCATTGCCATGAGCTTCTTCTTTTCAAACTCCTGGTGGTTTGTTCCCTGTGGGACCCTCTGAAGCGTGGCTGTATAGGCTGGTCTTTATGACAAATGCTATTTGGACTAAATTCATTCAAAATCAATGAGCTCACCATCATGATAGATGCACCTCTAACTGCAGTGCAGACGTATTAGGGTGACTGTGTTAGGAGTCTATGAGAACTTATGCCAATGATCATTTTCTATAAGCCAGCCACCATGCCTGAAAACACCACAACACATAGTGCAGTTTTAAGTGCAAACGGGACACAAATCTGACAAAACTCAAATATTTACTTTAAATTAATTCTGCAACAAACATATAAAATACCTCAACAGGTTCATGACCAAGGAGCTGGACTGACACGCAAGAGGGTATCTGGGTTTCTGACCTTGGCAGGAATTTCCTGTCCCTTGAGATGAGCCATTTAAAATCTCCTTTGCTTTACATTCATCAGTAAAGTGGAAATAACCACATCTGCCACCCTGCTATAGCATTGTGACTGCCATGGCTATAAATGCTGCACTTATGGCATAGACTGAACCTCTAGACAAGATGAAGCTCTTGAAATGGGATCAATTTTTAATGGTCCCTTTCAAGCTGAGCCTATGTTCCCAGCTCTGGATAAATCTTTCTGCTAGAAAGAGCAAAAAACTCCAACAGCCAGAGAAGAAGAAAAAATAAATAATATTCTCCATTAACAGCAGGGACAAGCCAGATCCAGAGAGTTTCAGTTCATTGAAAATATTCTTATTTATTTCCCTGAATTTCTAACTTTGTTCAAGAGACACCCATACCTCATGTACATAAGCAGAATGAGAATTTTCTTCAGCGGTGTAAGAGAGGTTTGCATCAGTGGAGTGTGTTTGTGTGAGTGCAGAAAGGGTTACTAGAGAAGAAATATTTGCTCACTGATTTATCTGAGGGCACAATCCTCAGGCAGTTAATTTAATGCATGTTTTAAACTGTAGTGGCATGAAAATGATAAGCCATTGGTTCCTGAGCGTAAGGATTTACGGTCTATGGCAGAGATATAAATAAAGAGAGTAAAATATCATAACATCACCCAGGAGAATGTAAACAATTTGGGGCAGGGACCATGACAGCACATGTCTTCTGGGAAGTGTAAAATGAACCTTGCGGACACTGGAAAGAAACGATAAGAAGAACTGATAAAAGAAAGCCTGAAACTGGGGGGGGTTGAAATGTTTCACACCAGGCTGTTGTAAGGAAGAACCTCACTAGGTGGCACTCCAGCACCGCAGTGGGCTGATAAACTGGCCCCAGAAACAATAGCTGTTTTCAGCCCTAACGAGTTTGTCTGATTTAGAAACGTGTTACAAATATTAACTAATACATGGAGACATAAAGGTTGGGTGAACACGTGTTCATGGATGAGGTCCTGTGTGTGCATACAATTTTGTTTAATTTAATCAGATAATATCATTGGTGGGTGATCACCAACCGCTAAGGAAAGCAAAATTTGTCTATTTACCAATATTAAAATATCATTTTATATATTTTGCAAATATGTTACTTAAATATTATTATCTAACTGCCAGTCTTGTAATTTTCCCAGCATTATGGAAATGAATGACAATCTCATGGCCTGAAACCCCAGTGATCCTACAGAACCTGTCAGTGGGCTGATGTCCTAGGATGCACTCTGGAAGCCAGTTTGCCTTCTCAGAGTTACATCAGTTTTGCAGTATTAAAATGAACAAGAGCTTACTAAAATTACTTCTTTTTCTCCAGTGACAAGGAAACACTGTATGGTCCTCAATTACTTAATTATCTAACTGAAACTTTTACTATATTAATCTTGAATGTCTCTCCTAATAGTTTCGAACCAAATGATAGTTTTATAATGGAAACAGTTGTTCAGTTTAAATTGGATTAAGGCTTTCTACTTTGTTCAAAAAGATCACACTAGAGATCTCAAATAGCTGTAACCTTTGATCATGTTTGGCTCTAGAGTTGAGCCAATGATCTCAAGAGAAAGAAACATTACCCTTTTCATAAAAAGTTAAATCATGGAAATTTTTTTATTAAGATGAACACCCAGATAAAGAGCTTGGTTAATTCTGAGAAGAAGCTAAAGCTGATCAGTGGTCTGTGTATAATCTACAATTACATGCTCTACAAAAAAAAAAAAAAAAAAAGGTTGCAATTATGAAAAGCAACTAAAATTAAGTCAATAATCCTCGAACCAAGATGAACTTGCTACTACCCCTCATGGTTTGAAAACAACAGTTTTCCATCCCAGTTTTTCTTCCCAGTTCTACAACTAGGATTACAATGGCCTGCCATGCTTTTTAGAAAATTCCTCTCTCCCACACTTCCTGAACCAAACCCAGGGACTCTCCAAGACCACTGGAGGACAGCACTGCTTTCCCCGTCCCTGTCACTATCACTGCCCACTCTGGGCTCTTACCACCACCAGTATTATGGTTTATACTACCAATCTTACCTGCAGCTTTGGGGAATGACATGGGCAGGGACTCTTTCTCCTATGTATTTGGAGGAACACTCTGGTAGAAGTGACGCCCTCTCATCCTGGCTACCCAGCATCACTAATCCCAAGAAAGGCTCTAAAGGAACACCTAAAAGGTAATGTTAACATACTTGGCCTTCTATGGCACTCAGGTTTCTTCAGTCAGTACTGTCCATTACCTGCTTATCAGTTCTGATCCATGGCTGTCTTCCCAGTCATGAACATTTGGGCATATTTAAAAATTAGTTTCAAACATGTCTAGAGTAATCATATGTTCATTAGCAGAAACAACTTTGCCTTACTCTTTCCAATAGCCTTTCTGTTCTAGCAGCAGAATCCAGGCCCTAATCTCTTATTCTTGTTCTTCATTCATATTTTATTCTTCAGCCTTTTAATTTCCAACCACCAGATCTTCCCCTAGCTGAAAATTTGTCTGGAATATTTTACTACTTGACACTTGGGTCTTCGGGGAGGAAGAAGCTATTAAAAAAAACCCCTTCCTCTCTTAATACTCAAGGAAGGCTACAGAAATCACAGAGATTTAAGATATTTATATAACGAGGTGAAGAGTAGGTGAGGACAGCATCTGGTGAGCTGTGAGGAGGTGACCCTGTCTCTCTGCACATTTTTTTTTTGCATGATAGCTGGGAGGTGGGAAATATTAATAGGTGGCAGGGAGTCCCCCACTCCCTTCTCCCCTTGGGCTGCTCACGCTCGTGTTCTGGGTCATGCTGAGCTGTGCTTATTAAAATACCATCCTGCTGCGGTCTCTTTTAGGCTTATACAGCCACTTGCAGTAAAAAGACAGGACCACAGCAAGGCCTGACTCAACCAAGATTACCACTCCTGCTTTCTCTGTGTTTACATGATCCCTCTGTGTGCTACAGGTTGGCAACTGTCTTCTGGTGTTCCTTGTGAAGGTGACAGATGAATGCTTTACTAGATGCTGTTTCATTGCTGCCTACATATGGCCTCTCCTGTATCTTTATTAACTTTTTGTAGCTCTTGCAGGATTATTTTTTTTTTAATTTACTGCTTGTAATAGTTTAATGAAATATGGCTAGCCTTATACTGGATTAGAAATACTAGTGGAAAAAGTAATTCTCCAGTCTTCAAAGATGGCTGAAAGCAGCTGAGAATCATATTTAGAATTTAACTCTCAGCCCAAATCTTGCTCCTGTCCTGCTGCTGCTGATGGGATCTTAGAGTCCATTTTAGAAATAATATAATGATATCTAACTTCTGCTGCAGTAGCAGCCATGTGACAGAGCCACAGGCTACGTCCCAGCGTGCAAGGAACTGTGGCACTGCTCACAGCTTCAGGTCCTGCCCAACATCTGAGTAAGGTTAGCGGAGCTTGGCTCATTATCAAATAAATTGCTACCTTTAGCAAGATAATGATCTTAAGCCTTCTGCAGTGCAGCAATACTCAAACAATGAATCATGTGCTGGAATTGTCAAGATACGTGCTTCTAGCTTTCCCTCCTCATTCAAACTGCTGAAATGCATCAAAAAACCTAATACAAATCAAATTAATGGGTCTTGCTTTGACTTTTCCATTTACATGTATCACATTGTTATCATGATTTTATACCATCTCATGGGGCACAGAAGGTGGATCCTGAATGGGATGGTGGATGTGTAATACAATCTGTTGGAATGTGAGCCTTCCTTTGAAAAATGTTCAGGCCTTGTCCCTGTTCACCTACCAGTATCCCAGAGAGATTTTGCAGATGAAGGTAAAACACAGTCACTGTAACCTATAGCCATTTGTATTGTCCAATGTGTGTATATATACACACACGGTTAGAATCAGTAATTACTACTTTATCAGGTTTGATGCAGGTATGTTTAATAGACATTTTCCTTTGGCTTAGGTGATGAATATCTGTGATCTTGAAGAAAATTCTGTGTTCTCTTCTGCTGCTTCTGTGAAGTTCCCAGTGGAAATAAATAATGCACCAAGACAGGCTGAGTCCCACAGCACAGAAGCAGAGAGATTCTAGTACTGCTCTTGCTAGATAAGATTTTAATGGATTATGGCATAATGAGAAAGGAATGTACTTAAAACACCCAGATTGCCAATAAACCTGAATAAACCTGATTCCAACAGTAAGGAAATAATACCCATACACACACATTTATGAGCACAAACCCTTTGAATAACATTAACACTGAACTTAATTCAACAAGCACTTCAGGAAATTCAAAGACTGCTGTGACTTAGCAGCCCCAGTTCTCTCTCACCAGCCAGACGGCTTCAGTGCGAAGCTGCGGCACCACGTCTGCCTGGTGCCCTCTTGATGCTGCAAAACCTTAGCACGACATGACACCCCTCTCACTGCAGCACATGTCCACCACCTGAGCTTAAAAAAAAAAAGAAATCAAAGCAGCCCCGGTGGCAAATGTGCAACATACCAGTGGTAATATCCAATAGTTGTGTGGAAAGAGGAAGGGCGCAATAAAGGTGTCTATGTTCCCGCAAATTGGATAGATGTTGCTCAAACCTTAAGCTTCTTTATAGAAGTGATAGCTTGTTGAGCAAACATTTTTTTCTCTGCTAGGTCTTTAAGAAGATTGCCTTTAACTGTAGAACGAGGGCAGTGTTGGAAAACACTTTTAATATCTCTTACAGTGGCCTTTACCATTGGTTGAGTTAACCCTGCTGTGCCTCAGGTCCCTCACCCCTACTAGGAAACTTGCCACTTCTCCACCTCGAAAGGATGTTGAGCAGATCCTCAAGTTTCTACACGTGCCAGCTCTGAGCAGGAAAATGGTTCCGCGTCCCTGGTATCTGCTCCTTGGCATTGATAAGAACTACCAGTGAGGTTACGTGTTTCAGCTGCTTTCCTGACTCTCAGGCACGACCACCAGGAGGTCAGAATACACGCGAGAAGTATAATGAGCGCATTTCCTCTCCATCCCCCGTGCCCTCTGTACGAAACCATCCGGGAAGCTCATGGGGGAGCCGGGAGGGAGCTCAGCCAGCAAACTGCAGCCTGCCGGGGGATGGCCCGGCTCCTAGGGCTGGCGGGGCTGCTTTGAAGGAGGAGAGAAAGGAACAAACAAACAGGGAAGAAAAAAAAATAAAAAAAAAATAAAAAGAAGAAGAAGAAGACAGAAGCAAACCCGCTCGGGCCGGGCT
>NW_009952362.1:592409-628028 GCF_000747805.2 Chaetura pelagica | reverse complement strand
GGCTGGGCTCGGTGGGTGTGAGGGCAGCGGGCTGGATCAGGCCCCTGAGGCAGCCGGCTGTGCCCACCAGAGTTTCTGCAGATGTTTGCTCTGCGGGCAGCCGAGGCGGGAGCCAAGTGCGGGGAGCAGCAGTCAGCCCGGTGTCGGGGTTTCCCTCGGCGGAGCAGGACTGGCTGCAGCCTCCTTCCCTGGGGAACCTTCAGGGGATTGAGCGAGGCTGAACGGAGACCCTGCAGCTGCCTCCCTTTGCCGTCAGCCCGAGGGGTCCTCACTCCAGTGGTGGTCTCTGGTGTGTGCGGTCCACGCGAAATGCATCGTTGAGCTTTGCTGCGTGTTCAGCATGAGGTGGCTTGAGCTTAGCTTGTTACAAAGCTTTTCAGCTGTTCTTCTGTACGTCCTCAGTACGCCCCTCTGATGGGTACAGAGAAGGAGTAGTGTTCCTGGTAGAGCTGCTGTTCATGTGTGTGGGCATCTTACTGAAGGTGGCCAGTAGGTATTTGCAACTCTTTGCACCTTCAGCTTCACTATCTCTCACTGAAGTAATTATCTTGTGAACTGCCGTATTAAATTATTTCAGGAAAATAGGACATGTTCTTATTGCTTTCTGTTATGTGGTCAGGTAATGTGAGCTCCAGCAGTGTCTCTAAGCAAACATTGCTATTATTGTGTAATTAATGAGTCCTATAGGCCTAAACCATACCCAGCATATCTTCTTCAGGCATGAGAGTTTGGACTGAGCTGCCAGTCAAGGACCTGAGCTGCCCAGCAATCAGCACTTGGACAGGACAGCAGCTGTAGTGTAGCGTGAGGGTTTTTGAGTTTGCTTTGGTGATGATAATATGCTCTTCTGCAGCTCTGTCTGAAGTGGTTTTGTCTACCTTCATAGACATTTGCTTTTAAAACCTGTTGGTCCCCAGTTTTCCATAACATGCATGAAAGTGGTTCCGTCAATCCTTGAGGAAAAGCAGAGCATGGAAATTAGGAATGGGAACGTAAAGCCTTCTCTTCAACCTTGTTTTCAGCACTACAGAGACATCACAATCACACTGCTTCCACGTGGGAAATACATGTATTAAGTGTGATTGCCAGAGACATGGAGAGAGGTGAATTGATTTGCTGAGGATCAGAGAGTTGATGTCAGTACTGGGATCAGTCCTGAGGGCTTCTTGGCTCCCAGCTGGTTGATGATACTTTTTTTTTTGCATTACTTGGGTGAAGAGAACACAGTGATGTATGTTTCTGTCTGCAAGTTCTTTACAGCTCCTAGTTCTCTGCAGCTGATATATAAAGTAAGACCACTGGTATAACACCCAGAGTATTAGGACAAAATTTAACCTTATATATGCCAGGACAATTCCAGAATGTTTTTTTCTCTGACTGCAGGGGTTCAAGCCAATGCAACTGAGAGAAATTTAGTCCATCACTTACAAATAATAAATAACCAATTTTACAAGAAATTATTCTAAGGCTTAATCTGTGAGTATTGAGTAACTCATAGCATTTCACCTGATACTTGCTAAAGCAGTCAAAAGGAGTGAGTTGTGCATGTAAAGGTGTTGTACCTGTTTCTCAAGAACTCCCCACGTAACTGTCTTCCTTGTTTTGTTGCTAGGAGCATTATAGTGTACTAAGAAAAGCCTTCTTTTTTGTCTTTTTTGTTTGTTTTTGGTTTGGTTTGGTTTGGTTTTCTCCCTGAAAGTCAAAGTAAATAGCCCTTGTCAGGTACTGGGAGACTTTGCTTTTCCTGAGTGATTGTTAAAGACCATCTGATGACTAGAGCCACCAAAGCTCCCATTTTGGTTTTTTGTTGGTTCTCTCCATGGCAATAAGGGCTCCCGTGTGCCTGTGCTGTGCAGTGATCTTAGAGGGATGCCAGTGCTTGTGATCCTCCTTACGTGGCAATGAGTAACAGGGAGAGGGAGTCTGACCCACAGAAACCTTACACTGGTGTTCCATGAGCTGATCTAAGTAAGTTCTGAGTTGTTGTTTTTTTTAAGCAAAACCTGTCTGTTTTTCATAAGGACAATTTTAGGCTGGCTTTTATGAGTGTCTGCCTGCTAACTGTTTTTTCAGCTTCTTGGAGCTCACCTGCCAATAAATGAATGCAGGTAGTGCAATATCAGGAAATGCACTTAGTGAATTGTATTGTGTTGTACTTTTTTTTTCCCTTTTTTTTTTTCCCCAATAGTTTAAATCAGTTTCCTGAGTGCAATGGGTACACAGCAAAAGGAGTGGTTTGTTTTTCTAGTTATATTGCTTTCTTCTTCCACATTTGCATCCCCTCTAAAACAACTGTCCTTGCAAAATTTAACCTAAATTCAACTTCTGTCAACAAGGTGAACATTAAGAAGCTGTTGTTCTGGGAAGCACTGATAAAGTGTATGAAAAAGTAATGTGAAAAGCCTGCATGAGTCTCCCTGCTGCCCTGTTCTGTCCTGTCCTGCACACTCTGCTCTGCAGAATTGCAATTGCAATCTATAGCAATGGTGCAATGGAGAAGGGAGCTGAAAAAAAATCCTGGCTTGTTCTCTCAGATCCCCTTGAAAAATGGGCTGTTGGGTGGGCCAGCTCTTTCTCTCCCAAATCTTGTTATAATCCATTTATACTGGGAAAAAAAGCAGGTTTGCTGCCAGGCAGCATACTTTCCATCAGCACACGTAATTGCTGGGTGGTGGAGAGAGGTAGAGACTCTGGTTTTCAGGCTGGAGGGAGGAAGCATAGCCAGGGTGTGTGCTGCACGGCATTGCCATGTGCCTGACCAAGAATTCCAGGTTTTGCAGAGATGTGGGCTCGGCTGTGTAAACAAACCTTCTGTCCATTCACTCCTCAGCATGGTCAATAGGAAGGGAGGCAGGTAGCCAAGCTTCAAGCAACTTGAGGAACAGAGAGCTGGACCAGGGGTGCAGCTGCAACAGGGCTCTTTTTTTTAGCCTATTTTGATATCCACACAGAACACACGGGCCATGTGAAGTTGACTGAGCCAACCTTGACTCTGCTGCACACAAGCCTGCCTTGGAGCTCTGCTCTTCTGGCCAGTGGTTCAGCAAAACAAACAAGTTTTGCTCCCATGACCTGAAGGCCAGACTAGCTGCTGAGGTTACTGGAGGAGGTGTGGGTTTGACTTCTGGTGTGGAGAGGAGTCTCTTGTGTAGGCTGACCCACAGCAAACACTGTTCAGTGCTGTTTGGACTGCCTCTGAGGGAGCAAGAGAAGGTGTTGTGCCAGCATATGAGGATGAAGCGCAGATGCACCCACTGCTGAGAGGGACCTTCTTGTAGTGACCTCTAGACCACCCCAAAGGTTCAGCCAGGATCTCTCCAACATCTATACACATATAGTAGAGGGAGACCTTGACTTAAAACATTTTTTTGAGATTTAAAGATTATTTTAACAAGTGTGTAAATCCTGTAGCAGTTCCTGCATAGCACTTCATAGCTCCTTTCCTCCAAGCAAAGCATCTGTTCTGTACCAAAGTGGCCCTGAGCCACCATGAGACCAGGCATTGCAGGCCCTGAGGACTAACAAACATTCAGCATCTGAAAGGAGCCCATAAGAAGGCTGAAGAAGACCTGCTCGTGACAGCATGTAACAAAAGAAAAAGGGGTAATGGTTTCAAGCTAAAAAAGAGTAGATTTAGGTTGGACATCACTGAAATGGGTTGCCTAGAGAGGTGGTGGAGGCCCCATCCCTGGAGATGCTTGAAGTCAGGCTTGATGGGGCTCTGAGCAATCTGTGTGAGATGTCCCTGCTTATTGTAGGGGGGCTGGACTAGATGACATTTAGAGGTCCCTTCCAACCCAAGACATTCAGTGATTCCATAATTCCATTATTCCATGAATTTCTTACTCCTGTGCTGCTACTGGTAGTGTTGTGGTGCTGGCTGAGCAGAGGCACAAGCAGCCCTGCAGGCTGCAAGGTGCTGAGAGGTCAGGGCAGAGCCTGTTTGCCCGACTTGGCCTCTTAGTTGAAGATGGAAAGAGAGAATTGAAACTGTACACACAGTCTAGTCAGAGCGGGTACGGGTACGTGGGAGGAGGTGGGTTAAGCCATCCCCTCCCCCTACGGCTGCCGAAGTGAAAAGGTTCAGGAGTCAACCTAATACTGAGCCCTTAAAGGACCCAGCTCAGCCCACAGAAGGACTAATTCATTATTTGATCAGGCTTTGGATCAAGACAGTCAGAGGGTTTGAATTGGTGATAGCAGCTGGTAACGAGGGTGGTGATTCCTGCTCCCCCTCCCACTTGCACACAGCTGGGTAAGGTCTCTTTCATCTGCCTTCAACCAGCTTGTTTGGCCCATCCTCTCCTCTTTCTGCTGGGAGGACTTTATTGTTTCCTGTTTCATCTAAAATTTCTTAACTTCTCTGTCCTAAAATACGGTAGCTTATCTTTTGTGGCTGTGTTTCACATCTTCCTGTATGCTCATAGACCTGTTTCCTGCCTCCTCTCCTGCATTTTCTGTTTCTCACACTGGTTCTCTAAACCCAGCTCCCCAAGCAAGTGTTTCTACCTTGCAAGCTGCTTACAGCAGCAGAGTGCCTTTTCCGAGACTAAACAATCCCAGACAAAACTGTACCAGCCCTTGCATTTACACAGCTGCTATTTTGACCCGAATCCATTTAAAAAGGAGAGGGCTGGTGAGTGAGGATGGAGTCAGAGGAGGGAGGTCCTTGATTGCCTCTGTGTCTTTGACACTGACAGACCCACAGTGTGATTTGCATGCTTTCCCATGGGAGAAGCAGCGTTTTAACTCTTCCCTAATCACTTCAAAGCTGATTATTTCTGGTTTCTTGAGCTTTTGCGATCACTTTTATTAGGTAAAGGGCTGAGTTAATCTCTTTTTTAATCAATCCCTAATTTAGATAACTGCATTATGAACCCTTCTTCTGCCTGAACTTCCTCATTTGTTCTGTTTGTGTTTTGCAGACTTCCTGGCTGTGCTTCAGTGTTGGGTGACTGAATACAGTCTTCTCTGCATCACAGTGACAGTAGTAATGTGAAGTTTAATGAGCATCTGCAAAGTTGTGTAGCAGGTAAGTGCTTTGAGGGCCATTCCTCCTTCCAGATTCAATGTGATTTTAAAAAGCTACTTGATGGGCTCTCACTAGGAGACTTCAAGCCTTGCAGCAGAAATGCTGGAAGGAAAGTTGTGTGGCTCATATTTTAGTAACCATTCCCAGAAGCAAGGGTCAGGCAGCACTTGCAAAGCAAAAGCAGCAGTACTGTGAAGGTGTAATTTGAAAATGGCTTCAGTTTAGCAGATCAGTGTTAAAAGCCTCTCTCTTTTGATATTTGGTATAAAATTGCTTTTATCTGATTGCTTAGTACAGTTGGGGTCTAGTCAGAGAATGATAGCAAAAGGGAACCAACAGGTCCAGTCTTTGCTGCATTTTCTGCTATGTAGGAGGTCTTCCCAGAGGTACATTATCCAGACTGGGAAAGCACTGGATCTCCCCCCCACCTTCTAGGTGTAAGAGGGAGAGCAAAGGCCTGGAAGTGCCTGGACAACCTCTTGATGATCAGGGATGACAGCAGAGGCAGCCAGATTGAAGGGAAATAGTGGCTTTTACAAGCCAGCAATGTGTAGGGTTTTCACGTTTGTGTGGAAACCCCTGAAAAACCCACTGAGAGCAGAACTGTGGGGTGAAACCCAGACGTCTGGCAGTGCTGATCTGTGAATATGTGACAGAAGGCTCTGTTGGTAGCAGTGATGGGAAGGGAAGAGCTGGAGCTGATGGCAAAGGAAGCAGAGCAGCGGTCCTGGCTGCCACAATGTCCTGCTTACAGCTCTGAGTACCTGTTACTTCATGTACTCCACATGACTTTTTCTTATTTATTCTGGACCTGTGTCTGTGTTGGGTGGTGTCTGTCCCTTTCCTCCCATCCCAGTCAGTTCACACGGCTGCTCAGCTCTGGCAAAGCTCAGCTCACAGCATTGCCTGGCATGCTTCTCCAGCCAGCCCTGATCTAAGCTGTGAGAGTTGGCCCACTGCCATCCTCCTGTATGTAAATGAAGCTCTTTTTGCTTTCCCCTTGCCATCTTTTATTATTATCCTTCTTCCAGAGGCAGGTTTTTCGGGCTGATCTAGCACATTATTCATATCAGTAATATTTGCCTCAAGGCAGAGGCTTTTTCAGCATTTACAGGGAAAATATCTGATGCACCCCCTGCCATGCATATGGCTTGGAAAAACCAAGCATTGTGTTGGCACAGATGAGGACCATTGAGGCCAACTGTTGCAAAATTTAAACCCTGTTAGGCACAGTCTCCAATTTATATGATTATTTCAGTTGCCTGGCAAAGGAAAACATACTGTTCCTTTGCTTTCAAAACCAGAAGGAAGAGCACGTAGAGGTGGTTCTTGTGCCTGAGCTGCAAAGTCACATCAGCTATGAGATGTCAGGTGAGCCACCTGTGTAACCAACTACATCTTTCTCTGAGTTGCCTCAAGGGATGGTGGGTGCCATCAGTTGAAAAGAGTTTGTGGTGAAACCCAAATCAAAACAATAAGAGTCAACTTCAGAGTGCCTTGCTTTCAGTTCTTCCTAATTGCAGAGGATTTGGTGATGGTTGGGTAGCACCTGATGAGGAGTGGGAGCAAACAGTTCCCACACTGCCTGCAGGGAGTGAAGTAGCTCCTTAAGACAAGATGTTGCTTGTATGTGCCAGAATCCCAGGAGGGCTTACATCTTGTTTTGGAGAAAGCACATGCAGTACTAAGGAGACTTTCCTTCAGACAGAGGTAGTTAAGCAGTAGTCTAGACTGCCTTGGGAAGCAGAGATGGAGATTTGCTGGAAGCTTTTCAGAACAAAGTAGGCAAAGACTTGCCAGAAACCATCCAGGCACAGTGTAGGCCATGAGTGTAGGCAGAGGGGGGAGACTGTATTGCTTTTTCAGACTTCTTTTTTTCCATATTTTTAAAGGTCTTATAGAATCTTGATACATACTAGAAATGGAGCTTAAAATGTGACATTTGATGTTCACAGTGTAGTGCTTCCCAGAGGGTTTTGTGCATTTGTGTGTATCTGAACCCAAATGCTTAGATCCTAGGCTTTTTCCTCCTGATTCAGTTACCTGACTGCCACTGCTTTCAGATGAAAGTGATTTTCTAAAAAAATCAATGGAGATTTAGCCTTGGGACCCTTGAAAATGTGAGAGAAAACACTTGGGTTTTCTGCAGCACTGCCACTTCTGCACTGCAGATTGCAACCCATTAATTATAACTGAAGAAGACCCTTAGCTGTTTCTCCCAGGCTAGTAGGGGAAAGGATGAGATGGGTATCTGCACCTTGGGTAGCTGGAATCCATCAGCTGACCCTCCCCTACTGTAACACACAGTGACATAAATTATCTGTGAAACTAGGTGACTTAAGGACATAGAGCTCTCCTGTGGTCCTGCCTAGCAAGCTGGCTGTGCTCAGTCTAAGTATCACAGCCATGCTCTTTTGCAGCCAAAGTCAAAGATGGTCTGAAGATGACATCCATCCTACCTCCCTGTTGAGCCATAGCTGCTTCATGCTCTTGGAATGAGTGCAGGGTTATGATCTCAAGCTGCAAAGGAGTTACAGGAAGAAATGCCGACTGAGAGGGATGTGTTTCCATCCTAAGTCATCCACAACATGTGCTCTCAGCTCAGCCTTGTGTTTGCTGCCAGTCCTGGACACTTTCAGTCTCCCATGTGGTGCTGGAAGCTCTCTTTGCTCCTTGCTTAACTAAGCTTCTTCCCTGCTGCATCAGAGGGGATTTTTGTGCCTATGAGCAGGGGCCTCACAGCTATGACTCACAGTTCCCATTACTTATAGCTTAGCCTTTAACTGTGCGGAGGGGCTGTCCCTTGGCTTTCAAACAAAGCCTTCCTTTGTTATGCTCATGTTATAGAGGAAGCAAGTGTATGTGTTCACCCCACACATCCCAAATGGAAACCACGTGGCTTCATAGCTGTAACATGCGTGTTTGGTACTTTTGCTACAGCACTGCATGTTATATCACTCTTATCCTATTAAGTCTTTTCAGAGCTTTCCTTCCCAGCATCCAGTTTAGAAGCTCCTTAGGGAAATAAAATGCTTTCTTTTTTTGGTAATCAGAGGAGACTGAGCAAAGAGCACATGAAAATTATTAAATATGGTTTTATTATTAAATATGTGGCAATAGGTTGGTCTCTGAGTCACTCCCTTGAGTGAAAATGATTCTGAGTTGGTGGCCACATTTGCTGAAATGATGAGCTTAATGGAAATATTGTACAGGGGCAGTTTGTTTTCTTGTATGGTTTTCCCTTTTTCTTCTGACTTTTATTTATTCAAACTCATTTTGAAAAGCAGCATTAGCCAGCAGTACTCTGCAGCCAACATACTTGTGTGCATGCGTGTCTCTTGGCAGATTTTAGGTTTATGACTAGCGAGCCAAGACTGGACTTACTGCTTCCCAAAGCATTTGTGTTGTTTCTCCTGCTCTTTTCTCAAGTATCAGGTAATGAAGAGGGCCTGATTTTTCTTGCAAATGCTGGTGTGCAATGGGGAGTGCCTCTGCTCAGATCAGGGAGTCATCCTAGTGAGAGTCAAGGAGAGGGGGCATTGCAGCGAAAGTGCTCTTTATTGCTGTCTCCTCCTTCCTCACTCTACCCATCCCTGCAGGGGCTTCACAGTCTGTGGGGTGTTGGGTTTTTTTACTTTATTTTAGGAACTATATTGTGTTTTATAAAAATCCTGGGATTTCATGCAATAGAATAAAGCATTTCTTTTAATTTTTGTGGTGACAGTTTGTCTACAATAGCCAGCTTTTAAATAGGGTTCCTCCCCAACTGTTTGAATACAAACAGCTGTAACTAGTTAGCAAAACAATAGTCCAATATCACACAAACATCCAATCCCATCCAGTGTTTTTGAGACTTGCTTAAGCAGATACTTGGGCCTGCAGGTCTTCTGACATAGAAGTGAGACTTTGTCAGTGAATCAAGACTGTGATGGAGTAAAAGATCTCAGATCAACCAAATTCTCAGCATGCAATGACATGCTGTGTTTCTTTTTGCTGTGTTTTTGTTCAGTGTCTCAGTGAATAAGTGTCTGGCAACTACTGTGCTTTCTACTGTCTCTAATGTATAAGTGCTCATTGTTACATGACTGAGATAGGACTTCATAGTTTCACATGTAAAACATTATAATTCTGTGAGTCACATCTGAGCTGTGCCAGTATCCTCATATGCTATTCTTAGATGTGCTGGAGTGGTGTATCCCTGCTGTGAAATCAACTTTCTAATAATGTTTCCTTCAACCCCTTTAGCATTAGTTTCAATGGATGCACAATATACAGTTAGGTTGTATGTGCAGCAGTGTAGGACAATATGCTGACCTTTGTATGAGGAGAGTCAGAGTAACCACTGCCTATTTAACAACACTGGGTGTGATTTTTCTCCACCTTGTTGAGAATTATGAGCAAAAAGGCAGATTTAAACAAAAGCCTTGGCAATTGAAGCCTTTTCATATTCTCAGCACCTTTCCCTGAGGTGACTGCCAGGTGGGATCAGTGAGCCATGGCTGCCTGCATGTGCGGGTAGAAGTCCTGTAGCTGAGAGGGTGACAGCCAGAATGGGCCCCAGCTTGAGACCCAGGTGGAGGCCAGAGAGAATCTGCATGGTGACATTGCTCCATGCATTGTGGTTGACACTATAAGGCTTTCAGTAAAGCAGCAGGGGGTTGTGTCCATCTGTGCTGATGAAGGATTGTGCAAGGGAACGACCAGCTATTGCCTGGGCTCCCATCACGTTGGGCTAGAGGGGGAGGGAGCTGGTGAGGTTGGTTAGCCAACCTTCTGTTTTTGTTTCTTAGTGTGTGTCTTTTCTCCTCCTAAAAAAAAAAACTAAAATAACCCAAAAGCCAAAAAAACATCCACTAAAGTTCAGTCTACTTCAATTGTTTTCCTCACAATTAACTGACAAAATTTACTTGGCTTAGAAAGCCAAGCTGCTCCTGGCCAAGATCCTACCACAAGAGCTCAGTACGTGGGTGGAGGCCATATGCACACTTCCTACCTTTCCCCTCCTGCCTCCCTTGCAGCCAGCACTACGTTCCAATTTGTAAAACTCCTTCTCGGCCATCGCAGGCGGAGCCGGAGGCACTGCACAGGCTTCCCGTGTGCTGGTTGGTGAGAGAGGTGAGCTGGCTTGCGCAGTCAGAAAGTGAAAAAACACATGGGCAAGATCCTGAGTAACACACTGCTTACACAGTCAGCTTTGTCTCCTGGTGTCCATGGGCACTGCATCTTGGGTTGAACCTTACAATGAGTAAACAGTGAGTGCTTTGAGGGAATGGCACAGTTCTGCATTTATTTAGTTATTACAGCTGTCTTTGGTGGTGGCTGTCAGCTTCTGGGACAAGAAGAGGGGGCCAGAATCATGTTTTGATTGGTGGCTTGGTACCTGTATGCACTGAGAAATAGTGACTTAGAAATATCCAGGTAAATCCCCCACTTGCTGATAAAACTGAATGTCTAAAAGTGCCACATCTCTTTGGGTTTTGGAAAAGACCCCTAGAATGCTCTGGCCTTTTGAGCCAGAAATAAAACTTTGTACTATCTAGACTGAGGCAGGAGGAGAGCAGCTTTGAACTTCTACCCACAGTGGCCTTTGGAAAGTTGAAGATTCAAACGGCAGTGAGGGAGAGTTAATGAGGCATGAGAAAAAGCTTCCTGATGGCAAAGGTAGTGAATGAGTGGAAGACATGAGAGAATATCCCTGTCCTTCCCATGGCAAGTCAAGCACTCCTCTGCTTGGAGAGATGCTGGCAAAATCTCTTCTTGCTTGGACCTGTGGCTGCACAGTAGTGTCTGCCTCCAGAGGAATGTCAGTGCTGCTTACAGGCTTATCCACCCCAAATCTGCCTGTTTCTGGGAAGGGAGGGATGCCTAGTCCTGTACACAGGATGAGCATCAGCATTTCCTTGGAAACACGTATCTGGTGACCCCAGGAGGAAAATACTGCTTCTGAAATTCCACAGCAGACCTGTTGGGCAGGATGTCTGACTCGGGTTGTGTCACTGACCCTATTGGCACTGCAGCAGGCCTGGGACAGGATGTCCATGGATGTTACAAAAGGCTAATGTTTTCAATCAAATGGCAAAACAGTTGCCAGGCAAGTGGCCTTGTCCAACTGCTGTCCTACAGCCAAACAGCTGTTCTGGGGTGGGGCTTCCAGGCATGTTTTGGAAGGCAGTTGCTCTGCCATACCTATCTTTTGTAGTCCTGAGCAGGCCTGCTGGCTTTTTCTGGTTTTAAACACGGTTGTGGTACCAGTCTCAATATCCAGAGAGCCAAAGACAGCCCAATCCTACCAGTAAGTGCTGAACCAACTGCTATTTGTGCTGGCAACTGGAAATTGGTACTTTTATCTGTAGCACTGATTCAATGCTCAGAAATACAAGTCAAGAGCATGAGTTAGAGCTGCTGTGATTGGCACTGTTTTGTCCCAGTCAGGAGCTTATCACACCAACGTCCTGCATGCAAGTTTAACTCATTGGGGCTGAAAAAGCAGCACAAGTTGGTGCCACTCAGGCTCTGTATTGCATTTTTGTGGCTCTTAATTTTCCTGACTGTGCTTTGTGTGCTGCAGCTGTTTCGTCAAGAGATGGGAGAGCAAGAGCCTCTCCTGGCTGCCCCATGATCTCTGGGTGGGCTGTGCTGCAATTCCCATTTTTCTATCATTGTGCATGTTTCTTACAATTCAGAGCTTGTAATCCCCCAGTTAAAGGAAATATCATTTATTTCTGCTGCAGCTGGACATACCTCTGAATACCTGAAGATGTGGTAATAGTATTTACAGAATGAAGGAGGACATAGTGCATTAGAAAGGGCTTTCAGCAAACTTCTTGTCTTGATTAGGCCTCCATAAACGCAGAAGAAGCTGTTTCACCCTGTACACTCAATGGCCAAAAGGCAATTTGTTTTCTGTTAGAGCAAGAGGAGGAAACATGGAACTCCCAGAAGCTCATCCATGAGGGAGTATGGCTGGGCTGGGCCTGAAACCCCTGGGCTTGATTCACACCTTCCCACTAGGAAAGTCCTAAGTGTAGGTTAGTGGCTGTTTTGGGCTATTAATCTCTCCAGTCAAAACAAACAGCGGAGTCCTTTCCAGACCTCTAGGACCCTCTCAAAAAGAGTCTCAGAAGTTGTATTTGTTCCCATTGAAGGCCTGCTGGCTTTTTCTGGTTTTAAACACGGTTGTGGTACCAGTCTCAATATCCAGAGAGCCAAAGACAGCCCAATCCTACCAGTAAGTGCTGAACCAACTGCTATTTGTGCTGGCAACTGGAAATTGGTACTTTTATCTGTAGCACTGATTCAATGCTCAGAAATACAAGTCAAGAGCATGAGTTAGAGGTGCTGTGATTGGCACTGTTTTGTCCCAGTCAGGAGCTTATCACACCAACGTCCTGCATGCAAGTTTAACTCATTGGGGCTGAAAAAACAGCACAAGTTGGTGCCACTCAGGCTCTGTATTGCATTTTTGTGGCTCTTAATTTTCCTGACTGTGCTTTGTGTGCTGCAGCTGTTTCGTCAAGAGATGGGAGAGCAAGAGCCTCTCCTGGCTGCCCCATGATCTCTGGGTGGGCTGTGCTGCAATTCCCATTTTTCTATCATTGTGCATGTTTCTTACAATTCAGAGCTTGTAATCCCCCAGTTAAAGGAAATGTCATTTATTTCTGAGAAATAAATGGACATACCTCTGAATACCTGAAGATGTGGTAATAGTATTTACAGAATGAAGGAGGACATAGTGCATTAGAAAGGGCTTTCAGCAAACTTCTTGTCTTGATTAGGCCTCCATAAACGCAGAAGAAGCTGTTTCACCCTATACACTCAACGGCCAAAAGGCAATTTGTTTTCTGTTAGAGCAAGAGGAGGAAACATGGAACTCCCAGAAGCTCATCCATGAGGGAGTATGGCTGGGCTGGGCCTGAAACCCCTGGGCTTGATTCACACCTTCCCACTAGGAAAGTCCTAAGTGTAGGTTAGTGGCTGTTTTGGGCTATTAATCTCTCCAGTCAAAACAAACAGCGGAGTCCTTTCCAGACCTCTAGGACCCTCTCAAAAAGAGTCTCAGAAGTTGTATTTGTTCCCATTGAAGTTCTGGTTTCAGAAACTTGGCAGCTTTCAATGAAAAAAGGTCCCAGCCAGCTGTAGTTTCTATCATTTCTTCAAATTGCTTCTTTTCTTGCAGCCTACCAAAGCAAAACACAATGTGGCAGCCACCTATTCACTGCCTTTTGTGTCAGCCAAATCGCAGGAAGCAATTGAGTGTGTTGTAAATGATGTCTTGGCGTGTTCCAGTGCATTACTGAACTGCATTCAGTGGCTTGACTTAGGTTTTTCTAATTTAAGAATCAAAGCTTCAGCTCACTCCTATCTGGTTTATTACTGAACACAAGCCAGAGTGTGTTTTGCTTCCTATGATTCAAAATTTAAGAGAGCAAAAAGGTGGAAAAATATAGCTGTATGAGAAACTCTTGAGTAAAGAAAGGAACTGTTAAGGAAAAGGAAATATCATCTGTGTCTTCAGAGAAGATGGAGGGTTATCTGGGCTCAAAGCATATGAGCAGTCCACAGAGGCAAGTTGCAAGCTGCCATTTAAATCTATTTATTTTCCTTTGCCAGACTAAGCAGGAGACAAAAGGGTCTGAAACTGCTGTGGAAAAGGGTGTGAGGAAGGCTTGGGAACATCAGAAGTTGAGCACATTTTATCCAGAAGCGATGGGACGTTGTTACAGCTTTGAGCATCGTCAGCTCTACTACAAACTTTGGAGCCCATGCAGGGAAATGTAGTGAAATCCTCTAAAGCAGGGTGGCTGGTGGAATGGGGAGGGCACACAATGCCACAATGCACAGTGGCTGTCCCAGGTCAGCCCACATGAACACCAGATGGGCTCTGTGATGCTCTGAGGTGAGGAGGAGGTCTTAAAGGCAGTAGTACAGGTAATTCAGAGAGTTACTGCAGAGATACTAGCACAGCAAGTGCTGATTTGCAGAGCTCAGCACCAGTACTTTGGCTGCATTTGTGCTGGTGAGGAGTTGCAATTCTGCCTTTGCTCCAGTTTTGAGGGGCTGAGCATGGCTAGTGAGTCAGGCCTCACCTGAGGGACCATTTTCAGAGCTCCAGCCCATTTCCTTTCCAGCCTTTGATGTGGCTGACACTGCTCAAATGTGGCAAAGGAGAGTAGTCTTTTTCCAGCAGCCGTTTTGGGGCAAGCCTCGTACTAACCCCTTGTTTTTTATGATGCATATGCAGGAGGATTTCAGCCAGCTCTCAATGTCCTCAAGCAGAGGGTGCTCTCCAGCCACTACTTTACCTTAGGCAAGCCACTGCCTGACAGTGCAAAGGATTTACACGCCTGTGAGCTTCATGCGCTGCTTCCCTTTCCTTGCCACACGCTGCCTGTCACTGTGCTCCAGGCAGGCGGGTGAGCCAAACATTACTCAACTGTGCAGCAAAGAGCTTTCTTACCAGCTTAGTGCGAGAGCTGGCCTCCTGCACGTGGCTTCATGTCACTAACCTGAACTTCATGGTAGCAGTGTCATCTTTCCTCTGCCCTTCTTGGGACTCCCTACATCATCCAGGACCTGCTGTGGAGCTGATCAGGATTCTTCAACCAGGAAGGCCACGTCAGGCTTGAAAGGATAAGGCCTAACTTGCCTGGGAGCCAAGGGTGGAGAGCTGCAGGTGCTCTTGGTGTAGCTTTTGAATATACCAAGGGCTGCAGGATGCCGCTGATCATTGTTTCTAATTGTGCAGCAGAGTGATCAGCTGCTTTTATCTCTCTGAGACCTCACTCCCCAGCTGGAAAGTGGGATGATACCTGCCCCCTCACTTCCCAGGGTTGTTTCAGAGCTGCCATTAACCTTAAAATCGGTCAAGCACACAGTCACTGAAGCAGTGAGTGCCACAGAAAAGCCCAGAAGGAAGCTAATTCTGGTGCCAGAGACGGGTTTGAACAAGCAGCATCATGTGTTGGGCAGTGAGAGACATGGAGCTTTGCATGGAGAAGCTGGGGCTCCATGTACTTGATTGCTTCTGGCCCTCCTCCCTCGCCTGAGTTGCTTTCCTTGGCCTCACTGCTCCTTTCCCTGCTTTGTGCCTGTGGGAGCACAAGAGGTGGGGTCTGTGCTCTCTCACCCCAGGAACACCCCAGCCTGAGGGGCAGGCAGACTCAGCTGCTCATGGATGTGGCCTGCCTGTGATGTGGTGAGGACAATGCACCCCTTCAGGGGGGTCTTTGGAGCCCTGGGACTGCCAGAGGATCAGCAGAAGGTAGTTAGATGTAAGCCTGTTACCAAGCCTGGACATTGTCTGTGCTTTGAATGGGATAAAAACTGACAGAAACAGAAATTCCCTTTGGGAACTTGCTGTTTAAAAACTCATGAGTACTTCTTTCTTTTTTTCTCATGCTTGAAATGTTGCTAAAAGGGATAAAATAGATGAAACAATTACGTTTCTCTTTCACAGGCTCCAGCTTGGAAGCATTTGGACTCTCTCCCTCTTCCCCACACAAAAGTTGTCTCAGCCAGAGCAGGCATAAATATTTTTATCAGACTTAAACTGATTGGGCTGAAGTTAAAAGCAAGGGAAAAGAGCAGCTTTTGTTATGGGGAAGGCTGAACTGCTCTAGCATGCAGTGCTACTGGTTTCACCTGTATTATTTAATCTTTCCACATTAGCCAGGAAGGCTGTCTCTGATGAGATGTGGGAATGCTCTGCCCATACTACCCTTGCTGCTGTCAAGGCCAGGCTCCACTGATCTTGGTCACTAAGCATAATTAACCTTTGAGCCTTAACTAGGGTAATGTTTGGCTTCATTTTCTCATGTGAATAGCTGCAGTAGCAAAAGGGCAGTTTTGAGCAGGAAAAACTTCCTCTGTTCAGGCTGAAAACAGACATGTCTCTTACAAATTTGTGTGATCTGAACATGTTGTCACTTCCAGTTTTCATCATCACTCTCTTCTAGAGGTTTATGTCTGTAGAGTTTGTTGGGGGAAAAGGTGGTGTGCATGCTTCCTAACCTGCTCCTGCAAAATCAGGTGGGGTGGCCTAGACTGTCAGTGTGACTCAGAACTAATTCAGCTGAGCTAGCCAGTGATGAACTCAGGGATGTCTGGCCTAATCCTTTTTGCTAGCAGAGCTTTGGGACAGGTAAACTATGTAAGCAGTGTGCCCCTGGGCAGCTGGGCATGGCTGAGTCTTGAAGGGTACCAGGAGACCCTAAAGAAGGCTGACTTCTTTCAGCCTTATATATCTAAGAATTAATCCAGTAACAGTAAAACATCTCATCTGCAAGGACTGAGGTCTGGCATGGCAGGGCAGCAACATCATCGTCATCAAGACTGCAAGAGGAGGCACCTGGCCCTTGGCCATGTTATTTTTAAGCTTGGAAGGTACACATGGCCTGCAAGAGCACAGCCCTAAGGAAAGGAACTCGCCAGTGCTTCCTGCCCTGCCCTGGCAAACTGATAAAGCCCTTTGCAATGTAGGGCGACCCCAGTTTATTTTTAAAATGTGGCCAGGCATGGAGCTCACAGAATAACTGGAACATCCAGCTTTGGGCATTAATTCAGCTTTAATTAATTGCCTGATGAATTAAACAGTTAATGTAAATGTTAAAAGGACAAGAAAGGCCAGCAAACCATCTGCAGAGCAGTGTCTGTGTAAGGGCATGCATTTATGCATGACATGGGATCTAAAAAAAGGATAGTTGGTACATGTTACACAGGGAGGGGCACTTAGTGTTACCCTGAGCACCGTGTGAACTTTCTTTCTGCTTGGACAATGTATCTCAATTCCCTTGTTATTCCAGTCCCAGCCCTCTTGTAAGTAGAGATAACTGCATACAGAAGGATACAGTTCCCATGTACAGTAAGTGCTCACATTGTGGAAATCTAGGGTCCTGCAATTGAAAGCCAACTGTTTGTTGTGTAGTAATGATAACAAGGCCCACTAGGATGGTTCTGTCTTTATTGCATGGTCTGTGGAGGCATAAATGAGATTGCCAGAGATGTTTGCCTTCTTGCCCAGACACTGGTACAGCAGGGTTGCTGTGGTACCAAAACAGGCCAGGAAGGAGCTATTGCAGGGGGAGAAAATTGCAGCCCTTGGCTCCTGGTGAAGTCACAGTGCCTTACCATTGCTTGGCTCTCATTCCCACAGCAGGATGAATTGGTTTGTTAGGAATGAGATTACCCTTTCTGGTTGGATTCATTAGGTATTTTATTGATAGACTTCATTTCTGTAACAAAAAGCCTTTTCTCTCAAACATACTTTTGAGGCAGTAAAGGAGCTGTGTTTAAATGTCCTAGCTGGAAGAAATACCCCTGCTCGTCTGTCTTGTCCTTCTGATCTCTCTGCTAGAACTGAAGAGTAATGTTGCTAGAAAGAGGGACTGGTGAGCTTGCCACGTCTCAGCAGTTGGTGACAACCTGAGATCATCCTGCCACCCCAGAGGAAACAGTCCAGGCTTTACCCTGAGCACCCTCTGGCCCAGACCTTTGGGAGGCCTTGGCAGGGCCAGACAGGTGCCCCAACAATGAGACCATATCCCAGAAAGCTGGGAATTGTATGCTTTATCAAGAGCCCATGGCACGGAAAGATTTATTGAGTTTGAGGTCTGAGCAGTAGAGCCAATAACCACACAAAGCAATTCCAAAACACCGTAACAGTCTTGGTCATGCCAAGAGTCTGTGCAGTGGGTGACATGTGGGACTGCTGCTGGCACAGGGCTGTCTGCAGCAAGCACAGTGACACCAAGACCCAGGGTGTGTCCTCACAGCCACGCTGAGGTCACTTCAAATAGGGGTGAGCTGGCTGCAAGCACAACTGTTAAAGGGGTGCTTGGGGAAGATGGCTTAGATCAAAGCCATGGTGTTTACTAGTGTCTCCCACAGATTAATAGTGAAGTAAGCACCAAAAATAACCTGATGCTTCTGAAACCACTGGGTTAAAGGAAACACTTTCCAGTTCAGCAATGTTTCTAATCTTTCAGCCTCTAATGTCTGTTTAGAAGCATAAAACCATGCAGGCTTGTTCCCACCCAAGTGCACATAACCAACACTGGCAGTGAAGATTGTTCTAATCCAAGCAGGTAGTGTGGGTCCCCAGACAGACTTAATATGGAAGGTGGCCAGGACAGCCCTGTCTATATTGCCACATCTGTGAGGGAAAGCAGTGATCATCTCTAGCCCTGCTGCCTTACATCTGAAGAGGTCCTGCCTGCTTCTTTCCCTTTCTGTCATGAGAAATTTAAAGGAGGGAGGAAAAACATGTCCTCCCACACTGCCCCAACAGCACCACAGTGGCTTGGCAGTACCAAGTACCTTCACAGTTCTGTTCTTCTAAGTTAATTTGATGAGAGGCCACTTTCATCCTTACTATCTGCTAATAAAGTCTTTTTGGGAAGCTTGGTTGATAACTTGCAGAAACAGGCAAGTCTCAGGAGCTTTTATACTCAAGCAGTTTTTTCAGGGCTAGAAAGGATTCCAAAGCTTTTATTCAAGTGGGGAGTTCCTTTCATTTTTCTTCTTGAGGGAATGTACTCCAAAGTGTGGGTCATTCTGCCTTTCTTTCTTTTCCAGGGAAGGAACTGCCATGCCCATGGGAATCTTCCGAGTGTGCCTAGTGGTGATTACAGCTATTGTCAACCAACCGCTCCTCTTCCCTGAAGAGAATGTCACTGTCCCCGAGAGCACGGAAGAAATCATCCAGAAGATGAAGGAGCGGGAGGAGAGCCTTCGGCTGGAGCGGTTGCGCTTGGAACAGGAAATCACAGACCAGGAAGCTGCACAGAAGGCTCTGGAAAAGGCTGCAGAGGTAGTGGAGGAAAGCAAAGAGGAAAAGGTCCGATGGGATATGTGGACTGCCCTTTCCATGGTCATCTTTCTGCTGATTGAGCTCTGGAGGCAGGATTTCCAGGAAGGGAATTGGCAGGACACAGGAGGGGAAGAGGATGACATGGCTGTGCTGGGGAAAGCATTTAAAGGAGTGGTCTTCCCTGACAAGGCTGTCTTGGCCAGCTTCTATGAGAAGCGCATCCTGGGTACCACTGGAGACATGGCCAGGATGCGGGAGATGGTGGAAGGCTTTGCGGATGACCTGCTGGAGGCCTTGAGGAGTGTTTGTAACCGGGATGCTGACATGGAAGTGGAGGACTGCATGGGTGTGGGGAGCATGTATGAGAATTGGAGAGTGCGTAAACCTTTTGTCTGTGATCTGATCGTGCCCTTTGCCCCCCCAGAGCCATACTGTTTCCGGTCCCAGACCTGGTGCTCTGGTGACTCTTTTCCCCCAGATGAACAAGGTTATGGAACTATCAAGGTATGCAGAGCAGATGAGGATGTGACAGGTTGCATCTGTGACAAGACTAAATTAGGGGAAGATATGCTGTGCCTCCTCCATAGCCAAGCCAATACTACCAGGCCCAGCAGTGAGATGGAAGACCTCCTGTGCTTCAAAAGTACTCAATATCTGGATGCTGACCAAGTTATGAAGTGGTTCCAGATTGCAGTTACCAAGGCCTGGAACAGAATCTCCCACAAGTATGAGTTTGACCTTTCCTTCAGCCTCCTGGACTCACCAGGAGCCCTGAAGATTAAATTTAGGTCAGGGAAATCAATTGCCTTCAACCTCACCCCTGTGGTGCAGTACGAGAACTCTGATGTTTACTTCATCTCTCATTTCCCTCGGAGCAGCCTGGCAGGAGATGTCCCCTCCAGCACTCACTGGTTTCTCACCTTCGCAGTGTATGAGAGAAGGTTCATCCAGCTGGTCTCCAAAATGCTGCCTGCTAATGCATGCCATGTTAGCTGCCTTCAGATCCTCTCCTTTCTCCATGGGAAGCAGTGCAGCCTCACGGGTCCAAGCGGGCTCACCAACTACCACCTGAAGACAGTGATGATGCATCTCCTGCAGGCACGTGCCAGTCAGGACTGGGCTCCAGAGAAGCTGGAGACCCGTTTACAGGACATGCTGAAACTCCTGGAGAAATGTTTGCATGAGAAGAAGCTCTACCATTTCTTCATTGGCAATGGGAGGGTACCAGCAGAGCTGGGCTTCCCCATCATATTCCAGAGGGCTGAGCCTCTCAACCTTTTCCGTCCCTTTGTGCTACGGAGGGACGTTTACAGGAAGACGGTGGACACATTCCACGAGATGCTCAGGAACATGTCTGCACTGATAAATGAGTACACAGTGCACATTCCCCTTGCACACACCAATGGGATCCATAAGGAATCCCTTTAACCAAAGCCAGCAGGAAGAGACTTGTTTCTCTAAGCACAAGTCCAGAGGGCAGCTTTCTGAAGTGTCCTGGAATCTACTGACTTAGCCAGTACAGCTTCTTGTCTGTAGCTGAACTGGTCCTGGGCCATGGTTTCTGCAGTAAGGGCTAGGGCAAGGATAGGGAGAAACTGGAAGATGTGGTATTAAAGTTCTGCCCCACCAGTGTGCTGGCTCATTTTCTGCAGCTAAGAATATATTTTTCTGTTATGCCTCAGTCACGCTACAGTGGTGGTGAGCAACAAATACGACTAATTTATTCAGATGCCTGCAATGCAAATGGTGGTGGTGGCCAAATATTTCATTTCCTTTGGAAGGGGGAGATAAGAAAAGGGTGGAGGAGTCAGACACAGGATCTTGGGATTGCAGGAGCCCATCTGCTTGCAGACAGCAGGAGCTCCGCAACTGATGGGAAGTACGATGTAAGATTTGGTGATGATGAGGGGAGGAGGGTCATGCACAAGGTCTGAACTGGATGGAGATCCTTAAAACAACCACAGCTCTTTTAAAGGTAACTGTAGTTATTTTTAAAAAGCCTTTGTGCTAAGACTTGCAGCAGTAGATGAAATAGTTAAGTAGGTTAAATAGTCTTTCAAAGACACCCCTGCACCCTGCACATTTCTTTTCCCTGGGGAGGAGGTAGCAGAGCAGACATGACGGTCTGTGTCTTCAGACCATTTCATTCAGGACTTCCATTTTCTTCATGGTAATGTGGCTAGTGGGTTATATTCATGGCCACTGTCCATGGATAAATGGACAGGAACCTTTTTAACCTTAGATAAAAGAAAAACAATTTATTAGGTTATGGCATTTTTGTTTATTTGTTTCCTTACATTGGGGCAGCAGGGCTGAGAACAACCAAGAGAGAACGGACTGCTCCAGGTTTTGCTTCTATAAAGAAGTAGTTCTCCAAAATTATCCTGTAATGAAGTCAATCTCAGCAGTCTGGTAGCAGGAGGGAACAATCCCTCCAAATGAGAGTGTGACTTTCACAGCATGGTTTTTATGAGGCCAAGGCCAGCACAACAGCTACGGAGGAGAGGATGAAAGAGATACATGTGCAGCAGAGCTTGGCAGCGCTCTCTCTGAAGCTGCCTTGTGGTCTTTGTCATGTCACTTCTGCTCCCAGATGCCCCAGCAAAAGCTACCTGTTTGCCTCCATATAGGGCCTTCTCAATCATTCTGTAGACTGCTGCTCTGATGAGGTACCAAGGAGCTGCTGCAAGTGGACCATAATTTGCTGAGCTGGGAGTCTGATGGTAAAAGACAGCCTCTGCAGGACTTCAAGCCAGGGAAGAATCTCAAGGAATGTGCTAAAAAAATACAGTGCATAAATGGAGGTGCCTGAACTCCCTCAGGAAGCAGCATGTTAGTGCCATGCCAGTGTGCTGCCCAGCCCTGGCAAGGTGGTTTTGTTGGAGGAAAAGGCTCGTAGCTCCTTACCCTCCTTCATTTGCTTCATGCAGAATCCAAGTCAGGGCCTTAGTGCAGATCTGCTTTGTGCTGGTCCCAGAGGCCTGGCCTCCAGTGCTAAGGGGCCTCTCCTACCATTTTCTTACACTAGGATTTCCTACAATGTTTTATATTAGGGCTTCTCTGAGTCCTGTTTACAAGAGGGCCATTGTTCTGGGTGGTGAGACTCATCAGGGATATTACCATGACTACACAGGTCCCTTTTTATCAATCTTCTCCATTACATAAATCAGAGAGAAGATTTAATCCTGTATCTCTACTAGGGACAACATACACATGAGGCTTATTATCCAGCCTGTTGATAAGCAATGGTAAAAAACACTTTACCACTGCCTTGGTATCTGCTCTTGTCTGTCCCTCCACCACTGAGGGACTTCGCATGCACAAAAGCAGAGAAAGCTGTGACTCCCATTTCCACATCTGGTTTATAAGAAAGCACACATGGGGACAGGGAACTCTTTGCTCAAGTTGCTGCTCACCTTGGCTTTTATCATTACAGCTACGGGGTGGTTAAGTAATATTTCTGAGAAGAATGTAAGGGCTAGGAAGCCAAATGACAGAGAAAAGGTGGGTAATGCCAGTAGGAAAAAGTCTTGGATCATAAGTGCTTGCTTCACACCCTTGGTGATGAGTGCCTGGGAGACTGCCAGGACTGGCAGAGCAACAGGGCAGGACTAATTGCAAACGCTAATGAGTGCTGTAACCCCCTGGCTTTCATTAGCAAAGCCAAGCAAGCCTTCCACAATAGGAAAGAGGAGCAATCTCAGGGGACACTGCAAGCAGGTAGCGACAAGCAGAGGTACAGGGAGGATGAGTGTGTACTGGAGCCTGGAGGCTACATTGGAAGTTGTCAGTTGTTTGCAAACCCAAGCAATTTGCCATTTTTACCTGCCCAGATTTACTGCGCAGTGCCTGTAGCAGATCCAGTTTTGCATGGGCAGGCAGGTCATGCTGAAGCAATTGTGGTCAGAGTTGCTTCTAAATGTATTCCTAGCCCAGCCAGAGAGAAATAAAAACTTCTCTGACGTTTCCTGTCAGGAGTCTAAATTTAGCCTGTCCAAAGAACAGAAACAAATTTGTGACCCAAGTCTCTAAGGAAATAACATTCAGGGTTGAAAAATAACTTATATAAGGTTGAGCAGGGGGAGGATGAGACGAAAAGGCTGTTGAACAGAGTAAGGTAACTCCCCTGTTAAAATGTCAAAATGCCCGTAATGCCAGTCCTACAAGCTTGTAAGCATGTCTAAACTCATCTTTACAGAGCTCCGAGCGCTGCTGCTCAGACTGAAAGGAAACCTAAACTGTTAAGTGGATTGAACCTTTTAGGGTTTTTTGCTTTCTGCATTTGTGTGCCTGTTCTCTCTTAAGCCCAAACTGACCATGAAGCGTTCCCATGGGGTTTTGTTGAACCCAAGCGGGAGCTGAACCAAGAAATTTATGGATTTGATTCCCCTGAAAGGAAATTGCTTGGCTTAATTTTCCTACATGCAACGTGCTCCTTTTGCCCTGCGCACCTTTTAAGAGATATGTTCTGTGCATTTAGGCTATGAGGGAACCCCCTCACACCTATCTAGGAGCAGAAGTGTTCTGTGATGACTAAGCCTCAGGGCAGAGATCTTTGTAAGCCATGTACCAATAAACATACCAGAGGTATATACTTGTCCCACCAGAGGAGATGTAGATACACAGTATTTCTCTGAATCAGACCTCTGTACTAGTACAAAGAGGCCATGATGTGAAATACAACATTCCTTGGACCACCTTTTCTCTCCTCCATTACATCTTTGCCCACCAAGTACTAGTCCTGTTAGTGAAAGGCCACTCATATTTAATAAAAAAGATTTAGATGATAGTTCAGTTCCATCATCTGCCAGCCAGTAAAAATGTCTCAAGACATTTTAGTGGTGCCCATGTTTAGTTCTGCCTTGATTGAAGCCTGGCTAGGCATTCTTAGGAAGTAACTTAAAGGGTGAGGGTGGGGTTTTGTGGTTTAAAGTGAATAAAGTTCTTTTAAAAGAAAACAGTGCATGACATAAGCACAGAACATCTCTTTGGTAATGCCTGGATCTACATGAGAGATCCTAAGGAAGGGTAAGCTGTCTGTCCCAACCCCTTTCTTGCATTTCAGTACTGGTCTTGCTGTTCACTAACCAGGTGAATTTAATAGATTAACTATTGCCTCCTGCTTGTTTCCAGCTACTCCCTCCATCCTCAACTTGTGGTTTTAATATTTTATTACAGGCTGTATCAAAACAATGGAATCAGTGGTGTCTTGATAGCAGCCACTGATGTACACCACCACCTCAGGAGCCATCAGCCTTTAGAAAGTGTCTTGGTCTAAGGTTATTAATCACTGTTCAGGAGCTGTGTCTTCTAAGGGGAGTTCACTCTTTAGTATGTGGCAACCACAGAGTATGGCTTCTCTCTCTCTAGGTTGCTCTGTATACAGGTCTTCTGGGGGTATAAAGATGTATTTCAGCAAAGGGATTCAAAACTTCATCCAGTATTCAAGCAGCAGGATTTGGTCCTTGTTCACCAGTTTTTAATGCAAAGGCTTTGAAATATTTTCTCTGTCGTGAAGAAAGGAGACCCTACTGACCTT
Source organism: Chaetura pelagica (assembly GCF_000747805.2). Taxonomy (NCBI): domain Eukaryota; kingdom Metazoa; phylum Chordata; class Aves; order Apodiformes; family Apodidae; genus Chaetura; species Chaetura pelagica. The sequence continues at coordinate 603,650 of NW_009952362.1, read as the reverse complement.
TAACAGCTCATCTGCTGGCCATTGAGTGGTTAGTTCTCATAGGATCCTACATAAATAGCTTTATTTATTACTTGTCTTTTTGTGGTTTTTTTCTAGGACTGGGGGTTTGTGTGTAACATGTTAGCTCAGAAGCAAAACTGTAGTATGAATATCAACCTTGGCCATGAAGCCAAGATGGGCAATAAATAAGGTCTTCCTTGATTGACAATGCTGTACTGAAACTGCTGCTTCTATAACAGGACACTGTTGAATTTGTATAGATCTTTTCATGCAGCTTGATTTATAATAAAGGAAGTCTTATACAAAATATAAAGAAGTATGATACCTGTTTTGTTTCTAGTTCCCTCAAAAATGTTTCTGAGAGAGCAGAAGGTTAGAGTAGGGATATGCCCAGTGTGACCCCAGTACAGTGAACCCAGCAGCAAGAACCCCTGTGATTTCTGACTGCCTGTAGAAATTATTCCAGAATACGACACAATGTGAACAAAGTGGAAGAGCTATTCCAGAACAATGCCAGGGATGTCAAACTTCCTTAGTATATGAACCCACAGGAATGATGATTATTCTGCAGATCTCTGCTCTAACAAGGCCCTTTTGTGGCAAGCCCCAAATATTGCTTGTAGATGTTGCCCTTGGTGGCTGAACCAGAAATCATCTGAATTTCCAGTTCATCTAGAAGAATCCTCTTGTTGTTTTTTTGGTTGTTTTATAGGTATCCACAGCCAAATTCCAGAACTACCTACCACCACTTAGCCTCCTGCTTAACCCCTTTCCCTGGTTTAAGGAAATGGCACCTCCTTGTTAATTATCTAACATACTTTGGCTCTTGAAGAAAATCCAAAGCTGATCATGAATTCATACAATAAAACTACAACTGTTTCCTTGACAACATGTCTTTGAGCATCATAGAATGCTCTGCACAACTTTAATTAGTAACTCTGCCTTCCAGTGATCTCTGGAGCTGAATCAGTATTGAACAGGTGTAAGAAACAGAAGCTTAAGCTGGCTTAAGAGTTGCAGCTCAAGTCTACCTAGCAAGGAGTTACTATTTCCCAGGGTCAACCACAGACTGTGGACAATGGAGCTTGTGAGTATTGTAGTCCATGATCATCAACAATCCTGGTTGTCCTAGTGCAACTTTGTTAAAATAGAACAAAACAAAAATAAACCCACCATGCTCTAAAGAACAGTCTGACAAGCTCAGCAACATTTGCTCCATTGAGCTGCTGATTTCCTGAAGCATTTTTTTCTTCTTTTCCTCATTTACTGCTTCTGTGTTGCTGTGTAACATGAAGGGGCAACAAATTTAAAATCCTTTTTCAGAAAGGCAACAAGCAGATTTTTGGTCCATGTTATGGCCAGTATTAAGAGCTATCTGCCATAAAGTAGGCAGATGCAGAGGACAGAGGCCAAACTCAGCCACCAGACATTGTTTGTGGCCTCCTCTTCTAGTAGTAAAAATTGCAATGAAGAACAAGAAACAGAACACCATCTTGCACTAAGGTATGAACAACCCTCTCAAGGACATCAGTAAAGGAACATGCTACAACTCGAGGAGAGAGAGGGCAAATGCCTTGCTAATCTCATCTATCCATCATGCTCCTAAACTCATTCTTTTACAACACAGCGTCTGTCCTTTTTTGTCTTACACCAAATGTCACTTTTTTAAACTTGTGCTGAGAGCAGCTATATTTGGTGGCACAACAGAGAAATAAAAGTATTTACTATTGCTTTGGAAAGCAGTAGCACCAAAAATGGCTTTCAAGGGCAAAATATGGAGTAGAAGATAAATATTGCTGTACAATCTGATCCAGAGATTTTAAGAGATCTGACCAACAGGCAGAACTATTCATCTGCTTGATCCTTTTGTTATCAACTTCAATCTTTTTCCTCTGTTGAACAAAACTGAAGATACATGTTTTGTTTTCTTGGCCTCTCAAAACTAAGAGAATATATCCTTTACACCCATCCACAGTGAAAAGAGCCAGTCCATTCCACGTAACTTTTCCCTTCCTTTGAAGACTAGGCCAAAGTTTTGCATATTCACGACCACATCAAGAACACTCTGCCTGAGGCCTGCATTTCTGGGTGTGCTGTTATAAGTTCAGGACCCCAAGCTGTCTGCCTGGGGATTCAGAACATGTATTTAATACTAAATTATAGTCAGAATATTTCATTTTACTTTTTTTTGCTGAAGCAGCATAGTTAGAATAGTACACTCTACAGCCACTAAATTAATATGGGAAGGGCATATCTTTCTGTTCAGACAGCAGTCTCTGGGTTACCATGGCCTAGCCCTAGCCAATTCAGTTTTTGGATGCCATTCTCTGCTCTTAACCCATTATTTGTTTTTCTCATCAAATGTCCCTTATATCTGCTTTCCTACTTGCACCTCCTCAGAGTTAGCATGCTGGGGTAGAACATGTCAAAGGTAAAAAGATTAGCCCAGTTTTCCTCCAGAAAAGTTCTAAGACACTCAGTGCCTTAATTACCAGGAAAACCATGAACCACCACCCTCTGCTATGCGACCTTACCTCATTGCAATGGGACACAGAACAAGTCTTATGTATCTCATGAGAACTGCCTCAACACCACTGGAACTGCAGCACTGTCCTTGAACATTCTGCTTTGCCTTATTTCTTCCTGCATGCTTATTTCCTGGAACTAGACTAGTTTGTGTTGTTAGTAGTCTGTCAGTTAAAGACATACACAGCTGAGCAACATCAGAACAGGTTATAGTTAATTTAGTTCCTTATATGGAAATAAGAAAAAAATAGGGGAAGTCTTTCCTGTGACAACTTTTGATTCACAATCTTGTCCCCACTCAGCTATTAGCATATAGAATAACTTCAAAAAATGTCAAACTGCAAAGTTATGTTCCAGTAAGGAAATGGCATGATCAGAACCTCTTAATTCCTTCACCAGCAGCAAGACACCACCAGTATGCAATGCTCTGACTGGAGTATTACTTCAGTTCTCCGATTTCACCTACACCAGCAGCAAGACACCACCAGTATGCAATGCTCTGACTGGAGTATTACTTCAGTTCTCTGATTTCACCTACATCTTGACCTGTATAGGAACAATTTTAGTTCTAAAGCAGACCATAAGATACATGTCCTTCTGTTTAGGATATAGTTTCTGTTGGCTTTACTCCCTACGCCAGCCTTTAGGATAATTCAGGTTAGGAACTAGACTAAAGACAACTTTATTTCAGAAGGACAGAGGATTACAACCACACATTCCCCTAGCAAATCTAGCCCAAATTGGAAGCCACTACTAGATTATCTCTGCAGATGTGACTTCAGTAGGGATAAGTGGGCATTGTTACAAGTTCAGTGGTTTGGCAGTAGTGTTGTCTAAAGAAGAGGACAGTTTGTACCATGTCTTAACTTATAAACCACACTATCTGTTTTAGCTTTTACAGTGTCTCACTACTCTCTGCACAACAGTCCAGTGACTAATAGCTGCCTGGAAAGAAGGAAAAACTGTGTTTAAAGATAAGATTGTTTGCTTTTTATTTTTTAATTTTCAAGGCATCAGTATTACAATTTATAAACCAAGTAACAGGGACAGTTCAGAGACTGCCCACCAGAAGTGCCTCCAAAGAGGCGAGAGATAACAGTACACCATCTCCAAGTAAAGCAAACATTTTCTTTCCCATGATATACATGGCCAGCAATGATTTTCCATCTCCTGTCTGAAGCCAGCACATCCTTCTCCTGACAGGAAGGAGTGGAGTTCACAGCAAGATTTCTCAGCACAGATTTATTCCCCATTATGAAATGCAACCACAGAAGAGCCCAAAACAAATTACACTAGATCTCTACAGCTCACACTGAAAAGCAGCACTGACACACTTCAGCAAGCACATGCCTATTGGCACCTCAGAGCCCATAATCACATGCCTCAGGGCTGTTCTTCAAATAGAGTTGGAGGTAATTTTTGAATGTCTGTGGGTCAGTCATTGTAGCCTTGACAGCAGGGTCCTCCTTCATGGCCTCCATCCAGCGCTGGAGCTTTGGGGTGTGACTCAAACAGCTACAAGAAAGCAAAGAGACTGAATAACACAAATGGGAAATGTGGAGGGCATCAAGGAAGCAAAACAGCTTGAGCGATTCTATTTTACTGCTTGTTTTGCTTTCTCTCTCCAAGTATAATGCTCAGCTCAAAGCAGGTGATGGAAATGCATATCAGATTATAGAAAACAGACTAATATTTGGAAAGTGAAAGAGTTCTAACAGAGCTTGTATGCTCTGCAAAGTTGAGCAGAAACACAAATGAGCACTTACTGTGCAAGATACCAGGTTTTTGCTTGTTATCCTTGCTGCAAAGACATAGCGCTTATTTATCATCTGCTCCGAGTTGAGGGCAGAGACTTGTGCACCGCTGCCTCCCTCTGGCACGTTCTGTTAATAGTAATTCTTGAAGCAAAGGCTGCCTGTAGTGGTTCAGCCGCCCACAATCCACAAACCTCTCCTCTCATGCACACCAAGGCAAGGTGTGCAGTTTGTACTGCCTGCAACTTTCATAGCTCAAAACACAGACGCAGCCTATTGAGGAAACTAAGGATTTCCTCAATAATCAGGTATCTGAGAAATTTCCTCAATTCTCAGGAAACTGAGGATGAGAAACTAAATCCACAAACCCAGTCAGACACATTGGGAAAAATCCATCATGTGGCAAATTGAAAGCTTAACAGTGTAAATTCTTCTTGTCATTCTTTTCTGACAGACTGATTCAACTACTTTGCATTACAATTTCCAGCTTCCAAGTTTAGTTAATGCATAACCCCTAACCCTTACCCAGAAAGCACCTTTTCTTCACACACAATGGCTCTACTCTTCAGTCATTCAAATACCTTAACTCTAGACCTATGCTCCTCTATTGCTTGTAAAATTTCCCTTTCCAAAGAAGGACCACACAGGAGACAAAGTTGGTCAGTAATCATCAGTTAAGCCCTCATTTTACAGTGCCAGAAGCTTCAATGCTAAGGATTCTGTGCATTTTTCTTGCTCTTCAGGAATGGTTCAGGCACCAGGCTGAGACTAACTTAGACTAACTTTGTATACTGATCTTTCACTTTTATCACCCACTTCCTCATACAAGTTGACTCTTTAGTCCTGTCTTAAGCCAGCTATAAAATATAGTTTTCCTCTGATTTATTTGCCTACATATTAATGCAATACCATTATAATGGGAACTGTTTAAGGATATAAGAGACCAAAACATTTATTTACATAGAGAAAAATGCTGTTACAACAGAGACAGATCTATTAGCTATGGGAAAGTAGGATACAGTTTACCCATCTCAAAACAAAAATCACTCTCCTTTAGCAACCTAGGATTTCCAGAGATGAACAGAAGACTGCATTTCAACTCTGAAGTTTTGGACCAAGAAACATGAACCTAGGCCTCCATACCTCCATCCCCTTCAAATAAAGGCTATTTCCACATATGATGTTAGGGATGGAAAGAAAGTCCTACTTTTTGACCATTTCTAGTCACAATTTCTGTTAAGAAAACAGACCTGGTGAAAGAAAGCTTGTTTACAGAAGATCCCTAAACAACTCATGTCTCTTAAGAGGATGCTTCCCCCAAACTGTAACACAATACAAACTTTCTTCAGCAGCCCCCAAGAGTGGCCCATTGCTATAGAGTGTATGCAAAGAACAGCGATGCTGAGACACACTAGAAGTGAGGCAAGGTACTCACTCCTTCAGCTGGAATGGTTCCAGACGTTCAAACCACGGCCAGATCATGTAGTCAAACATGGAGATGGAGTCCCCACCATAAAACACAGTGTTGCGTTTGGACAGAATCTGCAAAGGGCAAGAGATGGCAATTTGCCTCAGAAGGAAAATGACCACAACAGAACACTACAGTAACAAAAAGCCCACTTTGTAGTGGAATGCAAGCATACTGAAGGGATCAGAGAGCAAATAATGGAGATACAGCACATTTCTGAGCAGACACTATCTGGGAAGTCAGCACTAGTTAGTAAAGCAGCTGTAGTATCCAGCTTAACTGCTTCATACACTGTCAGTTCAGCTCCTTGCCAGAGTTTCAAAAACTGTCACCAAATATTAATCACCACCAAGCTACAGCTTAGGCACAAACAAAAAGTACTTTAGTATTCCGAATCTGTGATTTCTTAGTTGTGAAAAAGCATTAATGGCACAGACTAATCAAACATAACAATACACATGAATTTCTTGAGCTAAATTTAACACCCAGGTAAGCCAGAACATCGTTTTAGCAGCGATTATTTTCCCCGCTGTGCTCACAGCCAAGTGGTGTCAGGAAAGCATTAGAATTGGATTTGATTCCATATGCAAAAGGAACAGGAAATATAGCATCCACATACACCAGGAAGAGATTCCCACAGCTCAGCAGAGAAAACAGGGTCACAGAGAATGTAAGAAGTTCCCCTATTACACTTACGTTTTTGGTATGTTTCAAGAGCCAGTCATCCACACCTAAAATGCTCTGAGGAACCTCCAGAGCTTGGCTGTTTCTTTCTTAAGACTAGCCCCCTCGGTTTTCAGGCACTTTGGCATTTTGAACATGAAACTCCACAGACCTTACAAATCTTTATGTTTTTGGACACAGAATGACAACTCTATATTCCTATGGTATTTACTTGTATTTCCCCTAACCCTCATGATCTAGTAGAAATTTTAAATCAGTCCTTCATGAAGCAGCATGCTGTTTGAATTACCACTGTCTGGCAAAATACAACCCAGCAGCTGTACACTCGCAGAGACAGGAACACAGCTCCCTCTGTCGGGTAGCAGCAAATTAAATACAGAAGTGTTTCAAAACACTTCCCTTCTTGATTATCTCTGACAATAGGCAGAGTCAAGTTTGAATAACTCTGTTCCTTCCTTCCATCCTCAGCTGACCTCCAGCTGCTGCTGCAAAATCCTTCAGAGTACAGTAAAGACACTGAAGGAGCAACAAATATTTCATAGCATTAATAAAGCAGGAAGAAGGTTAATTCTTCTTTAATGCTTAATAGATCCATATTTCAGGGAAGTGACACACACATGGCTTCCACTAAGAATTTATTTGTCATCTGCACCATTTCAGCATTAGCCCAGACAGACCCGACTACCCTGAAAACAATTTTACTTTCGCAGCTTCAGAGGTTGTGGAAGCAAAAGGCACAGGACCATTAGGACAATTAGGAAAGTACCAGAAAGCTATTGACAACTTTGCACCAGAAGACGATGAATATGGAGGAATGAGTCTTGATTGAGGCAGAAAAGCATTAGTCATAGCTGCTAAAGACACAGCATCAATGGATTTGTGATAAAGGCAAATCCAACAGTTGTTCAGACTAGCCAAGAATCACTACTGTGACAGATTGTGAAGTTGTTAATAGACCATCAAAGCCACCTGAAACCCTGGAGCTCTGCTGAAGTTGCCTTACCCCACCACGGCAGAACATGGACCAGGATAGGATTCCTGTAAGGCATAGTTTACATTCTGCTTCCCTCCACCCCCAAAGATAAGCTGTTGAACCAAAAAAGGTGTTACATCATCACTAGGTTATCTGCACTGATTTCAGCAGAGCTCCAGTACAGATACACTTCAGCAGCTCAGATTCCTCAGCCCTTGCTCTTAGAAAATGCTGCAAGGTCTCCTTACAATTAAAGCAGCACAAAGATACCTAAGACAACAGCAGTCAGCTAGAGCTAAAAAAAACCTCCACATGTCCACACAGTCTTCATCATATAGATGAAGTTTGCTTTAACTACTTGGAATTTAATTATGCTGCTGTGCAGCCTAGGATGAGGGGAGTAAAATGAATGATTGTTCATTGCTGTATTTATCAACTAAACAAGAAAAGATCTAGTTCCAAAGGCCAAAGCATGAAAGAAAAAAGGGATCATACAATGACTGGCAAGCTGCTCATTATCATGAAATATTCTTACCTCTTCAAGTTTGCCAAGCTTTTCAACAATCTCTGCTTTCAGTGCTGTGGTGTCCTGTCCATCTTTGGCTGCCAAAACACACTTGAAAACTATGGGTGTTATCTATACAAAGGAAAATATAAAATATTTAATTTTCCTCTTACAATAATACAAACAAGTAACTCAGAGCTTAAAATGTTAAGTTAGATGTTAAGGTATTAGATACAAGTCAAATCTTAAAACTTAACTCTTTAAAGTTAAATCTAAGTCCATTAATAAAAATGTTATACTTTAGAAAAGGTAAACATGTTTAAAAGAATTAATTGAAAAACTAATTCATTTTAGTCTTGTTGTAAGAGGAAAACAATTAAAAGAAGGACATTTGCCATCTGCATACACTACCAAAAAAAGTAACAAAAGAGTAGCAAGGTGCAGAGCAGTACTCTTTTCCCAGTTACACGTTTCTGAAATCCAAATACACTGATTACAAAAATTTAAGGTACTTTAACAGATATGCAAGCCAGAATATGCAGGCTTTTACATTCATTCAGTACTTCCTACATGATTACTCTGATTAAAATACAGCAATTTTCACTGCCAAGGTCTGAAGCATTCAGCTGGTTTGCTCCATTAACCATTGTTCTATTGTAGGATGCTCAAAATCCTGCCCTCAGCTGTATACACTTTCACTAGCTTGGCTGTCTTCCTGCACCCATCACTGCACATAAATGCTGGGAGCAACTGAGATGCACAGGGGGTTGTACCTACAGCAAGAGACCCCAGATAATCCCTCCAGTTATTTAAATGCTTTTCCCAGACACTGTCTTAAAGGATGAAAGCAGCACTAGCAACAGAACTGCAGTTTTTGGTGCAATGGTAAAGAAACACATTCCCACCCTTATCACACAGTACCTTTGAGAAGTGTTCCAAGAGCATCTTCTGAAGGGCCCGCTCATATGGATCCGAAGGCATCAACTTCTTCCCTGGAAACGCTTCATCCAAATATTCACAAGTGATTGGGGACTCATAGACCAGCTGGCCCTTGCTGGTCTCCAGAACAGGAACCAACCCAAAGGGGTTCTTCTCAAAGAACCAGTCAGGTTTGTTCTTCAGGTTGATGTTGATTACTTCATGGCTAAAAGTAAAAGAAACAAGACCTAAACAGGCTCAGTTCTGCTATGGTCCACTACATACTATGATGAAATCCAGTCATTACACCTCAACAGCTACAGAACTTGAGACGCTGAATCCTTGTTCTCCTGCTCTCCCTAGTCTTCTCTGAAGTCCTTTGCAAGACTAACCAGCTGGCACATAGAAATACTGCCAGGGGGCACTCCCCTTTGCTGGAGAAAACCAGCACCAACTTATAATGAGTTGTTTGTAAAACTAATGAAAGACACATGAACAGTCTAAAAGCACACAGAGGCAGGCAGCCCTTATGTTAAAAATATATATAATAAAAAATTCTTAGAATGGTTAGGTTGGAAGGAACCTTAAAGATCATTTAATTCCAACACCCCTACCCTAGGTAGTGACACCTCCCACTAGACCAGGTTGCTCCAGGCCCCATCCCACCTGGCTGTGAACACAACTTCCCTAAGCAACCTGTTCCAGTGTCTCACTACCCTCACAGTAAATGGTATCTTCCTAATACCCAATCTAAATCTGCACTTTTTCAGTTAAAAAAAATGTTACTTCTTGTCCCACCACCACATGCCCTTGTGAAAAGTCCTTCCCTAACCTTCTTGTAGGTTTTCTTCAGGTACCGCAAGGCTGCTATAAGGAACCTGGTCAGAAAGGAGACTTTGAGCTTGACCTTTGAGTCAAGCTCAGAAGGCAGCACACTTATCAATGCAGATTCAGGGGAACTCTAAGAGAGATGTACTTGATTATAAACAAGTTACACTGTAATTAAGAAATACAGCTGAACTTTAACTTGACCTTACATCAAATTGCAAATAAAGAGTAGATCCTGCCTACTTATATTCTCTAACTATGTCCCCATATAAAACAGGTGTTTAGGGTAAAGGCAAACAGATGATTTTCAAAGGTACATAAGAAATACATCTCTTTTATAATATCATACTATAAGTTATATGCTGTGTTATATATGTGACCCCAGAAAATTCCTAGTAAGCCCAGAGGTCTTCTAAACACAACTGAACTTTGAAAACAACTGCAAGGTTACCAGAATGTAACCACCACCTTCAGGTAGCCATAAAACCCCTCCAAAATCACTATCCTAAGAAAAGCCTCCATGCTCCAAAATCAGCCAAAAAAAAAAATAATATATCAGACCAAAGACACTAAATAAAGAATTAAACAGACCTGAAAGATCTAACATATCCTTTCAAAAAAAGACCCAAGAAAAACCAAAACAGATTCGCTCAATTCTCATGTTGCTATTACAAGAACCAGCCAACTCCCAGCCCAGTGCTGGTTCACAAACAATTGTCAGGCCTCAGACTCGGTGGAAATAAAAAAAAGAGGTGGAATAACCCATTACTTTGAAGCTGTAAACTGAGGAAAGCATTAGTCCCCATTTAAAAACACTGCAATGACATGGGATCTTGAAAAAAAGCAAGCAAACAAAACAAACCACAAGTACTGAATTCCATTAACTTACTAAAGTAGAAAACAGAGAAGACTTTAGAGGAACACAGCATATTCTCTCTTTTAAAAAGGCTACTCACTGTTGTGCTTTGCTACGAAGTAATGTAAGAGAAACACTGAATATTCACATCTCCTGTAATTCTCCCTGCAGCTTCCATCAAAACAACACAAACTAAGGCTCTACTCACATTTACCCAGGACAAGCAGCCCTAACACTGTTTAATGCAAACAATCAGGATGACAGCTGAGGAAAAAAAATCACTTGGGCTTCCTACTGATAAACTTTGGGCCTTCACACAATGGGTTTCACACACGGCCTACCTATTTCCTACCTATTTCCCATTTCAGCAACACTCCTCCCTAAAAAAAAAAAAAAAAAAGTCTTCAGAAATTCAAGTTTTATAACGAAATCGACCACAGACACGTAATTTAACATCCCTGAAAGAACTGAACGAAAACAGGAGCCACGCGGGATGCTCAGAGGGGAAGGGACGCCCGAGCGGCAGGGGAAGGGACTCACCTGACGCCCTTGGCGCGGAGGACGAGGCGCGTCCTCTGGGCGAAGGGGCAGAAGCGCATGCTGTACAGCCGGATCAGCCCCTCGGGCACCGGCCCCGGGGCCGCGCTGCCTGCCGAGAGAGAACAGAACCATCCCGCTCCTTGCAGCCGCCACTCGCCTCACGCACAGCAGCCCCGCTCGCCCTCAGCA
>NW_009952362.1:590184-592306 GCF_000747805.2 Chaetura pelagica | reverse complement strand
CCGCGGCGCTGCCGGGCCGGCCCCACGGCCTGTCCGGGCCTGTGTGTGTCTGTGTCTGTGTGTCTGTGTGTGTGTGTGTGCCCGCCCCCCTTCCCTCCTGCCCAGGCCTGTGTGCCCGCCTCCCTGCCCCGGGTGGCTGGAGCCCACGGAGGGAGCAGTGCTTAGATTTGGGTCAGGAGAGCACCGTGTACCCCCCTCCACTTCCAGCCAATCCTCGAGTCCTCCCCACAGGCAACACCAACGAGCTCCCTCGGACACACACTGCTCTTATTCCTCTCTTCTTCACACCTGCAGCGTAACCCGCCCCAGCTGGCACTGTTAAACGGGAAAACCTGTGGCAAAACTCCACCCCATACACCTGGTTGGGTTTGTTTGTTTTCAAGCCGTGCCACCAGCAGCCTGTGGGGCCGCAGGCCGCCCTCCGCTGGGAAATAACGCTGAAATTCAGAATAATGTGATTGTTTTGCGTAGGATGTACACGGTATCTATACACAAGTTAAAATTGCAGTCAGAGAGGCACATAATTAGTGGTACCACAGCCAGCAATGAGCAAGGACATCCTGGAATAACTAGGCCAAAAGGTCTTGAGGGTGTCTCATGTGAATCACTAACTTGGCAGACTCTGAGGTCTGTATGGATAATTGGAGCTAAGGAACGCAGGAGGTGACAAAGAAGAACCAAAAACAAGAAGATTGACAGCTTAACCAGTCTTGGGTCAGTGGAGCCACAGAACTTGAGATGCTGTGTTCTTTAGGTGAAATGAGCTCATTATAATGTCATTAAAATCCTAAAAATCACACCTCAAGTTCAAAAAGGTCCCTGCCAAAGTGAAGACCCTTCCCCTGAGTCTGAGTGATAGTAGAAATAGTGATGTAACCATATTGTAATTATATGTAAATCACTAACCAATCACTATAAGGAGGATGGACTTGGGCGCTTACTAACTTTATCGTTTTGTGTATGAATACGCCGTGAGAAATCTCATTTAGGGTGCTTGATTTGCGAGGAGGCACCAAGAACCCAGCTTTGTGCAAAGCTGCAATAAGTAACAATGTCTCCTTCCTAAATGTGGCCTCCTTGGCTGCATTTTGGGAACTATCTTAAAATGGTAACAGATCTTCTCCCCTCGCTGCCTCCTCCCTCCACAGGGGCCAGACCTTCTACCCCACAGGAATCGGAGCTTCTTCAGTCCCTCTAGCAGATCCATATTCACGCAGTGGGGAAGTTTTGCCCTTTCATGATTTTGGGTTTACTTTTGTCACTGGAGTTGGGTGCAAGGCATCATGTCACAAAGGCCAGCGGTTTCTGTAGTGATGTCTCCTGCAGACAAACACTGAGAAGGCCGCTAATAAAGGGACCATGAACTTGACACCGTCGTCAATTTAAACAGAAGAACAACATGATTTTTTTGTCAAGTCATTGCTGTTTGTTTATGTAATTAGTAAGAGGCTCAGCAGAAAGGGAGTGGCAGCTCATTGCCCAAGTTCTCCATGCCCTGGGCAAACAGAAACCATACAAAAGGTGCCCTTTGCCAACAAAAAAAATTCTCCTGCAGATAAAATATCTGTATTAGAGGACACGTTTCTCATTCATCTGAGCACCTGCCATTAGGAAAGATCCAGCAAAGTCTCGGGTCATGAAAAAAATAAGAAGAATTTGGAGTTTCTTTTAGCGATGAACAGGCAGCCTGTTGATTCACAGGAGCCCAAAGCAGCATTGCAAAACCCACGTGCTGCAATAACCCCTCCAAGGCACCGTGGAAAAATAAACCCAGTTCCTCCTCCCCCCTTGGTTTCGCACAGCAGACAGAGCAACCCCGGCAGCAGGAGGGGAGGTGCGGGCTTGTCCTGCTGCCGCTGGGCAGGCGGGCCCCAGGGTGCTGCGCATTTGCAGGGCTGCAAAATCACCCGGCGCCCCCGTACAGACAAATAACAACATGCCAACACGGGTGAGACGCTATAAATAACGTTCCACCCTGTAGGGAAGTGAAAAGGAAACGTTACTGCTAACTCTGCTTTTAAAAGACTTGGAGACTCTCGCTCTGCTGCCAAACCAGAACCTGCACCCACGCCCCCCCAGGGCCGCTGGCCCTTTAAGTGCCGCCCGCCCGCCGGCGCCGCCC
>NW_009952362.1:555190-588682 GCF_000747805.2 Chaetura pelagica | reverse complement strand
CAGGAAAAGCAAGGGAGGCCACTTTTTTTTTAAAAAAAAATATGTTTAAGCTGGAGCTTGATGAGTTGATGAGAAGTGTGGCATGTGCTTTTTCTCCTCAGTACCTGGCTGGGTGAAACCATACAGTTCAGTTCTGTTCGTGGCCACATCTGCCTTCTGTTATACCCAGACTGCTTCCACCTCTAGAATTTCCATGGCTGTTCTGTACCTCCTAAGCCCCACTGTCATCTTCTTCTGATCAGGCTCTTAATTTTCCTGGTTTTTCTCAATCCTCACTCCTGCTTTTCTTTCTCAGGATTTTAACCTTCACATCAGAGATTTTCAGATTTCTATTTCCCACGAACATAACTCACTATATATATTTAAAAACACTTCTCTTCCAGAGCTCTTGGCAATCCAACAACTTGCTTTTTGGTTCTGAACAACTAGGAACTGCAGATTAATTAAGCCCTTCCTGCCCCACCTTGGTTGAGACTTTCACAGCAATCTAGATATTTAGATATTTTTTTAATGTAATGAGGCAGATGTTTAAACTTCCTTGCCCATTGTAAGTATTTCAGCTGTTTAACTGATGCTTATAAGACAAAGGCTCATAAATGCAGCACTTTTTAGTGGAAAGAAAGCTATTTGTTCTAGTAGTAGGAGAAATGGGCTTCAGCCTTGACCATTCTCATACTTGGAGAGTAAAAGAGATACCATCTGAAGCATGTCACTGCTATTCAGAGGAGGTTCCTCCTGTGCAAACTGGTGTTACTTGGAAGAGCTGTGACCCAGGTTTTCTGCTTTGTGAAAACACTATGAAATGAAAATATTATGCAAAATAAAAAAAATAATTGAAGACCTTTTGAATGTGAAGCAAAACCCATTTCCATAAAATAGAAAAGTTGAAATTCTGCCTTTCTCATGAGTTAATGTTAGCAGTAGTTGTATGTCTACCAGTTTTAGAGAAAAGTGACAAAATTATTTTGCAGTAGGCAATTGAAATGCTGTGTTGTGTCTTCATAAAACACATAACTTTGACAAAACTCGTGGTTTCATGTAATCTGTTTTGTATGAACTAGCATTTTCAGTGGCAAAATGCTTGGTAAGGAGATTTCTAATTACTTTGCCCCATCTACATTTCACCAGCTGGCAGAATTTATGACTGAAATATTTCTGACACAAGTTTATACCAAACTGGAGAGAGACACAGCACGGAGAACGTGGGTGAGCCACAGCTAATTACCTGACTCAGTGTGTACTGAACCAGTCACAGCTGACATCAGATAACAGCCTGAATCCTTGTCCCCCTGAGTTGTTACTGGTGGTATAAGGATGATAAATTATGCTGTCATCCCATTAATTTATCCCTGCAAATTTATTTTCTAGACTTCATTCAAACTCTGCAAACAGAAGTTAAAAATATGTTGTTTCCACTGATTCAGAGCTGGTGTTGGAGAAATGCACAGAGCTGGTCCTGTGAGCACGTTCATAAGCACGTTATGCTTATGTGCAGTGGCACATCGTGTATCTTGTTCTTGTATAAAAGGTCGGGAATAACATTCATCAGCTGAATGTCTCCTCTTTGTTGCCATGGCATTCAGTTCATCTGCACAAGCATGTGATTAGTGTGCTCCCAGTCCCTCTAGCTATGCTTACTCCTCTGGTGCGTAGCAAGAGACCAAAAGCAGGAACTAGCCAGAAAAGATAATGAGAAATGATTGCTGGACATAAGTATCTTAAGACTAGTCATTTAAAAATGCTCCTACCTGTGAGACTGCTGAGGCTGTAGTACAATTTTCTAGTAAGAGTGCAGAGGATTAGCAGCTGAGCTGATCTTATGACTGACTGACATGAAAGGAGTGTAAAAATGCTGCTTGCAATTGCAGAGGATAAAGATCTCTTCCAGTCAAATGCTCTTATTTGGAAGAAGAGATGGAAAGTTTCTGAATAGAAATTAGAAGAGATGCTAACGGCAGTGTTGTACACAGAGGATATGTGTTACACTGCCAAAACTTTTCTAACTTGGTATTAGCAGGCTAAGCTGTGGTTCAGTCGGACACCTTCATTTAGTGGTAAGTGCAAATCTCTTTGGTAATAGGATCCTGGTATTTATCCACACACTGTCTAAAAGGTAAAAACATCTGCAGGCAGTTAAGAATTTGTTGAGACATTGTAAGTTCACAAGCTGACTCTTCTTCAGTAATTTTTTTCAGTCCTTGCGTAACACATCCTGTTTACATTCCAGAGGTTAGTGATGTTAAAGTACTGATATCTTTAAAGCAGAACAATCCTCCTAGTTAGGTTCATACAAACATGAGCCATGCCTTCGTATTTTTTACTTTACAGAGATAAGATTAAATATAAAAATGTGAAAGGGTTAAGCAAACTAAATTGGGTTGCCAGCAGACTTTGTACCTGTGTAATTATTTCACAGTAAAGGTGATCTATTACTATGATTATATGAGTATAAAAACAGAGCCTGTGAAGTGGCTAATTTTATCTTTAGTGAAAGCTGAAAAAGTATAATCATCTCTCCTTTGTGCTCCATCAGTATGATTGACCCCATGTTTTTGGAAACACTGAACCAGTGATTCATAATACTAGATCTTGAAGCTGTTGTGGTTGTGCAGATCCCAAGCATCAGTTCACTGTAACTCAGGCTACAGCTTTTCGTTTTGCACAGTATTTTGAGAAATGTGTCTTTGATTAATGTTTTAACATTCAGTTGCTCTTTCTTAAGTTGGGTTCAGGGATTCCCAAACAAGAACTTTGGCTTTATCAACAACCGAACTGTCTGTTACCCTTGTGGCAACTACATCCTCTTCCTGGACATTGAAACTAAGAAGAAGACATTTCTGCAGTGTCAGGCTGGCCAGGTGGGAGCCTTCACAACAAATGGGAACACTCAAGTGCTGGCCTTTTCAGACCGGAAGCTGAATCCCATCATATATATCTACAGTTTTCCAGAACTGAATAAACTGACAGAATTAAAAGGTAGTGATGTAGTAACCCTCCCCGTGTTTCACTGAAAACAATACTTAAATCATTGCGTTTCTGAAGGATATTTTATATGACTTGGAAAACGGTGAGACAGGAAACTGTCTCATGATCAGATGTGTGGAAAGCAATGGGATTTTCCACTACACTACTTTTAGTTAGGTTCAAGCTAGGGAGGAATATGATGGTATAAAACCAAGCTGTTTTAAAGGGGGGGGAAAATGGAATAAAATGGAATTAATTTTAGGAAAATATAGTTAGAATAACAAAAACATTATACTGCAGTAGGCTCCCAAGCAGACTACTGAAAGCCACATGGAGAAATCTGAGATGTGAGAGAAATGAAGGTTCTTGCAGTTAAACTTTGGTGACTGGGATCTAGTATATATTTTTGTGTGCCTCATAACGTTTCTCTCCTTAATTGTTGCTTACCCTATCCATGATTCAGTTTGCTTGCCATTTAAATAAGGATCATATTCCTTGCTTATTTCATATGCATGAATAAAATTATGGCAGCAAAGGCTTTCAGGGTACTTGGGGAAAAAATAATTTAAAAATTAAGGGTGCTATAGAAAAGGGTTGAAAAAATTTCAAGCAGTGACAGGGAACACTTTTATGATCAAATCAAAACAATAATCTGGAGCAAAGCAAAGGAATCGGGGAAACAAAGAATGTCTTTGAAGAGTTAAAGTGGACAAAGGAGCTGAAAAGAGTTCTCTATCTGTCACAGTATACAGTAAAGTCCAGGGCAATTAAAAACCATGTTCTTTATTTTTACATTTCAGGTAATGCTCAGCTGGACTACACTTTACTAGCACTTAGTTTCAAAGGCCCATATCTAGCCAGTTACTCTTCAATCCCAGAATTTGTCCTTTCAGTATGGTAAGAGTAAAAAAAAATATTTAATACAATTTAAATTTCATTGGTATTTTAATTTGTGTGCTGTTTTAGCATAAATTAAGTTAACAAACGTGGAAGACACACCGGTTGCCATAATATATTTTTTTTTTTCTGATTGATCATTGCAAACTTTCTATACCAAATTTGCCATTTATTTTCTAGCATTAAAAGCCACTAGTGAGAATTACTCCTGCTTTGCTACACCTTTCTTCTACCTTCTTTAAAATTTTGTTTTTGAAAATCCTCAAGATCCGTTAATTATCTCTTCAGCCTTTGAAGTAGAGTACCATGCTGTTTGTGAAATAAAGTTGCCTGCTGAAGAGATGAAAATCATTCTAAAGGCAATTTATATTTTCTTTTTGTCCTCCCACACCATTCAGTGGTCCTCTTAATTACTTGTGCTTGATCTCGGTTCTGTCTTATAGCTTTGCTCAGTGATTACACTGCCACAGGTCACTGGGTTAGATCATTGTTTTCTGTTTACTGTCTTAAAAAATACTATTATATAATATAATGCAGATACAGAAAGAGTATTTTATTTTTTTTAATTGTTCTGTAAAACCATAATCCTGTAGTAGATACTTCTTTATGCCTCGTGAAGAAGAATAATGTTTGCTGTGAGCTCAAATTGTACACAGGAGTTCAGGAAAGATGTCTGTGTGTACATCACAGTAGAAACCAACTAGACAGCCTCACTGGCCTGAGGAGCTTACAAGCTGTCACAGCAGAAATAACCACATGCTCTATTGTGTTCATTGTGTGTGCTTCAACAAATAGCCACCATCCTGAAAGACTTCTCTAGATTATTGTTAAAAACGGAAATATCTGGAAATGTTTAAACACTTTAAAGTAGTAGCACTTTCCAAGGCCAAACAATTTAAACCATCCTAGGTTCCAGTCAGAAATAATTTAGTAACAGAATAGAATTACCTTACAATGTTAATCTTATATTAACTGGAAAAGAGGTGTGTGAATTTCCTGGGAGATCAGAACCTTCATTTCTGCAATTGGATTATATTGTGCATTCAGTGTAGAAGTGTGTGTGTACAGGTGAAAGAAATCTCAATGTTTAGCATTCTTAATGTGACATTACAATATGATGATTGCACAGTTCCTGTATTTTAAGCAGGTATTTTGGAATCAGAGGTACACGAGATGTTTTGAAAGTTATGTCAGTCTCAAAATATAGAAAGCTTAGGGATCACTAAGAGCTGCCTTTCATCTGAAATATTTTATGCCTAGATCTTTATTCTTTTCTGTTCAAAGTGGAGGCTTAATGCCAGATTCTTTTTCAGATACATGTGCCAAGTAGTTTCAGATCTTAATAAACTATCTACTATAAAAGACTGCTGGCACATGCCGCTGAGTATGAGATGAGAACATGCTGACAGATCTTTAGAGAGTGTGTCAGAATTGCAGCTTATAACTTTCTTTAATTTTGATGGGAGTGACTGTGTATGTGTGAGTTCTTACCATTGTTTTGCATATGCTATCATTCTAACCATTCTTCCATTCCAGTTCTAACCATTGTCTTGCATCCTGACCTGTTTCTGTGAGTGAATTTATTTCAGGCTAGAACAACAGGATTATACTAAATCCATTTACAGCAGTGTGTGCATTTTACATTTTCTTCCTCTTAGCAGTAATGACAAATACTAAATCTATAAATGTTATTTAGATTAACAGTCAGATATGTTATCCAAGAAATTAAGAAGCAGTTTTAACCATTTTATTCAAATTATGTTAATCAGTTCTTGGACAGCACCTAAAAGTGCAAATGCAGTCAAGAATTAATCTGGATAATGGTAAATATGCAAATTAGATGGCAAGAATGTAAAATAGGCTACACTGGACAAAATAGAAGTCAGTGGAAAGCAGATCCCCAGGCTTGTGTCAGCTATACATAACAGCCCCATACAAATTCTGCCCTGTCTTGTGCTCAAGTTAGTTAATGCAGCCATAGCTTGTATGTCTGCATTCATAACACAATTACTCTATTACCGAAGTAATTAATCCTCACAGCCTGACTGTGTTTTATTTCCTAATTATAATACCTTCCAACTGCAAGCCTGCAAGCACTGTAATCATTATTTTATGAACTGGAGAAGCAAGGCTGAGGTCTGGGGTGCTGAAGAGTTAATTGTTTCAGCCCTTTCAAGTAGTCACCAATGGAACTGATGAAAAAAAATTCCATATCTCTTGACTCTGTTGGTCTTTTCACAAAAGCAAGTGCATGATTATGTTTCTAAAATATCAGTTTTCAAAATTATTTTACTATTGCAAGTGCAAATTACTCCTGGGGAAATTGCAATTGGACAGCAGAAGAACGTTTTTCACTATGACAGCATTTGGATGCTAGAATTATCTTCCCAAGGAAGTGCTGGATTCCCCAACACTAGACACTTTTAAGACCCAGCTTGACAAGATGCTGGGCTGTCTGACTTAACTATGTTCCTACCTAGAAAGGTTGTACTAGGTGATCCTTGAGATCCCTTCTGACTTGGCATCCAATGATTCTGTGATTCTGTTCCATCTTTTGGTAGCAGTAATAATTTGATGAGCGGCTAATCAATCAACTCTGTACATTCTCAACAGGACCTAACTTGTATGACAGCAGAAAATTTTTGTCAGTGACAAAAGTATTTGTTTCCCAAACGTGATCTTGAATATCAGTCATAATCACATCCAGAACTTTGGCTTTAATGTTTTTGACTTATTTAATGGATTTCATTTTCTCTTGCTTCTCTTTTTGAAGGAACTGGAAAGAAAATATCCTTCTGTGCAGTGAGTCTCAGCTAGGTGTAACAGCAACCTCTTTAAGTTTTAACCCTATGAATTGGCAACAACTGTGTATTGTTAGTGAGAGCTCTATTACTATCTGGCATATTGAAAGGAATAATGATGAGCATCACCTTAAGCAAAAGTAAGTGGAACACCCTTCAGGTTAAGAGAGAAATCTGGAAGTATATCTTAATAACTAAGACTAGCAACCTATATCTGTTTGCAAAGAATGTAATCCAATTTAGTTCATGTAGTAATTGCAATCAGTAATTGCTAAATCAAAACCAGTATGAATCTATCTAGCCAATCAAATGAATTGAATTTTTTATTTCATTTGTTAGCTCTCACATGTCCAGATTATACAGGCCATGAAGCTAATACTAATCAGCTGCTTTGGCAACCTCTATCAAAATCTGCATGACTGAATTCAAGTGGTGTCTGGACTGCAAGGAGATATGTTAAGCATTGGTTTTGTATCTATGAAACCACCAAATTTGGATCAAGTTGCTTCCTAGTAAGCATAGCTAAACAACATGTTGTTGTATTAAAAAACAGTACCAAAAGCAGTATCAGTTTTCTATGTGATTTCCAGCTTGTGTGGCTGATTTGCAGGTCCAGAGGGGGTGGTTCTGTCAGTGCAGTTCAGCGAATTCTGAGGGGGTTTTTGCCTTTTGCTAGTATAGAATACATATGTGAAAATACACATATACTCATTTTTCCTCAGTTTTCATTCCATTCTATTCCATAGAGGTTTAACCTCTACTGAGAACTGTTTCAAAGTCATAAATCAACGTAGTTTGTAAACTACAGAATCCTCAGCTCCCACATGGGAACAGCTACTCATACACTGATTGCCAGTGTGCAACAGGCAAATACTATTAGTAATTTTCATCATCACTAAACTTTCTCCAAATAAACATTAAGCATGAATCCTCACAGCTTTTGCAAGTTAGGTGTGTGACTTTATTAATCCTGGTTAATAAGGACATACAACCAAAGAACAGTTGTTTATACAAGGGAACAAGGAAAGGCACTGAGCTAGAACATGGCAATCCATTTTTGCCAGTTAGGAACATTCCTCATTCGTAGCAGAATTACTGTTACTTTTCAGTTAAATGGTATGTGCCATGTAGAATGATTGCCTGCAACAATCCTCCATTAGTCTTGCAGAAGTAAAGCTCATTAACTGACTTGGTGTCTCAAGGGTTTGAAAACATGCTTCTCAGTTTTGTATCAGTGTTTACTATTTGTAATATTTCTTCTCCTCAGACAGTGTCTTTTTGCTTTTTCACAGCCCTGTGAAACTCCCTGATGAACAAGGGTTCATGAATGCTGATGAGGGTTTGTTTTTCCCAGTTTTTCACAATGAAGATCCATACTATGGCCCAGATTTGCCAGTTTCAGCCATTGCTGGACTGGTAGGAGATGAAGCAGAAACATTCATGGTAGTTACTGATCTTTTTTCTTTGTAGTATTCAAAATCATTATACTTTTATGCAAATAGGTGTTAATAAATTAAAAATCTTACCATCAGTTAAGCAGGTGCTACCCAGTAAATAGATCTGTTATCTTAACAATGTTTTTTAAATCCATTTTTACACAAATTTTAGAAAGCATGCTGCTAGTACAATATAGAGATTTCTGACACAGGTCTTAGCATAGTAATGTCTGTGCAGTGGAGGTACTAAGCTATGCCCAAGAAGCAGTATAAGCAGGTCAGCATTTAACTATGCCCGAGTTAATATGACCTGCTGAAACCCTGAAAACCTATTCCCATGCTAAACTGATAGTAACCTTCAGGTATCCTTACTTCCCCATGGGATTTCTTTTAATTTTGACTCTCAAAATGTCTCAAGCTATGGAAACATTGAAGGCTTTATTCCAGACAGCAACCCCTGCTTCTGAAGTACATTCCCATGCCCCTGTTAGTGTTGGACCTGCTCATTTTTACTTGTCAGCCTCCGTTGAGGTGCCTCTTTTCAGAGGCTTCAAAAGTGTTCTCTCTTTCTTTGAGATTTAGTTTTACCTGACTGCTGACTTGAAGCATCTCCCAGTGTGGTAATATTTAACTTGCAAATCTAGGATTCTTGTGTAAGATTAGGACCATCAATTTCTATTTGTTGGCTTGTGATATATACGAGACACAAAAGCTACCATGAATAAGATGATACTGACATTACAATCAGTTTTTTCAATGCACAAACGTGAGTTCTGTGTTATCAGATTAGTATACCACAGGTTTCTGCCATAAGCAGAATAAAAAAAAATAAGGCTTGATGCTTTCCTGACCTCATCCTCTTTTCATGGCTTCATGCATTCAGATTCAAAGAGGTTTTCAACTGTGTAACTGCTGGTGTCCTTGTGGAGAACCGTTTATTTATACTATTATTTAAAGGAGTTGTTCTCACCCTGTAGTCCATTGTTCTTGGAGGCCGTAGCCCACTCCTAAGGAATATGTGAGTGGCAAGAAAAGGTAGCCCATTCCCAGTGCACTTGCTGACGTCTTTGTAACGTGTTAGAATTCCATGGTCTAGAGTAAGATCCTGAGCCTGGGTATGTACCAAAGTGTAACCACAAGGGGGCAGCAGAGTGAAAGGAACTGACATCCCCTATAGCTTCTGATCCTTGTCTTTCTTGCCTTGGATATATTTTTGTTTCGATTTTTTGGGAGGCCTGAGTTTCCTGAATATGCTTTACCATTACAAGACCACTTGACTCCACTGCTTTCTGAGCACCAATTTTATTCCATTGTTTTTAATAAAGCTTTTCATTGTGAGGATCCATCCTGGATTTTTCTTTTCTCTAAAGAGATGCTACTCAAAAGGGAGAGAAGTTTAAAAAAAAGATGGCATTATTATTATTAGGCACCACCATACCAATGCACTGTTCAAGAAGCAACCTGGTTTGGGATTTACATAATTTCATCCTAGTTTATGTTTATGTTTAAAGATATTAATGACAGCAGATAGAAGGGAACATTACAACAGTTGTCTTTACACAGGAAGCTTCTGATTCACAGTTGTTCAGTTACAACTTTCCCAAAGATTTGTGATGTTCAAGCCTCATAAAATCAGTGAAAATGCCTATATAAATGTTTCTCTGGGTGATGTAAAGCCCCATTAGTTATAGATTTATTACTTTTTGTCTTCTTGGATTTATAAAGTAAATATTAATATATTTTATTTCTGTGTAATTTTCACCCTGAAAAATTAAAAATGCTTTGTAAGCATAAATAGAGAGTAAGTTACTTACCCAGAATCATATAAGAAGTTCTTGGCATATTTTACATGAAATCTGGGTACTTAGAAATAAGTGTCCTGTGTTGTCATCAGAAGTCCACCCATATTCCCTTTTTTTCCCCAGAACCTTTAGTGAAACAGCAGGTGTTTTATAGAATTATAGACTCTTCTTTTTTTTTTTTTTTTTTTTTTTTTTCCATCCTATTTTCTAGCATTCCCCACCACTACTTCTCACATGCATGATTCTTTGAATTTTCTCTTTTAAATGGTCTTTCAATGTTTTCTTGTGTTTGTTTCCTCCCCACCTCCCTGAATTCTCTTCAACTTGATTCTTTCTATCATGACAATTATATGACTCCTGTTACTGTTGTATCTGAACAGATCACTGTCTTTATTAATATTTGGTGGGGAAGTTCTCTTCTTCTTGTTAAATGGATCATGGATTTATGAGATTTATTTTAGCAAAATGAAATGCAAGGCACATAGGAAGTCTGTGGCAGGGATATTTCTAGAAATTATTTGCAGATGGCACAAAGGCTGGCAGAGCTATTTTACAGAGCAATTTGGATTATATGATAAGATAAAGTATTGAAACAAAATGTGTTCTAGTACTGCCAAATATGTTAAGACCACATGTGCAGGTTATATCTACAAAGTTGAAGACTATTCTGAAAAGCAGTTCGAAAATCATTTGTCAGGGTGAGGTCATAGTGTGTAACTGTGTGGGTAACCAAGTATTTGGCTTCCAGTACTATTCTGACATTAAAAAAAATTCCTAGGTGCTCAATATCTTGAATTGTATAATTTTATCATCAAAAAATTGGAAGATGACCTGGCTCTGGTGAGTCAATATCTTTATGAGGACATAGAAGATACTGGAGGGATTTCCAAATTAAAGGACAAAACTGTAACAGATGAAAGTGCTGGAGAATAAATCCAGATAAATTCAAGCTTAAAGAGATATAATTTTAAAATTCATTTTACAATTCATAATTTAAACAAGCTTCTAGGGAGAGGGCTAAGTTCTCCAACTTTATCTCCGGTCATGGGCTTTTCTCAAAAACGCTTTTGTTTCTCAAGTTACTATCCTCAGTGAAGGGATGACTGAATAAAATGTGTGTTATACAGGGAGTCAGACTCTATGAGGTAATGATTTTTAATTTTTTTCCTTAAAATGTATGTAACTGCTTGTGTAGATATTTGTCTGGTTTTGGTTGAACTTGTTTATTTTTGTGCTGAAGCCTAGAAATAAAATGAAGCCTCCAGTGCATCCTACTGACCACAGCTGGACTGCAACCTCAAAAGTCTATGTGGGCTGTAGAGAAGGATTTGTTTTGGCAATTGATGCTCAGACACTCAGCATTTCTTTTCTTCAACAAAAACCTCTACCTGGTAAGAAATAGCTATGTTGTGTGTTTTATTCAAGGACGGAGAAAAGCAAAAGCTTTTCTTTGCTTTCTTCTGTTGTCCTGTTTTGTACTTTACAGAAACTGTAAAACCCTATTGTAGAACCCTATTTCTTTTGTTAGTAGGAGAAACATTTGAGAATGTAATTTGAACTGTGTACATTTCTTTAGTGCCCAATAATTTGCTTTCATTTTACTTGGGCAAAAAATGAGAAAAAGCTCTAAATACATCATAACTGATAAAATGAACAGGAAGTAGTTCCAGGAACCCAGATCTTATTAACCAGCTCTAATAGATTAACATTAAACTATTAATATAGCAGCTATATACAGTCTTTTTACTATTACCTAAGTACCAATAATATATTTTATTTTGCATGAAATACTGGATTGTCCTCATTTGGTATGTGAAATACCAAAAAAGATCTTTGAAAACTCTTGATGAGTCTTCAGACAACAAAACTGAATTTAATGTAATGTTGCTTAATAGAATTCCTTTAGGTCAGCTCTTATATAAACTATTTCCTAGTGAAAATAAGACTGTAAAGACTGACAGTCTTTACTGCAGAAAGTATGAAGCACAGGGAGTGAACAGAAAATGTCTCTGACTTCAAAGAAATCTGCTTTTAATTTATTCTAGAATGGGAGGACCTCACATTACTGAGGTGATTTGTCTGCCCTGTATGTATTCCCAGCTTTTCTTTGCTTTCTTCTGTTGTCCTGTTTTGTACTTTACAGAAACTGTAAAACCCTATTGTAGAACCCTATTTCTTTTGTTAGTAGGAGAAACATTTGAGAATGTAATTTGAACTGTGTACATTTCTTTAGTGCCCAATAATTTGCTTTCATTTTACTTGGGCAAAAAATGAGAAAAAGCTCTAAATACATCATAACTGATAAAATGAACAGGAAGTAGTTCCAGGAACCCAGATCTTATTAACCAGCTCTAATAGATTAACATTAAACTATTAATATAGCAGCTATATACAGTCTTTTTACTATTACCTAAGTACCAATAATATATTTTATTTTGCATGAAATACTGGATTGTCCTCATTTGGTATGTGAAATACCAAAAAAGATCTTTGAAAACTCTTGATGAGTCTTCAGACAACAAAACTGAATTTAATGTAATGTTGCTTAATAGAATTCCTTTAGGTCAGCTCTTATATAAACTATTTCCTAGTGAAAATAAGACTGTAAAGACTGACAGTCTTTACTGCAGAAAGTATGAAGCACAGGGAGTGAACAGAAAATGTCTCTGACTTCAAAGAAATCTGCTTTTAATTTATTCTAGAATGGGAGGACCTCACGTTACTGAGGTGATTTGTCTGCCCTGTATGTATTCCCACCTGTCTCTTTTTTTTTTTTTTTTTTTTTTTTTTTTTAATGGGGGTCTTTGTCAGGCTGATGACTAACTACAGTTTTTCAGCAACAGCAGCCCATTCCATGCCTTCTTTACTCTGGGAATCCTGAGGTCTCCCCTCTACTGCCTGTCACATGCTACCCTTCTGTGCCCAAAGTGTCCTGGCAGTGGCAACCTGTACCCTATAGTCCTTTGCAGGGATGGCAGGTGTCAGTCCTACTGTGCACATCAAGTTCACTGGTTCAGTCGTGTCTGCTTCCCTCTAGCACTATGGTGTTGCAAACAATCATGAGCAGCCACACTTGGGTATTTTTTTCAGACTTACTGAGGTTTCCTTTGCAAGTACATTTTAAAAAAATAAAAATCTAAGCAACAATACCAGAACTTATCATTAGAAGACAGATAAATCTGCATCTGTACCACTCTCCATGCCAAGTATTGCTATCTCCTTTTTACAGCTGTAAGCTGAATCCCAGAAAGACTGTGCCTGCTCAGTTACATAAATTACAGGAATGGTGGATATTGGGGAATGCACATTTTTTGTTCAGAGTACTGAACCTGGCCTTTTGTTCAGTAGACTGGAATAGCACTGGCTTCTATTGCAATGTTGGCATATAAACAAGGTTGACCTTATAAATTGTTTTCTTTTGTGCAGAATACCTGTGTAAAATACTGGATGTGGTGTCGTATGCTCGTAGAGAAGTACAGAAAAAGAAAGGTATTTCCATGTCCAAATCAAGCCAACAGATTTTTAGGCAGCATCACTGATGACTGGGAGTGATAATATGTGCTTGCAGCTGGAAGCTATTGGTTAGAATAAAATCAGCTCATGCTGGCCTCTATAAGGCACAAGGATGGCAATCTTTTACATGTTTACATGACAAATGATTAACAGCTTTTGTGCTAATAGACAGCCAGATGAACAGCCTCAGTAGAAACCGTGGCAGTTAAATAATTTCTGTACATTCTAATTTAAATTGGAATAAGTGATGCTAGAATAGGATCCCTCCTGCTCAGTTTTAGTAACTTTTCTTGAACTGCAATCACTGGTTATTTCATTGAGTTAGGATTTAGAGGTTTGTTTCAAACACTTTGATTTGGGGTCTATGGTACAAAAAATATATTCACATAATGGATGAAGTTCAGCACATGGCCACAAAAATTATGGCAGAGTCAAAGCACATATTATACAAAGATGGGCTAAGAGAACCAAGTTTGTTCAGCCTGGAGAAAAGGAAATGGGGGATTTTACTATTGCTTCAACTACCTAAGGAAAGGTTACAGAGAAGACAGAGCCTGGTGGACAAAGGACACAGTTTGCATCAACAGAAATTCTGGATAGATATTAGAAAAAAAAACTTTCACAGTGAAGGTAGTCAGACATTGGGACAAGTTGCCCAGAAAAACTATGGAATATTCAGACGTCAGCTGGTTATGACTCTGGACAACATGATCTAACTTTGAAGTTGGTTCTGAATTTGAAGTTGGCTCTGCTGAGCAGGAAGGTGGATCAGAGGACTTCTAGGGTCCCTTCCAATCTAAATGAATCTATGATTCTGTTATTGACAAACTTTAATGTGGCTATTTAGCAGCTTTTACAAAATCAGATGATTTCTTAACTTCTAGTTCATCAGACCACAGTGATACTGTCACTTCAAGTTATGTGTACCAGCCTTTGCTTTCATTATCACACCAAAAAGTCAAAAAAATACATTGCCCATATAGCCTTTTTACTCACAAGAATAAACCATCCCAGAAAAGTTGAGATGCCTTGTTACATTAAGATACATTTGATATTCTGTGTTGGTTTTGTGCTGTCAGGTGGCAAACCAGAGGATCTGCAAAAACCAGCTTTATTTTCCATGGCATTTTGTAACGAGGGACTGTACGCAGCTGGAACGGTAAGGCATCCTTTAGACCTTCAACTTACTCTTACTGTGTGGAAATCAAAGGACCTTCAAATGGAGTATATTTGCAGAGTTCACTGCAAACACAGGTGGTAGAAAAGAGTGGAGGGCTGCAGAACTATAAAGGCCTTCTCTGGTGTTTATACTTTTTTTGTTAAGGCATAAGACAAGAAATCCGAAGGGAGCAGGGTGGGAAGATACCTAATTTTTGTAGTAAAAGAAGAAACAGAAGAGGACAATCCTATATTTAACAAAAGACTGTTCTAGAGGAACAGTAAAGGAGGATGGACAAAAACAGGAAATGAGACAAAATGTCCAAGGAACTGCCAAATCATTTTGTGTTAAATCTAACTCAGTATTTAACCAAAACTGACAATGCCATTTTACCTTACTGCTTAAGAGTGGGACAAATTCTTATACTGTGTCAGAAGAAACAATATGAAATTTTTAGTACTGACCAATGGGAGAGACTGTTGTTATCAAACATGAACTGTTACTAAGATTTGTATTAAAGAACACCTTTTTTTAATAGATGTATTATTCAGGGAAAGACTCCTTTGAATTTAAATACACTAAAGACAAAAGAGACCATTAGTGAGGGGATCCAATTAAACACTGTTACCTGAGGGAATTTCAGAAGCTCTTTCAGTTCAGAGTGAGGTAGGATAAATGACCTAGACTTGATGTGTATTTGTCCTTTTCTGCACAGGAGGGCACATTATTGTTTTATCACATCAAATAT
Organism: Chaetura pelagica; assembly: GCF_000747805.2. Taxonomy (NCBI): domain Eukaryota; kingdom Metazoa; phylum Chordata; class Aves; order Apodiformes; family Apodidae; genus Chaetura; species Chaetura pelagica. The sequence continues at coordinate 573,362 of NW_009952362.1, read as the reverse complement.
GGGCAGTATGAGATGAAAATCTGCGCTGATATCTCAGAACCCATATCCAGCCTGGTATTTTCTCCTGATTACACCTTACTCCTGCTTGTCACTGACCAGGTATGACACCTGAGAGAACAGCATTATGTAATGGGATGTTCCTGTGATTCTGTATACATGCTGATACTTAGTATGAAATGTCTGTAGTGTAATCACGCAAGTCAACAAATTGTATCAGAGGTGAAGTTGGTCCATCTTGTGTTTTTCATGGAAGACTGGAATGACTTTTAATTAAGCACAGAACAGTTGTCCCCTACAGCTGGTGAATTATCAAGTGCCTAATGCTGAGATTTCCAAACAAATACTTGGATATATACAGTGGAGTATGTATGTGTTCAAGGTCTTCAGTGTGTCTAGGTAACATGGGACCTGCTGAGCATGAGCTCTAGGCTTGATGTGTACCTGCACAGTAAGAAAAGTATAGCTTGGGTGCATCAGACCTACTGGGGCTACAGACTTGTTCTGTACATGTACCTAAATTTATTTGGCAACGTAGGTCATTATTCGAACAGCTTTATGTCCAGAAATCTCACACAAGGCTCCCAAATCCTCCAATTCCACCTGTTTTCCCAGACTTTGAATAATTTAAATTGACATTTTAAAATATCTTAAAATGTTTTTGTAGAGTGTGTGTGTGTCAGTCAGGAGGTTCTGTGTTCAAGAAAGCAGTGCAATGGTAACTTGTGGCACATTCTCTCTCCGATTTCTTTCTCCTTTTGTAAAACAAGTAGATGAGTTCTAAAGTCTTTGTCAGTATTACTTATTCATTGTTTTAAAAGGCTTTGAGATCTTTAGATAAAAGTATCTCTTAAAGCTTAAAATTTAATTTGTGTTTCATGTTGTTTTGATACCTGGAGTAACATGAAACAGGGTGGTTTTAAATTATTTAATTAAAGCAATTTTGAGAAAAATTAAAACAAACTTCTTGAAAATGTGATGAGCTGCATCACTTTAAAATGAACTAACCTGATCTTCAGCTAGTGTAATTTAATGCAGTAAATTCAGCTGAATTCTACTGGGCACTTTTAACCTCAGTTTAGAGTAAACTATGGAACTTTAAAGACTGAAGGTCAGAAAGGTGGGTATTTTTTTAGTTGAAGTCTTTGAGAGCTTTTAATGAAAACTTTCTTATCTCAGTGATGGATTATTTCTCTTTATTTGTCAGGGGACAGTCTACACTTACAAACCTGCCCACAGTGGAGAAGCTGTCAAACTCTTGGATGCATGCAGTAGTTGTTTTCTGGCAGCTGATTTTCTTACTCCAGGGAATAAGTACTGTGTGGTAAGAAATGTTATTCTTTCCTATATACAATAATGGCTTTTTCTAAGCTAAGCTTTTCTTTGCCAAGACACAAAACCAAAAGCCCTGTAGAGACTGGGACTGTTCTGAGATTTGTTACAGTTGTGTAACTTCACATTAAGGAAGTAAATGCATTAATTCAAGTATGGCCTATAAGAGGGTCAGAAGTTGCCCCTAGAAAGCAGGGTGGATAATTCACAGGCTGCTAAAATGTCTTATTGGTTCTGCTGTTGATTTGTGTGACTCATTATTGTTCAGGAACATAGCTTTGCAAAAGGTGATTCAATTCAGATAATAGATGTTGGAACAAGAAATTCCTCATGATCTTTTCAGCCTTTACCACAAACTGGAACAGCCTGAGAGACCTCTGTCCTGGGACCAGGGTCAAAGAAGGCCTTGCTTATGGATCAGTCTATTCTGAGAAATTGATTGCTTTCCTCCCATGTCTTTGATTCCTTCAAGACATATATTTTAGTCAGCAAGTCTGATTCATCTCCAGGCCATGAATTCTTCAAGTAGCCAGCCTAGGAACCCTGGGGTCTTAATCAGTTAGGTTTGCTGAATCTGTTTATTTGTCATTAGCATGACAATGATAAATTTTACGTGATTCTGAATGAGTAATGTGAGGGTTGATTGATCTCTAGCCATACTTCACTGTGGAATTATAAAATTGCCTGGATATGAGAAATCAAGCAGCATTATCATATTTTTGTGTGAGAAAACAAGAACCCTCCTTAAGCCCTTTCCTATGCAAAGAAAACTGTAAGCAGGTTTTTCTGTTGCTGTCTAATGGTGGGAGGGCTGATACTGACCAAGTTTACATATTTTGCCCTAGATTGTCTCATTCTGCCTCAAAACCATTTCTGTAGTTGCAGCAATTCACTAAAATTATTAAACGTTTTCCTTAGGTAGGTGTACCTTGCAGCAACAGGACTTAAAGGAAAAACAAGATAATTCCAAGCAAAAACTGTGATCTGCTATACTCAGACAGTTGAATTTATATTATATGGAAGATCACTAGTAACTTCCAGATGATATGGTTATTCCATTCTCTTTTGACTGTGTTTTTCTCTGTTCAACAGTCTGTAACAGTTTCAGGTGAAGTCCAAGTTTGGTTCCTGGAAGATGGAACTTGCCTTAGCAAGCTAAACCTTGATATCGAGGTACATGTAACCAGGAGCTTATATAGTGACTGATATTTAAAATTTCCTTTAGTATTTTTTCAATTCATAGCATAATATTCCATGGATTTGGATCAGTAGAGTCTCTGAACAACCCATGTAAGAGATTTTAAAGACTGCTTTCAGAATGTTTCCTTGAACTAATTATGGATTTAACTTGGTTAAAAAGATATAAAGCAGAGGAAACATTTCAACCTGATGTCCTAGTGATATGTCTTTATGCATATATTTTCAAATAACAACATATTCTTATTATGTTAATGATTACATTTTTATTTGTAATGAGTGTCATAACTGAAGGGAAAAGTTTCAGGCACAGAGAAACTAAATGCCTTGACTGATCTGAAAAACAAGATTTAGGAAGTGAGCTGATAAATGTATTTCAAACTTTAATGCTTTGCCCTGATTTAAGTTGTATTAAACCCCTGAAATCTGATATAGAAAGGAAAAAGTCCTTTTCTATAACAGCTGTACCGTAATACAGCACTCACTGTTTTGTTTAGCTGGAACATCTTTCACTCTGGATAGTGGACATACTGCTTTTTTTTCTGAGGAGTGCAGAATTAGCTTTTAAAATGTAGATACAGAGCATTGGTAAAAATACTTACATTGTCTCTAAAATCTTTTTTAAAAAAAGCTTTTTTGATAAACCACTTGGCATTTCTTCTCCAAATTTTAGGGAATCTTAAATAGTAAAAGAAATAGCATACTTACATATAGCGTAATATTTTAAAAGATATGGAACTGTTAAATATATTTTACTTCTCAACTAGGCAACTGCTATGGCTTGCTGTCCCTCCTCCAACAGTGTTGCTCTAGGGACCAGCAGAGGTCAGATCTATTTCCTTGATGTTACCAATGCTGAAGCTCCACGGGTTGTTCACAGAATTTTTCTTTCCAAATTTCCAGTGCTGTCTTTGCAGTAAGTATGTAGCAACATGGGCAGGGATATTGTCAGTTTGTTGCTTGAGTAATGCTGTTAGTTGAACAGAAAATATTGAAGTTTTTATTCTGAAAAATAACAAAGTACAATATTTTAGTAGCTTCAGGTTTTTCCAACTTAGTTTAAATTGCTTGCAAGAGGAGTATTAGCAGGATTTATATGAGAGAATTATAATAAACCTGTATTTTAAGAAGATTTAACTGAACACTTATACTGATGTACAAGTTTCTTGCTGACACATCACCATATGCAGTAATTATGCCCTATTCCATGTTTTAGAGGGTTATTTCTCACTGAATATAAATTTGAGGCTTTGTGAAATTAATTTTAATCCTTTGGGATATCCATCCTTATATGGTGGACTTTTATTAACATTTGTCATTATTGATTTGCTCACAGTTATGGAATCAATGTAAACCAAGACGTGTCTATTCAAAACCTGTACAGTAGTTTGTTTTGGTTTGTTTTTTAAATGAACTTCAATAAAAGATTTAATAATGTTGTTAACATAGACCTCTGTGGAGTATCATTAGCTTTAGATTGATCACCCACTCAGAAATTTCACTCACAGCACTGGGCTTAGTATCAGGCCCTAACTGTGTAAAGCTAGAAGCTGAAATTTCATTTGTGTTTATGTCCAATGGGAATGGAATTATTTGACCTTTTTTATTGACTGTATTAAACTGTTTCCTGCTTGCATTTATATTTGCTCCAGTTATGATCAGAGTGGCCAGTTCCTCATTGCCAGAGCTACAGAAGGACATATCTTTATTCTAGACTCCCGGCCTTCAAAGTTATTCCAGGTTCTTGGATATGTAGGTATGTAACAACATTAATTATCTTGTGTTTTCACTATTTTCTGTATATTTCCCTGTATTTTAAGTATACTTGCTGGTCAGATGAAGCCACTCTCCTTCATTCTACCTTTTTTTTTTAGGAAGACTAAACATATTCTTCCCACCTATTTCCCAACCATATTTCATCCCAGCCAATCTTTTTTCTTTTTTTCTCAGTAATTTTATTTAGCAAATGCACCGATATTACTTTGCTTCCAGGGCATGTGTAAGTTACAGGGAAGAGAATGGATTGGCTGACCAACTGATCATAACTCCAGCACAAAAGTAATAGTGCTGGCAAAGAACTTCAGACTTTTGTGGCTCAGCATATGACAACCTAGACAAAAAACCCTGTAGGTTGTGATAGCCAAGTGCAATCTACTGTTATAAATATCTGCCCAAGGCATCTTTAACCTGGGGACTGCTGTGTGGTTGAGCTGGGATATGTTCTGAACAGGGATCTTGCTTTATTTCAGATGGTATCTTAGTAAAACTGTGTTAACATTATTCAGTAACAATTTGATTTGGTGTTCCCTATCTTCTTCAGTGTTGGCAGATGAAGTTCTGGGTCTTTCTGTAGTTTCTGACTTCAAGAATGACTTAGTTGAAGTGATGGCACTTGTTAATGTAGTGGAGGTCCAGAAAGCAAGACTGGAAATTTTTTGTCTATCTTCAGCACTCACAACAGGTAATAATTGAAATATACACTGTGATATTTTTCTAAGGCAAGAACACACAGTAATAATATTAGAGCATTTTAGAAGTACTATAAGCAATAAAATAATGGACCAGAGTGTCATGAATAATCACAGAACTTTTATTTGTGTCTGATATTCTAGTAATATCTAAAACTTCTAGGAATGCATTGATTTGGGGCACTTTCTGGAACTGCTGGGAAACCAATTCAGTTGTTATGAAATGGCTTAAATGCATTAATGTAACTAAGAAATAGTGCAGGCTAATGTTGTGCTTGGTGTCCTCAGCACAGGAGAGGCAGGGTTGGCAGGGGCACCATGCACTTCCAGTTTCACGTCCCTTCCGCCCAAGAGCTGCCAAATCCATATAGTTTGGCATTTCAGATAAGTCTTCTGTCTATCACATTACAGCAAAAGGCAGCCTGTATTCATTATTAGCATAAGTGTATTTTAATAGCATTTTGCTCACTTTATTTGCAAGTGATAAAAAAAGCCTTTTCTGGAGAAAACTTCTGTAAATCTGTTAGTGTCAATTTTTTTAGTTATTTACATGTAAATTTTAAAAGGCCTTAGAATTTACAAACTTTCAAAAAATTAATTTTCAGTGACACTAATATTTTCTTTAAGTATTCACTAATGTTGGCCTTTTTTCAGTACCAAATTTTAGACATAAAATAGGGTTGATTTTTAAAGTTGCTGAAGAACTACAGTTATTCTATCAATCTTAAATTCAGATATCTCTTTAAAACTCAAATTAGTAAACCAAAAAGACTAAAATGCCCCTTTGAAGATGTGAACTTAAGTGTTTTAAGCAATGACACTCAAGCTGCATTCACTTTGTGGCAGAGATGCTTAAACAAGTTATAGATGAAAGCAATGATGACATGAACCTCCATGCAAACTAATTAGCACTGCTTATATAATACCCAAGATGCAAGGTAAATTAGCATATACTAATGTGTCACATCACTGTAGTTACACTGTTTCCAGTACTTCTTTAGAGCTAGTAGAGCTCTCTCTTCCCTGCAGTGTGCTACATCAGCATAACCCTGAGTCAGTGTGAAAGTTAGGTATCTTAATTCTCAGTCTCCTTGAAAATTCCCATTATGCCCATTCCTTGCTGAGATTAGTCTCATCATTACTTGATAGGTGAAGCACCTGTATTAATGGTAGTGATGCCTGTTCCTCCCTGCTCATTTTTTCAATCTTCTAGATAATGATAAGTATGTTAATGAACAAGGAGTGCTTAATGCTAGTGCCATTAAAAAGCAGCAGTATGATCTGGATTGCCCTCTGAGCTCAGCAGTCAGATTGAAGGATAATCTCGTGTATGGTTACTGTACCTGTGCACCTTTCATCTGCAGATATCATCTCTCTCAAGAGGTAATTCTCTGAAGCTGCTTTGAGTGGTGGTTAAATACCAGTGAACAAAGGCTGTAGGTGAAGTGAATATAGTAGGGTATTATTTTTAAAATATCCTCTCTGCACTGAAAATACCTACTCCATCCATAAACATCAAGTTTCAGTATTCTTCCACCTGCTCAGAAACCTGGCAAATTCAGTCTCCTTGTTCTATTACAGAGAAAGCCAAGTAGTGGTTCTTAAAACTCACACAGCCTGCAGGGACTTGACACGTAGCTTCTGTATTGGAGCTTTACTTTCGTGCAACCTGCTGAGTAACCTGAATACCCAGCTATTGAAGGAGCTGAGCCAGTTTGAGCCCATGACTCCCATGTGTATACACAACTGCAAACAAACAGAGCCTGGCCTTGCCCTGCAAGGGATGCAGGGATGTAGTGGATGCTTCCGGAAGCCTTTGTCATTGCCTGTGAAGAACTGGAGCTCTCTGCAGCTCATAGGTCTCCCTCAGTTTAAGAGTCAGGTCAAGTAAGGAGGTGAATTCCAAAAGTGAGTCTCCTTGGCAAGTCCAGTACTTTCTAAGTCAAGAAACTCCAGGCCCAAACATATTGCATACAGACCCTTTTGAGGACATTGGAAGCAAATCAGCAGCATAGCAATGATACTGCTGCCTGAGCTCAGTAATCCAACATTTTAAATTGCAACGCATCTGATAACCCGCAAAAGCTATAATTGGTCTTCTTAAAATGGCATCGATATTTCCATCATCTGAATGGCTACTAACATTTTGTTTGTTTGGCAGAATATGTTGGAAGATGCATCAGCATTTTTATCAGAAAAGAGGACTCCTAGCAATCAGTTTGGATCAGGTTTCCTCTGTTTATCACCCAACAGCCAGTGGCTGGCATCAGTAGCAAGGGATGGTGTTTTGTTCATCTATCATATTTCCACAATGGTAGGTGGACATCCAGGCACAGGATTTTTTTGGCTTACATGAGAAAGAGGTGTGAAGGCTACTTTTCTTTCACTGTAACCTTTTCTTCACTTGAAGCAAAAGTGTTCCACAAACATTTCTGTTGAACATGAACTGACACAGCATTACACAGTACAATTGATTTTATAATGCATGTGTATACAATCATACAAACTACTTCCTTTTGTCTCCAGTAAATCTTAGGGTAAATTTTACTGCAATTCTTTATCTCCTGCAAAATCAATATGCTAGATACTTGCCCTATCTGTAGTCAGAAATTATAAACTCGCCAATCCTTGATTTTTATGTACCTTGCATTGATGTTTTGGATTAACTCTTATTTAAAAAATAAAGAAGTATAATTTACAGACATTCTGTTAGAAAAACATTAACTGATACTGCTTCTATGACTTTTCTAGGATATACTTGCTCAAAACCACTGTCACTCTTATCAAGGAGGGGGAATCAGATCCATGGTATTTTCGCTGGATGGCAAATTCATCCTGGTGACTGGTGAAAATGATGGTACCCTGGTGTGTCTGAAATGGAAGTATGTATAAAGTGGCAGACCAATACTTACTGATGGTGGAGATTCTTGGCTCTTGACAGACTAATATTTGCATCTTCTTGTGATTCTAGACTTCCTTTTATTAGTGCCAGAGTAAGAGGAGAATTGGATAGAAATAAAATCACTCCTCTGTAAGAGGCAGCCTCCCTAGCTTATGGAAACTTATTTTTGGGGTGTGGTTGCAATACAAGATATAACACTATCTTCTGATAAGTGTTACCCATACTGAGCTTCTTACCACTCTCAAGTAAACCATCTGAAGGGAGCTCTCTCGAGACGTAAGGGCTGTTATTTCATGAGATACTATTTTAACTCTGCAATTAAGAGACATCACATTTAATGGCAATTCAACCATGCCAAAAGAGAGCTCTTAGCTGACATTGGGATTAAAAGATACTTGAAACTACACTTTTCTGTGGTATAACAAATGATCATGTAGATAGGTTAAAGATAACTCTGCCAGAGCAATATTTCTAATCTGGATGATCCATCCTTTGAGATTTCTGATTCTGTGGGAGCTTCACTAAATTATGCAGTTCTAGAAATCAAGCAGTATTGAATCATATGTGAAAGTATTGAATAGGCATTTTAAAATATCTCATTAATTGATTTAAAAAGAATTTTTAAAAAAATACATCCTTTTTTTTGTTTTTTAGGGAGATAAAGAAAACTGAAGATCAGGAAGCTGATAGTCACTGGCAGTCTCTTCTTGCTGTACTGAACAAGTGTACTTCAAATGAAAACACTGTTTTAAAATCTATGGCAGAATGGCAGTTTGACCCAGAATCCACATCAGAATCACTTCCAGAAGATACATTTAAGGTGTTTTCTTTATTTTTATAGGGGCAGAAGATTTGATCATTATCCTAAAATTACACATGATAAAAACTGCCGTTCAAATAAATTCTGGTCCTTTTGTAGAAGTAGAATACCCCTAAGGATAGGCTAAATATGCTTTATTATCAATTTGTGGAATAGTATTATCAAGGCAATTGAATAGTTCTGGGAAGATGGCATACACATCTTACATTTCAGTTGGTTCCTTCAGCCACAGAAAAGTCTGTGAAAGTCAGTTTCTCCTTATATGAAGCTATGCGTCGTTCCCATTGTGATGTTACTGCTATTCATTGTGTGTTACTAGTCATATTTTTCTATTGAAATCAAGCAAAGCACTGATTACAAAGATTAGTACAGTCAGTCTGAGTCAAAAGCTGTCGCATAATAGCAAGGGTTTGCAGGATCAAATCTGGGAACTGGATAGAGAATAAAAATGTTCTAACACTCCCTGGAGTTTGGTGGTGTTACTTCTAATGTGAGTCCGTTTTTCATTTAATTTCTGTCTCTCCCACTCTCTCTCTACGTACCTAAGATGGATGCATGTATTCTTAATTTCAGGAGGCAGCATGTAAATCTTCCAGTGTAGAGGTGACAGAAGAAGACAGAAACATCACCAGTTTGTATTCAGCTAGTGCCGATGACATGTCATGGATGGGTCAGAAAATAAAGAAGGTACTTTCATAGAACAAGTATTAATTCAATCCAGAGTTTTCAAGAGTCAGTGGTTATTTGGGGTGCCAAAGTATATGCTGTAAAGGAATCTAGTTTCTAAAGCTTTTCCAACACTTGGAGCTCTCTTTAATGCATTGCAACCTAGACGTTTAGAAATCCTAGGTCAAGGTTATAAACACATCAGAGAAGGTACCAAGCACAACAGGAGCTCTAAAGACCAAAAGACAATCTCTACACAAGGAGTAAACAAACAAAAAAAATTGCCAGAGCAACTGGCTTTCTTTAGAAACTTACAGACTTTTCTTAAAGTAATAGAGTTGCATAGAAGATTATTACCTGAAACCAAGCAGGTGCTCTCTTCTTCCCAAAGGCCAGAATAACAGATTCTATGGCACTAATAAATCGGTGTTCAACAATATTACATTAATGACAAAACCCCTGAGGTTTGTTTCAAGTTAAGGTTGAGGGGAGTGTGTTATGTAACCAGAGCTTTTTATAAGTAAAAGTGCATCAAACACCTAACTGTCTGCAGAGAGGGGGTTTAACACTTTGTAAGCCTGGAAACTGCTCTATTGCTGTACAACCAGTTTACAATGCCATGTGCTTGTACAATTTTTTTATCTGGAGCAATTCTAAAACTCATCCGATTGAATTATGTCTGTTTCAGTTATTAATCCGTTTGGAATTCTAATTTCTGTACAGATGCTTCTTTTGATTATTTCAATATTATTTTCTATTTTTGTCTACTTTTGTCTCTCAACAATGTATTTGTTGTATGTCAGATCATTACAGAAGAGAATCAGAGGTTTGCTCACCAGAAGGAAGAGCTGCAAATGGGCATTAAAAAGCTGCGTAAAACTGTGAGTTTCTCACCAGGGTGATGTCTCAGCTTACCTGTTTTGCTGGACACCAGTTGCTCTCTGTGTTGCACTTCCATTATCTGCCAACTCTGTAACCCTGTTGTAGAAGGCCACCAGATTTGACAGGCAGGATTTGCCTCTAGTGAAGCCATGCTGGCTGTCACCAATCACGTCCTTATTATTAATGTACCATAGCAGAGTTTCCAGAAGGATCTGCTCCAAGATCTTGCTGAGCACAGAGGTGAGGATGACTGGCCTGTAGTTCTCCACTTTTTTAAAATGAGGGTTATGTGTCCCCTTTTCCAGTCAGTGGGATCTTCACCACACTGCCACAACTTCTGAAATATGATGGACAGTGGCTTAGTGACTTCATCCTCCAGTTCCCTTAGGGTCTCGGATGCATCTCATCAGGTCCCATAGGCTTGTGCACCTTCAGATTGCACATAGTGCTATTCATATAGTACTGTCTGTCACTAGCTACAGGCATCACATTCTACCAGTGAGAAGGTTAAAAGTAGAAGCAATTAAAAGCACATTCTCTGACATGAAGTTCTGTAGCATCTCCTCTCTTCACATTCAAATTACTTTTTATTCCTTATACTTATTTTTTTAAAAAAACAGATTCGGAAAATGATGCATGAAAATGAACAAGTGCCAGACATTGAGAAACTGGAGCAGCAGGAGTTCAACCTGGATCTAGAAGAACAGGAAAAAACACAAGCAGAGGCTGACCAGAAAGTGGACAGGGTATGATAGAAGGCAGGGAGAACGTTTTAAAATGAGCAGTGAAAAGGAATGATTGAAGAAGAGAGGATGATCTCAAAGTTGCTGTTCACTGCTGAGAAGCAGGAAAACTTAAAAAGCATTTTAAGTCACTTTTTGAAGCAGGTGAAGATGCTGATGCAGACATTGTCAATTGGAATATGATCTATGCCAGAGAGTATAAGTCTGACACTTTGGCCTTGGGCAAGTTGCTTAAGTACTATAATGCTTTTTTTAAATGTAGAATATGCCTTTCAGTAGTAGTAGAAGCATGCAATACAGATTTTGGAGAAGATAGTTACAATAGTCTAAGATAATGAAATGTAGTCTAAGATGATGAAAGATTAGTAACTCGTTTCTTCTGCTTCTCTCAGTAACTCAACACAAATTGCCCATATCTTGTTATTTTGTACCACATCTTGTTAGTAGTTTTTTTCTATATTGAAAGGTGAGGAATGAGATTGAGATGGAGAATTTAGCCAACCGCTACTTGAGGGATGTCATCAAGCATGAGTGCTGGGATGCCATGTGTGTAAAAGGATGTGCAATCAAGGTAACCTCTGCTTTCTAATTCATTTTCTGCAGTAGCTTTTTGATTCCTTAAGGTACAGAGAAAAAATAAACAGAAGTATAACACATTTCTGATTTGATTAAGGTTTGGGGAAAAAATTACTTCATCCCAGAGCTCATGCAGATCTTTCTGATTTTACCTTCTAAGATGGATAAGAGTGCTGATAAGCAAATAAGCAACTCTTTAATTCCTTCATCTCAGAAAATATCTTTATGTAGTGTTGCTAAAAGGAGAGGTAAATATTACTTTTCTGTGTGTAATCAGTAATGACTTCTGCTACACAGAACTTAAAGGCAAAATTTAACCCACATTTTGCCTATTTTCAACAGAGGGAAATTAGTTAAATTGATGATACTGGATTATCTCAAGCTGGTGAAAGATTAAGTAATTTTACCCAAAAAATCTAGTTCTAGTTGAATTCCATGGATAAAGAGCCCATATCTGTAAAGTATTTATGTAAAAAAATAAAAAATAAAAAAAGACAAAAAAGTAGCAAATGTTAAACCAACCATTTTCAGTACTAAAAAGGGAATTTTTTTTTGTCTTATTCATGTTTTTTTACTACATTGTCTATACTAACTGATCCTCAGTTTTATTCCTGATTTTAAGTACTTTTTCTAACTGTTTAGCATTCAGATATTGAACAATATAATTGATAGATGCATTCTGAAGAACTTTTTACTTTAGGTTTTTGTTCTTTTTTAAAACTTGAACAGTGCTTCCATATGGCTTTTGACGTGAAGAATTATCCACTGACAGAACGTAGTGAAGAAGAGCTGGAAGCTTTGGAGAAAGTTCTCCAGTTAAAAAACATTGAGACAACTGATTTTAAGGTACCAATCTCTTTGAAGTACAGTACAAAGACATTTCAGAACAGGATGTTCTGAGTTGGCATCTGAACCCTTATTTTATTTAAATACATTACTAAGCTGCATTTTCTTGCTGTAGAAATTGTAAAAAAAAATAATAAATATATATATATATATAAAAATTAAGATGAAATGTTGTCATTTTGCTCAGAACAAATGTATTGTTAGTAGAGCATCACAATAGCTGAGGTTAGAAGTGTCCTTTGGAAGGCATCTAGTCCAGTCCTCCTAGAACCATTTACTCATGCCTGTGTCCATTCAGGTTTGGAATGTCTCCAAGGATGGAAGATTCCACAACTTCTATGGGCTACCTCTTCTCATGTTTGACAACCCTCACAGGAAAAGTGTTTCATTGTGTTTAATTTGCATTCTGGTGTTTCAATGTATACCCATTTTCTCTGTCTGTCACTGAGCACCACTGTGAAGGGTCTGGCATTGTTGTCTTTATGCCCCACCATCATATTTTTATATACAGTACTGAGACCCCCCCAAGCCTTCTCCTGCTTGAGGCTAAACAGTTTCAAGCTCTCTCAGCTCGTCCTTGCATGTTAGATGGTTCAAATCCTTAATTGTATTAGTTTCCCCTCACTGGACATGCTCCAGGATGCTCATGCTTTTCTTGTACTGAAAAACCATCAAATGGACTCTATATTCCAAGTATGAGAATTTCAACTTGTATTATTTTGATTACTGAGCTTAACTGCAGAATATAACCTCTAGAGTTTTTTTATGCATGTGCCACCGGATTGTGTACAAAATTAATAGTTATCATGTTTGTGATATTCAGGTTCAAAAGAAAAATACTGAGATTGTGTGTAAGCCTGTATTACCTAAGGAAGGAGAGAAGGCAGAAGTAATGGCTGATGATAGTGCATCTTACAGCCCGATTGGAAGTCTCAGCTCTCAGTATGGTGGAGACACTTCTGTCCTGTACCCCCAGTGGGACTTGCACACCAGGGAGCAGAAAATCAACCAGATAGTATTACTGAAGGTGATGTCTTCTTGATTTTTTATTACTGCAGTGATGCTGTCATATCTGTTGGTTCTCACAGGAGTCACAGAAACTGTTATATTTTGGGCATGCTAGCACTACACAATGGAGAGCTGCACAGGACCCTGAGTTACTGAGATGAAAGCTGATAAATGCACATAATACAGTGTAGCCCCACATGAATTTGACAGTTCAGGTCTGGAAGAAAAATGTTTTTATGAAATTGGTTACCCAATTTGACAGTATCTGTAACTGTCCACTGGTGCTTCAGTGTAAGAGTTTGTATTGCCAAAGCTAGCTTGTCTATCTCAACATGCCCTGTGAAAACATGACCTTTTTTCAGATTATTTTCTCCTGAATGAAAGATCAGCTGGATCCTCACACCGTTTCCTTTCTCTCCAGTCTTGCCATCCCTTCAGTTGGAGTCTTCAATGTTTGTTATTTATTATTCATTACTATTAGACTCTCTTCTCTTACCCTGGCCAGTTTAGTAAACATGCTACAGAACAGGCTTCATATGAACATGATCTACAAGGGTAGGTCATGTTAATCAGTTAAACCACTATAAGTAATTTCCTCCTCAGAGCTCTTTAAGGCTGTAAAAGGTAACAGAACTCATAGAACTCAAATGCATAAAATCTACTAGATACACACTAGTGTTTAAAATAGATGGGGAATAAACACAAGGAGCACTTTTAGATGCAAGCTTGGATGTAGCAGGGTCTTTCCACTATCCAGCTTTAAAGATGTACATTATACATCTAAGTGTAAATAAATCTTCAGTGTTCTTGGCCATAACAGTAAGTTTGCTGAGAGGTAGATGATCGACCAGACATTGAGCACATCCTTTTCTCTTCCAGCAACATTGTACCTTATCTGCCATCCTGCCTTATTACATCCTAACTTATTATTATACTAGGAATCAGTTAAATAATCATGGACACAAATATTTACTGTAATACAAACTGCAAACATGTCATGATTTTTTTTCTTTGAAGCCCCTTTTTCTTTCAGCTGAAGAGTGCCATGACAGAAAATGAAAGGCAGCCTAATTTTTTATCTCATCTTGGCAGCCATATGTTTCTTTCAGAATCTCTGTCAAATGGCAAATATGTAGAAGAAAAGGAATATAAAATTCTAGGGGGGAAAAAAATTAAAAATTGTAATCTGCCCACCTCCATTTAACAAAGCTTGAACTCTGCCCTTATGATTTTCACAACAGGGCTTTACCAGTTTATCTCCTTGTCACACATACAAGTACTTTCAAGATTCTGATGGCTTGAGAAGTGGTATATAAATCATGGATGGATGTGACATGTGCAGTATTACAGTTTGCTTTTTTGGTATTTCAGGACATCATTTACAAAGTGAAAACTGCTTTTAATGAAGAATTTTACGCAGTTGCACAACTAAAGGAGCAGGAGGTAGCACGAGTGAAGGAAAGAAACCTGAGGATCCGAGATATCTTGTCACAACTTGGTGTCCAAATGAAAGTGTGGGAGCCAGCTCTTACAGATGATGAGATACCTGAGCGAGCACTCACTGTTCAGGATTCAGAGGTGTCTGAAAAAGAAATCTTTCACCCACTCAAAGACTGTTCTCTAATTCTTCTCATTTCTAGACACTGTCAGTAATGAAAAGTCTTAACATTGATATGTGTACTTAAAATTATCTTTTTTTACTCTTTTGCTTTCCTTTGGTTTCCTTTTTTGGTAGAAAGCTCTTAGTAAGTCAATCTGAAATGAACAAAATTTATACAATCTTAATTTATTGCTGTTAGAAGTTTTTAATTGCCTATAAATTGGGTTGAAATTCCCACTGTTTCCAACTACAAGATTCAAACCAGGCTTGCAGGAATTACTTCCATAGATGAGGGTTTCTGTGTTTTCTCTGAGCACCGTTTTGAAACTAAGTAGTTTCAAACTAATTATCTAGGTACTAAAGCGTAGTGAGCACTGTACTTATGAATTCAATTTATAATGTATTGAAAAAGCACTGTATTTCTTTTACAATATATTCCACTGATCTCATCTGCTCTTTGGTCTGTTTTTCCCCACTTTCTTCTCTCCCACTAGTCCAGGTTATTCTACTGTCAGAAAAGCTATGCACAAAACACTACTAACATCAGAAAAATGATGGTAGTATGTATTTTAGCATTTTTAAATACAGCTTTTGGAGTTGCTCAGAAGAAAAATTTTCTTCTTGAGAAACATTATCACAAAGCACAGATACAAAAAGTATTAAGAATTACTATTGCACCATCTTTCCAAATGTTCTTAGTCCACATGTGATCACATGTGGAGAAAAGAACCCTGATACGAACCTCACTCTCTTCTTTCAGATTAAAGCTGAAAAATCCTTGACTCAACAAGAGAAAGAGAAAGCAGAATTGCTGGCTAAGCTTGAAAAAGAGAGGCGCGACGCTTCTACGGTACTTCAAATAGTATCCTTTTTACTGAATAGGCCTTTGTCTCTGGTTAGGCTTATTTAGTTAATGCTGCACTGCAATATTCCAGTACTGTAATATGGGAGAATGAATTTAAAGTGGTTGGTAATGGTGACATGTGCCTTTTCCCTCTTATTACCATTTACAGTCAGAACTACATAGACCAGCTTGGAGAAGAGAAGATCTAGTGTTAGGCTCACAGTTTTAAACAATCTGCTTGGTGGCAATTAAAAATATATCAGGTGACTGAGGACTAGACACATTTCTAAATGCAGGCTACTGCTCAATCAAGAGGTTTGTTCTTGATGTGTGTTTCTTGACAGAGCAAACAGTGTTATTCAGGGATCAGACTAGAAAATCATGCTTTCCTCTGGCTTTAAAATGAATCTGTGAAAATCCTAAGATGGCCCCAAAAAGAAACAGAGTAAGACAGTGACACTACACCTCCTTCATCCTAGCTTGTCAGTTTACCAGGAGCAGTCTATGCCTATGTATTCTTTCCAAAACTGCCAGCATGTTGTAAGTTATTTGATTTATGAACATCTGTCTACCAGAAAAACCTCTGAGACTTTCAGCATAATTCACACACATCACTGAAGAGCACTAATGTACTAGTGACACACAGTGTAATCATATGAGTGATTTAGAGGTGAACTACCCCCTAGTATCATTCCCAAAACTTTCAGTTACTACACTTCCTTTTGTACCCTAAAATATCTTTTGGTCATTCCCAGGACAATGAGAGACTGCGTGCTCTTGATGACATGATGGGTGGAGTGCTAGAAATCAAAAGGGAAGACATCTTGAAAATGGTGAGCTGAATTTCTGCCATATTATGTAGGTAGCCTGTGGGCTCTTTAAGAAATGTGACAGTCAACTAGCAAATATTACCAACCTAGCAAAGAGAAGAAAGTCAGAGAACTGTATAATTGTAGGAATGTATTGCTGGAGGAAGGGCCTATTATCTATGGCTGTGATCTTACAGAAAAATACTGTGTTCCATTTAACTCAGCAAAGATAGATAGTACAGTAGTGGAGGAAGTAGTGTCACAGAAAAAGGTCAGAGCAAACCCAAGTGCTATTCCAGGAATCAATCTTTTGGAAAATTAGGACTCCATTTAGAAGTATACAGTAACATGGAGTTAGACTTGGGGTTCTGAAATGGAACATGTTATATATCTTGTACTGACATTAGTGTGTGTGATTACAAAATACTTGTATTTTACAAGATCCAGTAGCGAATGCCTGCAAGCAGGTGAGAGAGAATAGCATGATACTACTTCACCAAAACTACTGGTGCAAGGAACAGACCGGAGAAACAGAATGTATGTGTTAACTTAGACTTAAGGCTTGTACCTTACTTACTACTAAGAAATACATTTCATTAAAGTTGATGCATGCTGTAGTGCTGATGGAGACCTAGTATTGCTTTTGAAGCATATTTGTCTTTCATACTTCCAGAATGTTCCTCCACCTCCTTTTATATCCAAGTCTGAGGATCTTTGGAATGAAGAAGAAAGGAGACTATTTAGAGAATATGAGACAAAAGTCAAGGAGCTGGATGAAGAAAAAGAAGAATATAGAATGGTAAATTAAAATGAGAAAAGGATTGGTTTTGTTCACAGTCCTCATGACCAAAGCTTCTGATCCTTCTCAGGAGCTACTTCTACAACAGAACACTAAAAAATAGAATAAATGAAGAACAAAGATCACGTGGCTTATTAAATAAGTCCTAGCTTAGACAGTAAAGTAAGGCAATCTCTTCTTACACCAATTATTATGTGCCAAACTTCATGATAACTGGCAAAAGGTAACTTTCCTTCACAAATGTACCAGTGTAAAATATGGGGTTTTTTCAGGTTCCATTCCCAGAGTAGCTGATGCCATATACAAATAATACCATCATATTTATCCTTCAAAGTTGTATTTGGACAACATAATTTGGTAACCAGCAGCACTCTCTTTCCAAACAAGTAATCTCTGAGACCTGGCTGAAGGATACAGTTCCATATTGTGCAGTCTTCAGCATCTGATATACTAAATCAGAGCTTCTTTGTGCCTCCAGATATAATATTGCTGCTCTTGTCCTTCCCTGTCCCAGGAACTGAGACAAGAATTGAAGGAACTTGAAGCTTCCATCCAGGAAACAACCCAAAATTTTGATGAGACTGTGTGCAAACTCTCTGAAAGGAAAGTGAAATTTGAGATGGCCATCTATCAGGTACCAGAGAGAATGTTAATTTTTTATCTCTGCCTCCTTGCAGCAGGAA
>NW_009952362.1:539212-555046 GCF_000747805.2 Chaetura pelagica | reverse complement strand
GGAATATTAACATTTTTTAATTGCAATCTTTTCACAGGAAGAACTCAAAATATTAAATCTTGTTTATGCTTTACTGTTGGATGAAGAATTGAATGCTAGAGAAGCTGGACTTCATAATTTCCTCATGAAAAAAGAGAAAGAAAAAGTAAGTTATAGTTTTGAATGCTGTTTCTAGGAAATGTGTAATATTTCTTGTGAAAACTGCTCTTTTCAAATCAAAATTATGCCATAAGTTGTTTTCTGTCCATGTAAAGGGTCAGTGATTTTTTTGTTCAACTTGTACAGGTGACATACATTATAAATGCATATGTTTTTTAGTAGATATGCATCTGGTTTCATCTGGAGTTGTTTGGTAAAAATCCATGTATTCAGAATGACATGCTGCTATTTGTTTGTTCTATGTAATATCTTTCAGTATCCAGTATGAAGCTGGAAGCACGAATTATGATGCTTTTATGACAGAAAGATGCACAAAAGATTGTGAGAAATGGCATCACGTTTTTTGCTGAGGTGTCCAATATAGGCCAGGGCTGCACTGACTTGTGTTTGCCAGTTCAAAGCATAGACAGAGGTGGCATGTGAGTGTCGGACCATGGAAGCAGAACATACTAGAGAGTACACAGTTTTTACATACTTATTGACCAATTTAATCTCCTGACAAATTTACCCATCCCTGTGAAACTATATACAAGTCAACTGGAGAGCACAAGTAATAGATCTCAATTTCAATACCACTGGATTTCAATACAAGTGTTTACTGCCCACAGTAATAATTTGAGTGATGGTTCTGATTCCTGTGTCCTACTAATACCTGCCTGACTCAGGTGATCTAAGTTGTAGCAGCCTGCAGGTTGGTTCTGGCTCTTGGGACTGTAGAATCCCATTTGCTCACTTTGTCTTCACAGAAAATATATTAATGCCTCCCCATGTCAGATCTCCTACTAAACCTATACAGACCTCTGTGGTTGAAGATTTGGATGTGAGATACAGGGCGAGGTTCCAAATTCAGCATCTCGCCCCTACCACTGAATAGGATGAAATAGTTTTAAAGTTATCTGAGGCCAAGTGTATATACCAGCTTACATTTTTCAAAATATATTTTCTAAATGCTTCCATTGGTTCATCTTTTGGTCCGTACAAACTGCCAAATACAACAAAACAGTCTCTGCAGCAGAGTATAAGCATTAAACAGCCTCTGTAAAACCAATGAGTTTTGTATCCTGACATGTAGCAGAACTATGATATGATAACAGGGAAACTTCTGAAATTCAGAACCCTCCGCTGAACAGCATTTTACAAGTTTTGACTGCTCTTACCTTTGATGACATGAAAGAAAAAGGTAATCTTGATGCAAGTGAAAACAAGTATCAACCTAGGTAACTTACACTCCAAGTTTAAACAGAAAACTTCTAAGATTTTGTACATCTCTTATATCTTTTAGCAATATCTACAAGTAGGCATTATATTGTGAGTAAAAATAGCTCACAAGGTTTTCTCTAGAAATAAGAAAGTGTCAGTTTCATCTGTGTGTATGAATGGCCATTCAGTGTTTCTGCTGAGTTTCATTCCTGAAATCTTTTGGTTTTGCTATATAGATCAAGTCTGCAAGAGCAATCCAGACTACAAAAAAGAAAATTAAAGCTTACCTAGGCACCCGTGAAACTGCAATAGCTGAAGAGAAGGTGAGACTCTAGACAAACACAAGGAGTTTCAGAAATTAAAAAATGAAAGCTGTGTCTTGATAATAAGATAATTCACTGTAAGCATGGGGTAAGTTCTGGTCAGCTTGCTGACCACTGATCACATACAGGAGAGTATGAGCATAGAATAATGTACTAAATAGTCTAGATTCTTGTGATGCTTGGGAATGCTTGGAAAAGGGGCATACTCTCTATTTCTAGGATATGAGCATGTTGATGCTTTTTTAAAAACAACATTGTGGTAATAAGGAAGCTTTCTGTTTTCCTCCTAGAATCTGGAAAGTGGTTTTGCAAAGGAGTTTGCTGACGTACCTGCCAATCTCCTTGATGAACTTCACCAGCTTTACAAACATCGTCCAAAGTAAGATCCCCCCCGATTCCATCTGGTTAAATGCTAGTATGTCATGTGTGCCAGAGATGGGAATGCTATTTACTTCAATAGCATTATTTTGATAATCAGGAGACTGCCTGATTTTTAATGGATAGTTAACAATGGTTCATTTCCTATCATACTAAGGCTTGCTATTTTGAGTACTTACATTTCCTTATTCACGTCACACAATTTGTTTTAAATGCAATCTAAGTAATCAGCAGTTCTCGAAAACATAACTTTTCTTTTGGGGAAGATGAAACCTTACCCATTTGCTCCTTGCAAGAGATTGAGAGTATGAAATGTTCTTATTGTTGTTTGTGAGCTTCTTTTATGCAAGAGAAAATAAAAAGTAACTACTGTATGTACTGTGTATGTGTACTAGGACCCCAGTGACAGAAATGCTCCTTGACACTGCTAACCCGTATAAGGATTGTTCAGGCTCAGCTGAAGATTACAAGGAGTCACTTACCCTTTTAATGAAAGCCATGGATGAACTGGATAGTTCTGAGCATATGCCTAATGGCTTAGACCCATCTGTATGGGAACATTTTTGCATAGCTAGACGAAATAAAATGGAGAGTGAGGAGTTGGTATGTAAAATTCTGTATTTTGCCAGTATACTTCTTAACATTTTCAGGTCTTAAACTTTTGTGGAAACAATGCAGCACAGATAAGCTGAATTTGCATTTGAAAGTTGCTTCTGGCCACATTCTATTCAGAAGAACAGAAAAGGCATCAAGGGAAACCAGCTCTAGTTCTCCCTCAAAGGAAATTAGCATATTAACATGAAGAGATTAGATCAGAATGATTTTGACGTTGATATTATTTCATTAAATATAATTTTCATTTCTTCTATCCATACCAACAAACTATTTAGATATTTTATTTCTATCATCTATTGGAGTCATTCTCTCCCATTAGCATCAATGCATTCCCATGTTTTTCTAGATCAAGAGCAATTCCTAACAAAAGGTGTTGCTGGAAAGTTCTACCAAGCCATTTGTTCAGTTTAAAAGTATAAAGGTGTAAATCTGAATCATCCAGAGATACATGAACTTTAACCAAGAAAGAAGAAAATGTGAATAAACTACATGAATAAACTATGCATAAATGAATACATTATTTTCTGAGCAGAGTGTAAGGATTATAACTTCTGTGTTACATGTTCTACTGGAATTCTCAAAATACCAGGCTGCATATTTATACATACTTATGTCTTCTTGAGAACTTGTCTTTTCTGCTCTTGAAGAGGCTTGCCCTCACCTACTGACAAAGTTGAAAACGTTCAGAATGTCACAATGTTCTTGCTTAGGTGAAGTGGACAGCCCAAACACTGGCAGAGATGCAGGCCTTTCTCCACAGAAGAATGGTTGAAAATGAGAAGATTGAGTCAGAACTAAAAGCCATTTTCCAAGAACTCACATGGTAATTTTGTTTCTTTTCCTATGTTCAGCTAAATTTTAATAGTCCACCAACACAGAACCAGAAGTTACATACACAGCTGTGTTCTCCAACACTTATCTAGGATTCATCTAAGGGACATATGATGTTTCTGAAGGGGGTGTTCCTGCAGCACATGTGAGCAGCCCAAACCTATCTTGATCTACCATCTTCAGTAACAACACCAGTACAGATGGCAGCATGGTCTTCAGTGTAAGCTACATCATACAGTGAATCTGACAAAGCTTTTAAGGCCATATATGTGCTAGCTAGCTCAGTTAAATTTTGCTCACATAGACCTAATATACAGTGATTGCCCTTAACTGAAATAGGCTGCTCAGTCACAGGAGATCTGATTTCACTGACCTGCTTGGACCTTCATTTTTTTCATGTATATGACATAATTTTCACATTCATTGTCATTCAGGAACAAACTCCAGGATAAATTATACAAGAAACTAGTGTTGGCTGGGAGTATCCTCTATTTCCTTTTCAATTGTTGTTAAAATTTCTGTTCAGTAAGGACACTTTCTCTCCAAATATCTACTAGACTATGTTAAACTGAATCCAGTAGTTGAAAACTTTGAGTATGGAAATCAGTTGCAAATTCTGTTGTCACTTTGAGGAGAAATAGAAGACTCGCTGTTGAAAAGTAACCCCTACATGAACATACCACTTATCAGTAATAAATAAAAATATTTTGAGAATCATAGGAGGATTTATATTATATTGTTGAAATAACTAAATATTGGTTTCGTTTTCTGACATTTTAGGCTGCAGGAGGAGAAGATAAAACTGCAATTGAATTTGATTGTGCAGTTTTTGCTAAAACAAGGACAGGTGGAATTGAAAAGTGCTGCTATCCCAGACTACACTGATGCCATTCTCATTAATAAGAGTGTTGTTGAAGATCTGAATTGCTCTATCATGGT
The DNA here is from genome assembly GCF_000747805.2 of Chaetura pelagica. NCBI lineage: Eukaryota > Metazoa > Chordata > Aves > Apodiformes > Apodidae > Chaetura > Chaetura pelagica. The sequence goes on along the minus strand of NW_009952362.1, from coordinate 550,601 downwards.
AATTTACATTATATAAAGAATATTTAAGCTTTTAAAACAAATGTATTGTTCTTCCTTTTCTCCAGTTGACACCTAGTGTCAATTAATTACTACAGACCAGGAAGCTCCATTGTAATCTAGAAGCTACTAAGAATTCTGTAATGTCTCTTATTATGCTGTAAAGATCGCAATATAGACTCCTCTCTTGATGTCTGATCAATACAATTCAGATCAATGAAATGGCAACAGTTTTTACGTATCACTTACACACACACTGTAAATAGAAAATCTAATATCCTAACCACCAGTCCAAACTTTCCCTCAAGGCAAACTTGCAGTCATGTTAAGAGGCATTTGAATAGTACCTTACTCTAAGATTTAAAAAATTAATAGCCTTTTTAATGTAAGGTGAAATTGGTGATCATATTTAAGTTTTCTTACTCTCATTAAAGGATTTTTTTTAGGCATTCTAGCTGTACAAAAATTGCTTCTTACTGATATTGCACAAAGCCTTCAGTAACAACTGCAATATACCTTATACAGAACAAGCTTGTATGTTGTGGTGCTAAAATGTCTTCCTGTTCTTATGAAAGATAGAAAGATGGAGAGAGAGGTCAATAGTAATTTTCTTCATATAATTCCACAATCTAAGGCTGTGGCATGGAGCACAAAACTGAACAAAATTCCATAAAAAGATAACTATCTGGAGCAAGGGCTGGAAAGAGACTGCAGTATAGAATGTGTTCCCTACTAAGATGACAACTTTGGAAGCTTGCCAAACTTGTTGCAGATAGTTATTCCATAATCTGTAAAGTGTGTTAATTAAGATTAATCTGTTTTTTCAGGCTCAAGGAGAAAAAAAAATTGCAAGCATGGTGGAATGTAAAGACTTCTCTAAAGGGATATTTAAACTGGAATGGCAACACAGGAAAATGAGAATGCAGATAGAAGATCTGAAACAGAAGGCTCAGGATATTGTAACACTACCTATTTCAAAAGATCGCCAGCTAGTGAGTTACTTTCTCATTCTTCTTTTGACTGCAGAACAGTTTTCAGGCTCTACCTGTAAAATAATTTCTACTTCATAAGTCTTTTACTACTATAGAGAAACCTGATGCCTAATAGGTCAACAATTCAGCTTTCAAAGGGAAGTTTTACTCTTGAGATTGATCAGTGATGAAATTCTTTGGGATGTTCAGGTGTTAGTAAAGGGACAATTAGCCCTAACTCTTAAGAGTTTTAAAATTGGGACTGAGACTAAGGAATTGGGATTTTGAAGCCATGAGGACAATCTTTTAAATAAAGCACCACAGCTTCCTTCTAAGAGAAAGGTCTGAGGTGCCCCCATCTCCTATCTCGCAGAAATATAACTTTTGCTTAGTATACAAAGACTTGGTGTTCCTACAGGTACCTTACTAAGCCCTACTTGCTGCCTCTTGTTGGCTTGTAGCAAAATGACAAGGGATTGTTTGCCATGCCTGGCAGGCAAGAGGCGGCAGCTGGCCAGCAAGTCAGCTACCACATAGCTCTGAATAAGCCTAGGGGGCAGTTAAAAAAACATCAGTAAAGGCTGTGGGAGTGCACCAAAGGAGCCAAGGATACCAGTGGGAGAAGAGGAGGAAGAAGAGAGGTTGTAGGGCGAGCCTGAGAATATCACAATATGGGCTGTAGAGGACTGCAGGGAAAGCTGATGTGAGGATGAGGTGGGGTGTAAAGGCTTAGAGTAAGGGATGTTGGAGGATACGTAGACTGGAGATAATGCAGTGAGGAGAACTAAAGCACAGAGAAAAATCAAGAAAGTTGAATTGCAATATCCTTACTTGCTCTCCAATCAAAAGATTAAAAGAAAATCCAATACATGTTTTGTTCAGGCTTTATTTGTTTTGCTTCTTTCCACACTCCTTGTTCACTTTAGAATCACAGCCAAGGGAGTTCCATAACTAACACAAACAAAACGACTTTCCAAAGAAGTGATGTGACAACACAATGGACAGGTCTTGTAGCAAAGTGATGCCATTAGCTCAAACTTCATTTGAAGTGATGGTCAGAACCGCTGTCCTTCAGAGAGAGAGTAAGACTTGCCCTCAGCAAAGGCATGTACCAGTTTAATCAGAATCCGAATGCTCTGAGAGGGTTGATTTTACTTCACTTGAGTAGAATGTGAGGTTAGCAGGAAAGACAAGGCAATAGAGACCTCAACAATAGGAAGGGAAAAAAAAGATGGCTTGGATAAATGCACTGAGGCAAAGACTTGAGAACAACTGGAATTAATGAAGCAGTGAGTGAAAGCAGTTTTGTGCTGTAGGCAAGGAGCCTATTGAGTCTTTCCTGTTTTAACCCTTAGAGTTGTCCAACAAAATTTTACCTGTCATTTTGGTGGGACAGTACTCTGGATGAGCCTGCATCTACAAAAACTGTCTACTGCCCATGATGGGTCATACAGCCTGTTTTACTAGTAGCAGTATCCCAAGAAAAAAAAAATCTCTAATGTAAATGCTCTAAAACCTGAATTATTATGCAATATAAGAACAATAAAAGAATAATTACTAGGAAGCCACTTGACAGAAAATAATCACTTTCTTCTCTGGCTTTAGGACAGACTATAGCACTTTGGCTTCTACCTGTTTTACCTTAGACTGCCTTATTAGATAAAGTATAACTTGGGTTTTATGACAACCTTGCACTAAATATGCTTGGTCTTTTGTTTCCATTAACACACAATATAACATTTAACACCTGTGCAGTGCAGTCTTCACACAGCATCCAAGAATATCTTTATAATGTCCACTTCTGATCACTAGTAAGCCCTTTTCCTATTCAGAATTCTAGTTTTTTGAGTTTCACATAGTATGTCTTTAAAGTGAGGAACTGTCGACAACAAACAGGCTCAATAAGATGGTTTATTTCCATTTTTAATCCTCCAGTTCCTAACTGAGCTGAACTACGACAGCACCATCGCCCAGCGCATTTCAGTGTTGGAGCAAACACTTGGCACCATCGATAAGGTAACTCCTTAGTGAACCACTAACATCTGAAAGACACACTCTTAATTTAAATTCAACTCCACTCCTTCATTAGTAAAAGGGGTTTGTAAGGAATAACTGCAACTGATGTAGGCACACTAACTCCTCAGCTAACTCAAGGACTGTTGGACCACAGCCGCAACAGTGCACAAGGATGAATATATATATATATCTCCATTTATTCATCTGGCTTTCCATAGTTTCTTCAACTTGCACTGAGTTGCCTACAACTGCAGTCTTTGGAAGCAGTCATCATACATGGATTGTCCCATAAATCAACCTTATGGAGAAAAATCTACTTGCTATTACTGGAATTAAATGCTTTCCCTCCTAAACATCTGAATGCAGATCTGCTTCTCACTTCTTGAACAGCATTGTCTATAAAAGTTTCTCTTCCATTTCTAATGAAGCATTCTTCTAGTCTTCACTGCTTAATGTTTATCTCCAGAAGCACGAGCCTGTTTGTAATATCACTCTCCCCTTATATCCAACTATGATTTGCTGGCTCCCTCATCTATTTTGACATTCAGATTATGATTACTTTTTAATACGTTATTCCACCGGATTTTCTCCATATTGCCCTAGCTGGCATTAACCTCCTATTCCTGTTCAAGCTCTAGTATTTACCTTGTGCCTCTACAGCCCATCTCACAGCTTCAGCACAACCCCTTCTTCAGCAGCTCCTAGCAGCCAACTCTGTTCCCAGCTCGCTCATTCCATTGACTTCCTTTCCTCCCTTTATCTTTCAGGTTTTATCTTTAATATATTTCTCTACCTGACTCATACCTCTTTCTTTGTTGTCTGCTACTTATATTAGAACTCCATAAAGCACACTGGAATAGTGTGCAAGTAAAGCTAGCATGTGCTACTAGTCAAATCAAAATACATTACAGTTTATTGAGCTACAATGCAGTGCTTAAGATTGTATGTTTCCATCAAAAGTTTGTCTGAACATGTTATGTGTAAGCTCATATATTTGCTTTATCCATTTGGAAATGGACAGCTGCACAAGAAGAATGTGAAGAATTGTAAAAAAAGAATTAAAGAGTTGGAGAAGTGCATCAGTTTAAAAGAGCAAGCAAACTACAAGCTCAGCCTGGAGCTGAAAGAAATGCTTGTCTCTGTCTCAGAAAGGAGTAACATCTCGAAGGCAGCCGGTGAGCCACAGTAACATTCAAAAGTCACAAGCAAATAACATTCACAAAGTATCTCCAAGGCTACCCAGTCCTGTTTTCCATCAGCATCAGCTAAGGGGCAAGCACGTTTATTACTGTATGTGCACAATTAGCACTGCCCTTCCCACAACAATTTAACATTGTTTACTTAAGAGCATACCTAGACATTTTTTATTCTTGTAACCAAAGTTAATTAACTAAATTGCTGAAACTATTAAAGTCAAATATTCTAGTCATTAATACCTTCATTAGACAACATGCTTTCATTCCTTATTGGAACTGTCCAGCCTACTCCTTTCCACACATTCAAGGGACCAGAGGAAGTACCATGAAGCTGAGAAGGGCATTTGCTATTAGCAAAACTGTAGAGATCTTCCCATTAGCAAAAGTTAGAGATTTTCAAAACAGTGGGTACTTGCTAGAAACTACGCCCTTGCCTTTCTGATATTTTTGTTTTATTCAGCACTACAAAGGCTCTGAAGCCCAACTGTAAGCCTTTTTTAAAACACTTGCCTATTTTATACGGAACTCAGAGTAACAAAGGGACAGGTCCTATATAAATATAGTATAAATATAGACTATATATCCACTACAAGTACAGGCTAACCCTTATATTTTGTTTTATGCAGACATACGGCCTGTTTCTGAAAAGATTAGAAAGGAGCGTTACCAAGAGATTTTGAAGCAGAAACACCTACGGAATCTTGTAAGGGAAGAGGAAGAACAGGTTGAAATTCTTCAGGCACAAGTTGCAAGACTGAGATCAAGAACATTCCCTATTCTTTAAAGACCAGAGTCCACGTAGATAAGACTGTGGTATTATAAATCTAAGAAAAATAGCTGGAGCATCAGCATTTTCTCCATGAACTTTTCTTTCCACAGCTATTTCTTCTGTAATTTCTTTTAAAATAACTTCCATTTGAAAGATGCATATTTGTTTGTTTTGTGTATTTTATGCCTAGTCTTAGCCCCATTATATTTCAGTTCATGAGATTAATTTCTACAGAGTTGATTACATAAATCATATAGTTCATTACAGAAAACAAAGGGTACAAGAAATTGTAGACTGATCGTACAGGTGTATTTGTATGTCCTCAGTCTGCAAGATGCAATTGTAGAACATTTGGAAGGTGAAGTACTGCAAGAAATCCACACTATAGCTGGTAAAATTAATGTCTGTGGCTTTGACTTAATTTTGTTCTGTAAAATATATTTATACCTGTGATGGCACAGGTGCAGGTAGCTGAGAAGATGAAGGTACTCTTCAGCCTGACCATGCCTTCTACCTGGCCTTGTCCTGAAAGCTGCTGCTGCTTATGGCAGCCTAATTACCTGCTGCCACTGGCAGAATCAGAGGAAACCAGGTCTGGAAGCATGTGGCCTCCTGAAACATTTGCTCCTACCTTCACATCAAATGCAGTATATTCTCCTGCCAGATTTCTCCAAGGCAGCTAAGCTTTTTCCCTGCTGCCACTGGCAGAATCAGAGGAAACCAGGTCTGGAAGCATGTGGCCTCCTGAAACATTTGCTCCTACCTTCACATCAAATGCAGTATATTCTCCTGCCAGATTTCTCCAAGGCAGCTAAGATTGATTAAAAAACCCTTGATAAAACAAACCACTGTGGGAGACTGATCTCAAGCATTCTCACTCCTTTTTGTTTCCTTCTTCTGTAGTGTGTGTCAATACTTCTCCTTTCATAAATTCACATAAAATCTAAACTCTTTCCACTGTGCGACCATTAATAGCTTTGATACCTTAGTTTAACAAAATTCAACACTTCTAAGAAAAACTACTTCTGTTGTGATCTTGTAGACCACCCCCTTTTTTGCCTTATGTTTAACTGGGTCTGTAGCTGAAACTTCCTTAGAAGTAAGAGTTCCAAATTTGCCAAGGACCTCAGGGAAGAGAAGTCCCCTTCACCAGTCATCACCTTTTTTTTTTTTTTTTTTTACATTGAGAAATGTAAGAAATTACTCTCTCATCAAAGAAACAGGAAATACCACCTCTAAACAAAACAGTTAAGGTGCAACCAATAAGGAATGTGATTGCATATAAAACAAAGTGGTAGCAGGGAGAGCTGTAGAGTCATGATTTTGGTTTTGTTACACCTGACAAGCAATGATTTTAAGGAGAAAAGTAGACAGAAGTCATCACACTACATGCAAAGGCCAGCTAAGAAAATAAAGCCATTTCAAATTAAGACTCAAACTTTTTAAAATGCAGTATTTATTGGAAGATAAATGAAATGCTAAAGTTTCATTCAACTTTATCATGCTGTATTTGAAGCACACCCATAAGACAATGCCTTGTTCTTCTTATTGGTTTGAAATACCTTGGCTCTCACATGAAGCACAGAGCAGACAGATGTTGGTTGCAATTTTCATGTCTTCTCTTCTACTATCTCAGGCTGTGGCAAAATACTTAGGATATACCTTCCATGAAGACAACTGTCAGGGCCAGTATCTGAAAATTAGTGCATTTTCGCACATTTCCCTCAGTAATAAAAATTAAAGCTACTGAGAACATCTCACTGCAGCTTCAGAATATTAACAACATGCAAATTAGTCACTTTTACTTAACTTGCAAAATATTGTTGATAACTCACTGGTAGCAGGAAGACATTTGTAAAATGAGGATGTATCTATTAACAAAGAACTTAACTTTTCCCCCATCAACAGAAATAACAACTAGAGTTCATTATTTCAAGACAAGTAACCATGCAAAGACCAGTCAAAGAATAGACTGCCTTCTACCTGATAGAGTATGACTTGATTTCATTAAAATGAAATTTTAATCAAGTAATAAATGGAATCATATTAAGTAACTATTCACTGAACTCAAGCTGGATTTTTCAAAACAGCATGAGTTTGATCTTTTCCATTAAATAATGCCTTTCACAGTGTTTGCTGTATCTAAGCACACAGCTTTACAAGTATCTCTTGAGAAAACTTCCTAACCTCAAAGCATAAAAGTCCACTGATCAACATTTCTTATGTGAAGAGAAATCATTTGGTCCTTTGTGCTTATGCATATGAGTAAATAAAAGCTTTGCACCTGTATATTATGCATCTACAAAATCTTCTTCTGTTCTGCTGTAGTGCAATAACTGATCTTCTAATCCAAATGTGTCTATCAGCTGAGTGAGACTCACTTTCTTGCCATCTGCAGAAAAGGCTGACTGTAGTTCATACAGCATCAGCTGGGTACTGCTTCTCCATTTCGCTATCAAAGCCTGCAGTTCAGACAGGTTGTTCTGAAATTGGGAGAAAACAAAATTAATTGTCATTTGCTGAAATGTGGTGTATTTTGATACCCTACTGATCCACTTCTATAACATGCCTTAAACTAAGACAAGACACAAACATCACACAAAAAATTGAGTCAGTATTTTTGTTTAAGCCGATAGATGAGGATTACACTATGAATTCCACTTCAAAGAATGATTTAAAATTGATTTTTCAGAGGTTCTTCTCACCTTAGATCGGTACATCTTAACCATTCTGAGCCTTCGAAGTAGGTCTTCCTTCTCTTGCACTTGTTTCACCAGTCTTACTTTTTCTTCCAGGGACTGTTGCTGACTAAGATCAGCCTGTAGCACATGAGACTTCTCTGCTGATCTGGAGAGATTGGTTTCCTGTAAGGGGCTTTTGAAACATGCATGTCCAGTGCCATTTCTTTCTGGATTTTCAGAACCATCTTGTAATGTGGAGCAATCTGTCTTTGGCATGCACTCTTTTTCAGCACAGTCTTTTTCTTCAGTGCCTATTTTGAGCCGCTTTGCCACTGCAACATTAGCATTAAATGAACGTCTTGTTTTCCTTAATCGCTCCCTCAGAGCTGCACTCATGGGCTAAAAAACAAAACAAAACAAAAAATCCAGAAGGATCAGAACAATCAATTTGATCATTTGATCAAGTTTTGAAGACCTGTTCACCCTGATTATCATTTACATAGAATATGTCATATATCTAAAGATCACTGTAAAGCTAGACATCCCAGTTCTCACTAAAGCTTTCAAAAATTTTAGCTCTTCCTTTCCTGTGTGTTTGCACACAGCTGCAAGATACAGAAAGATATACCTTCACATTTTCTAGAAGCAAATCCCATATTCCATTTTAAGGCAAGCCTACTCATCTAGCTTTTGTGCAGAAGATATACAGTATATTTCAACTTGGCTAATTTTATTCCAGCAAATTCAATTTCCCCCCCTAGTTTAATGGACATAAGTGGCGTTTTTGTTACTCCATTCCACCACACATACACACTTTTGTATTAGCACTGGTATGAAGCATCTGTATTGTAATAGAAAGTATTAGAAATGATCGCTGTTATTTTGGCTTGTTCATGCCTTGGGGTCCTTCACTGATAACCATCTAAAAAGCTTTTCTTCAAAATAACTTAATTCTTTTAATAATCTCTACCATATTTACTTGTTAAAGTATACTGAAATACAGGAGAGAGGGACTAGTGAAGGAACAGTTGTAAACTAGCCTTATCCTGCACAGGTCTGGATGCTGAGCCCGACAGCATCACTGAAACACACACTAGAAGGACACCAAAGTGGAGCTCAGCATTATGGAGAATATACAAAATGAAAGCCGTGTACTTTGTTCAAATGCAAGCAGATGTCACAGAAAGTCATTCTGCAGAAACAGCAACCCAGAAAACTAGGATTTGAGAAAACTGAAGATGACAGATTAAAAAAAAAAACACAATAACAAAACCCACCACAAACCTTATATAGTATTTAAACCTATTAGTATGGTATTTGCGTTTACTGCTCCATGACTTCGTCTTCAAACAAGTTATAGCAAGTACATTCCTCACCTGGACAGCTTTGTAGCTACAAGTATAAGCTACCTATCTTTAGCCTTCCAATAAACAGTATCTCAGTGACTTCACAAGCATTTCTGTTACTACAAAGAGTCACATTACTGGAAAAGCAAATAAGTTTTCATACCCGTTTCCCTGAGCTAGGCCTCTGTGGAGCTGGTGTCCCAGAATCCTTTGGAGTATTGCACAAAGATTTTGATTCATCTAGCACTGGTTCTTCCATCTTGAGATAAGGAGCAGTCTCTGTTAAACAGAAGAATGAGTTATGCATGGTGCCATTTTCACCCAATTCTGATGAGCCGTGTGGCTGCCTAAATAGTAAAAACTTCTGGAAAGAAATACTAAGGCTTATTTTCTAATTGTTGAGTTCAAAAAGACAACTTTGTAAGTCACACAACTGTTCCACACACTAAGTAGCATCTTGCTTTGTGAATGGCTTTTCAAGAGGATGAATGACACTGCTAACTGGTACGAAGTTAAGAATTTTGTATGTTATTTTTCCCTCACCCATAAAGCTCCACAGATTTTTTCTTAAAAAGATGAAAAATATAAGAAGTCATGAAAATAGTCTCCTTTCTTTTTTTTTTTTATATCCTGTTTCATGTGTTTAAAAGGAGCAAGACAACTTACAAAGCACTTGAACCCATTATAGTATGCCTACAAATCCAAGGTCAGATCCTGCAACACTGATCAAAAAAGCTCATTTTAAACAAACTGTATTTTCTTAACCTGTATGACCCTTACTGTTTGTCGAATTCAAAGGAATAACTGTTACCAAGCCAAGCTGTGAAGAACCAGTCTTTTCATTTAACTGCATCCCAAGGAAAAAAGGATTGTTGGGAGTGACAAGATTTTTTATTGTCCACGTGTGTAAACAATCTTTTATATAAAACAATATTTTCATGTCTGTGAAAATAATCCACTGTGTCATTTGATCCTTCTGGAAATGCTGCTTAAAAGTGTAATTACTCACACAAGTAGAGCTTTACATTAAAAGTAAGCATCCCCAGTTCTCTCCTTCAGAAAAGTACTTAAATTAAAATGATGTCACACAACTCAGCAGGTACCAACTTCAAATTGATTTGGCAATGTTTAAATTAGTTTAGCACTCGTGAACCCCCTGCAGCTGGAAATGGTCAGCTACACCTGCTTACCTGCAAATTGCAATTAGGAGTTTCAGAACAGAAGCCTCTTAAAAATAAAACCCTGCAAACAAGTCACTAAGCAACACAACTGGCACAAAGGCACCTCTTGAGAGAAGAAATATACCAAAGCTTCAGGATGCTAAAGCCTTGCTAACCCAGCAAGCCTGGTCTTCCTGGCTCTATACCAAAGGACACATTGGTCCTTTTATCTTACAAGTCAACAATCCCCCCTGTTGATCAAAATCAAACATATGGTATTCTATTTAAAAAAAAACAACGCAACAACAAAAAAAAACCACAGACAAAAGCAAAACCTCAGAGTTTAGCAAAGGAAGTCTAGTTAATTGGGAATTTTGGCAATCTATAATGAAACAGGAAACCCACAGCACCCATTAAATATCATACAAGTTATGACCATTATTAGGCAAGAGCCTAGAAAAAAAACTATATCATGCCTATGTAAACAGTATATTACAAATATATAATAAATCTTAGTAAGCAGTAAAATAATTTCAAGCCTAAGCACTAGCTTTGACAAAAAGGTCAACTTCTTTGAATAAACAAAATCATGTGAATCTCTGCCTTTACATTCATGTGTTTGTCTTCAAATGGCCATGGCTACAATTAATACTTTCCCCAGTGGTTCACTGATGCTGTTAATTTAAGTTTCTCTTTGGCAGCACATTCACATAGATCTCCTGCACTCTTAAAATCCTTCCCCAAGATCTCAGCCCAAGAATCTTTTACATGTTCAAGCACTGATGCGATTTATCTCAACAGAAAAATAATTCCGTCCAGCAAGTAAGGAAAACGTGGACTAGTAGGGGGGAAATACAATTTTGCACTTCAGTACTCACTTGATTTTGCACTTTGGGCAAGTCCCTGATGCTACGTGCCTCAGTTTCCCCTGCTCATCGCTACATCCCGCGCCAGCACCCGCTCCTTTCACGTTCTGTCACTATCAGCGCTCAGTCACAACTTTTACTCGATCCTTTTCCACCCTCCAGAGAACCAGAACGCGGCCCGGCCCCACCAGACACGGATCCGGGGAGCTCTTTCTGAGGTGAAGCACCTCGGAGGGCCAACAGGCACCCCAGAAAGAGACCCGCGGTGCAACCACAGGCCCCGGCAACAGGGCGAGGGGAGGCCTGGCCTGAGGGGAGGCCCCTCAGGGCGCAGGACCCCCGGCCTGAAGGAGGCCGCGCCCGGCACCGGGAGCCAGCTGGGCCAGG
>NW_009952362.1:533459-538655 GCF_000747805.2 Chaetura pelagica | reverse complement strand
GGGCCCGCCCGAGGCCGCGGCCCCGCACCCAGAGCCCCGCCCGGGGCTGCGGGCCCCTCCTCTCCCGGGGGGGGAGCTGCAGCCTCAGGACGAAGCGCTGCCTGCTCCGGGCGGCAGGACGGGCCCAGGCCCGACCTGTCGGCGCCGCTGAGGGAACCGCAGCTTCTGCACCTCAGGCCGCCCGCCGTCTCTACCTCGGGCGCTTTGTCCGCACGGAAGGGGAAACGCTGCCCGAGGAAGGCGCTGGGAGAAGTGCAGCCCCAGCAGCGCTGCCGTGGTTCTGAGGGGAAGAGAAAGAGGTGACAGTGGAGACGTTTGACTGGAAGAACAGGCAGATTGTGCCTGTGAGGAGGAGCAGCCCCAGGTGTAGCTGCAGCCACGCAGGTTAGAGCAGGATTAGAGAGAGCCCTGGTAACACGAGCAGGATTTTGGTATTCCCCGAGCAATCTTCCCCTTCGCTGAAGACCTGGTTTACCCAGGTGGATTTACTTCTCTCAAAACTGATTTGTACGAAAACGTTTCTCCAAGATAGCTGTCAGGACAGGCCAAACGAGCTGCGGAACCGGTAACGCCGACAGCTTCGAGCCCACGGGACGGTGGGTCAGTGGTTCCTGCAGCGCTGCCCTCAGCCGAGCCCCGTGCTGTGCATCGAGGCTGACACAGCTGTGCTGTGTTGCACTCACAGGTCGTGCCCCTGATTTGCGCAGGAGTTTCCTGCCTGGTTCCTCCTCAGCACCGCAGACGCTGCTGCTGCTCAGTTTTCCCCTTGCCTTGTGCAAGTCCCGTCTGTGTTGAGACAAGTTGTGCTCTTGCACTGAGAGATGAGTAAGCACTGAGTGTGTGTTGTTCTAGCAGTTGCTGTGCTTCTGACCATAAGTAAACATAGATTCACTTGCTTCATGTCACAGGGATGATGGCAACCTTTTTTCTCCTACAGTAAAAAGCATCTAAAAGCATCTAAGCATTCAAAGCCCATCCAGAGCAAGTCACTTTGGGAAATCTGAGAGCTTGGAGCCTTTAGTTTACTCCTTGTATAGGAATTAACTGACTATGGGTGTAAGTAATTTAGAAATAGTGTTCTTAATAGCAAATGCAGGAAGTTAGATTATGTGACTAAATTGTGTGGTCAATTATAACCATTTAGTGAAACAGTTCACAAGATACCTGAACTGTTGAGGTATTTTGGAGGCATTCTTTAAACCCATCCATTTTTTTACTATTTTTTTCATGTGGCTAATTTAATGTAATAAGGTTTTTTTGTTGTGTTTTTTTTTTTTAATATGTTAAAATGGACTCCTGAGTTCCAGAGTAAAAATGCTAATAGAACTTTTGCTACAAATTTATCAAGGAGGTTGCATGTCAAATACTCTGGAGCTTTAAGATGGCATGTCTCCAAGTTCACAACATTTTTCCTTCTGTCTTAAGGATGGTCCTTGCTTTAAATTACTCATGCTCTGTTGTACAGACATGTTAACAGTAGGGTTGCACAAGAGCAACAGAAAGTTTTGGATTTTAGATCATTTGCTAGTTGAGATTCTGGTAAGATTTAATGGGAGTGCGACAGAGAAAAAAATAATCTTGTGAATTATCATTGCTACTGTATTAGAGCAGTGCCCTCATGCCCCACCCCAAGCGAGGATTACAGTCCACTTGAGACCGTGAATGTAGAAAGATGGGTCCATTTGTTGGGTTTATCCTTTGAATGTACTACACATAGAGTAGAGAAAAGGAAATATCATCAGTATTCACTGATGGATGATCACTAGAGGAAGAGAAGTTTCGGTTTGTTATTAACTGTTTAGCTGTGCTTACCACATTTACTTATTTATGTACTTGGTGTTTACATGTAGAGCTGCAAGAATAAGACTTGTCCAAGATCTGGCAGGAGGTCCCTGATGGAGCTGGAAACTAGAGTGTCATCAGTCATTATCCAGTGACTGTAATGTACTTTTATTGCAGATACCCAACAGTGATGGATATTATTTTACCTGGAACTTAATGGTGGCAAACAGGAGTCAGACTAAAAACCTTCTTTGCGGAAAAGAGAACCCATGTGCTACTGATACTGGCATGTTTATAGCACACTGTGGAGTGTTTCTCGTACTGTTCAGTTAAGCTCACCATTACATGCACACAACAGGCAAGTTCATTGCAACAGACTTTATGAAGCACTATAATGCTGTTACTTGTGGGTTGCGATTTTGTTTGGGTTTTTTTTTTTCCATTCATTTTGTGATCAGAATAGTTTGGAGTAAGCAAATTAAAATACAAAAATGCATAGGAAATTGTGCTCTGGGTATTGACATTATTGAGTTCTATTTGCCAAATGTTTTGCTTCCCTTCAGAGAAACTTGTTTTACCAAAGAACCAGAAGGAAAAGGTGCTTCCTGGTTTTATTTTCTTTGATGTTTCTGTGATGACATTTTAGTGGCAAGGGTGTGTTTTTTTTTCAACTTATACCAGTTTGTCTGCACAACTGAGAGAGTTTCTTTATGTATCATCTCTTTCATTAATCTTATATTACCAGAAGAGCACTAGGGCTCACACATACACACTGACAGGACAAGAACATGTTCTGTCCTCCAGAGGGCATCATCTGTAGTAGCAAAGCCAAAGGGGAGGGTAGTAGTAAAGTAAAAAAAAAACAAAACAAACAAAACACCACAAAAAGAAACAAACAAAAAACCCCAAACTAACTTTGGGTTTAGAGATTCCCTCCAGTTTGGATTCTTCTCTTCCACTGTGCCAGAAACATCCCAAAACTACCCCTGTAAGACTTGGCTGGGCACAATGGTCGGGTCTTCCTAAATTTTGTCAGTGAGTAACTGAGATGTTAGTCAACATACTAAGTCTTAAGGCGCATACATATTATCCCCTTGTCTGAAATCTTGTTCTTGTTTAAAGCCAAATGATGTATCCTGACACATGAAGTACACCATGCACTATCTGCATATTCTCTCTTGCCTGGGGCAGGAGGGTGGAGTGTTTTTATGTGCCTAACCACCAACTGATACAGAGATTTAAAAAACTCTACCCACTTCAGCATAGGCCTAGGGCTGTGTTTTTGCTGGCTGCAATTCAGTCCTGAGAAAAATGTTCTGACTTGCTTATAGGCATGTAAATATATCAAGAAAAGGGCTTTATAAATCAGATTCCTGGAGTAAAACCAGTTTGCTACAACAAAACCTCTCCTTGGGAGATAGATTCTGCTCTCATAATGGTGCAAATGTCCAGTAATTACAGTGAAGTCACTAGAATGACATCAGCACGAAGCTAAAGCGAAAGTAAAATTTTGATGCCTTTTCTTACCCTTCTTTTTTGCTTTGATTTTCAAGGTAGCTGCCTTGAAAAGAAAAACTGACATAATTTATTGTAGCTGAGAGGCACTGCAAAAGATAATGCAAAACCCAGCTGAGATGGGCTTCCCAGTTCCTGCCACTACATGTGTGAATAACCAAGTGGGTGCGGCACACTGCTAATGAAAGGGAACAGCATAAGACTGTCTCTTATTTTTGTGTCTGCTTGTGGGATTTTCTCTGACATAGTCATGCCAAAAATTACAGTTTCAAGTCTTTACGAGACTGTAGCAAAGAAAAGTAACAATAAACAGACCTTCAGTGTTCTTGTCTTGCTGGGGAACTGATTGATCATTTAAGAAAATTAAAGCCTTTTAAATCTAAGCCCTTGCCCAAACTAGTCCCTGGGAAAGCTTTTGTCATCTATGATGGTCTGAGCATATTTTGGTATTAAAGGTATTTGGATTGTACTTTGAAGAGTCCTTTCATTTTCTCACATAATACAAGTTCTCTTTGTGCTGTGTGCACATAGCTCTTAGGTTGCTCTCATTTATCTGTGCTACTACTGAAACTGGTGAAGCTGAAAAAATGGACACGGCTTATTTGCTAGTGCAGGTGAACTAGTCTGAGGGCAGTTACCTGTAGTCTCTAGGCCTTGGGTGGACCCAGTGAATTAAACCAGGGTACCAAACAAGTAATTCAATAAGAGGGTAAGTACCAATGGAGCTGCACACCTTACCTTCTTCCTGGAATCCTGGGGGGGTTTCACTTTTGCTCTGAGTTTAGATGTGAGTGAGTAGTGTTCCATCATCAACTCAGGAGCATCACTGGTTATCTTTTTGTTTTAGAACAAATAACCATTCTGCTGAGCACAACCTCTTTCCCTACAGAACTGCAGCAGCAGCAAACAGAATTTAAAATACACTTCCTGTCAATTATTAAGAAACAAGTCAGGTCATATACCTGAGGCTAGAGAAAGCCTTATAAAGTAAAAATGTAGAGGTCTTTTTCTAAGGGTGAAATACAAATGTGGTGCTCAGGGGAGTTGTCCATCTCTGGATACTGCTGATAATAAAGTCATCTAGAGGGTTGGGATTTCAGTGACAAGGATGTCCAGCACTGACCACACTTGTATTGCAAGGCAGGCTCACAGGTTAATACAGTTGAGTGAGAGCTGGCTTAAAGCTCTCTCCCATTTTCCTGCTCATACAGTTAGTAACTTATATTCTATGATTCTGGGTGATAACTTCTGAAGTGTGCATAATTGTTGTGAGATGGGAATATGTCTGCGTGTTATTTCCGTAAACAAAATGATATGCCTTAGGAGAGCTGCTTCAGCATTTTGAGGCAGGCAATTCACCAAGAATTGTGAACAGGTATGAAATGCTCACTTTTTAATATAAAGGTTGAAATAAATTCTTTAAAAGTCAAAAAAAATACAAAGTAACTCAAATACTTGGTTATCACCTCTCCTTTCAAAATACTCAGCTATAGGGAAAGCAAGACTATCTTCTGTGCCATTTCCTTTAGTAAGTAAAATGGGCAGTGAAGCTTTTTTAATTTTTCTCAATTTTTTTGAGTAAAATATGTTGTTTATGCCAGTTATGGCTGATTTCAAAATGGATATTTCAGTGTTTGTGAACTTTTGTTCCATTTATTTCCAAAGTAATTTCAGTGCAAATTTTCTGTTCATGTTTGTATCTGAAATAACTGTATTTTAAATCCCTTTCTCTACATAAGCATAGAGAAGGAGCTTTACTGATGAATGTATAATATTTTCATACAACCACAAAGGGTTGAAGTGATTATTCTTACCTTATTTTACCATTATTGTGCGGCCTTACTGCAGAAGGGCAGCTTAGCCCTGTGATATTTGAAGTCATTGAGAAAGTTCCTGCTG
>NW_009952362.1:528805-533436 GCF_000747805.2 Chaetura pelagica | reverse complement strand
TATCCTAATGGAAGTAGAAGTGTGGCATATGGAGTGAGCTAATGGTATCATCTCATGTGGTGCTGAGATACTGGCAGTGCTGCTGACTGCTTTAGCATAAGTGTTTCACACTGTGTTTAATGTGTGAGAAGGCAACCAATCCCCCTCTCAAAACTTTAAGGAAGCTGGATTTCGCGTGAGGAACATTCATTTTAAATTCAGGAATGCTGAACTGATGCTAAGTTATGAAAGAGAATTCTTTGGTGTACCAGGTTAGCAAGTGCTACCCACTTTAACTGGGAACATTGGTAGCTTTGAGGTTGTGTCCTGGCACCAGTGACATCCATCACACATACCAATAGTCACTGAACAAGCTCTTTTTGTCATCAACCTCTTTGATGACAGCCATGCCATACAATTTCAAGTAACACTCCTGCAACTGGAAATCTCCCAGTACATTCACATCTGAAACAAGAGTTACTCTGGTTTTGATGTTTTGAAGTTTAGTGCATTTTTTCCTTAAGTTAATTACAAGCATTTCATAGGTAACATATGCCAGAATAAGCTATTTCATCATTGTTAAATGCTCGGTGGTAACTCAACACATGGGTATGCATTGACAAGTTTTCTCTTGAAAGACTCCACAAGAGTTTTATCAGCTGATAGATCATCCTGGAATTTGAAGTTGCACATACCCTGCCTCTTCTTGAGTCTGTGAAATCCAGAATGACTTAAAACCTTAAAACAATGTCCACATTTATGTCTGGATAGGAAGTCTTATGTAAAATTCATTTTTCTAAGATCAACAGTGCAGGTATGGGTATACCCTGCTTAATAATGTGTGATTCATGAGTACAAAGAGTAATCAAGAATATGATCACCTACTACATGCAGTTTATTTTGTTTGGTGACATCTTTTCCATATCAGCAAGGAATTCTGGATTTTATTTTTTTTTCCTTGAAGCAGGATTCTTGCTTTCTAAAATCAACTCTAGAAGCTGTTAAATTGCCTCTGGTCTAACACTTCCTTGTTCTAAGCTTTTCTCTCAAATCTGAAAAGCCATGCTTTCTCACAAATATGGCTATAATGCAGGCAATACCACTACTTTGCGTTATCAGTTAGTGTACCTTGCTGTAACTGCTGATTTTCTACAGATGTATTTAAAAAAAAAAAAAAGACAGGACAATCGGCAGAAGTTGAAAAAGGCAATGATGACCTCTTCTCCAGATGTTTATGCCAGTACCTGTTACTGGAAAGCCTTGGGCCAATTTATTATTTAGCTTCACTGATTTCATGGGGATTGATGATTTTATATCAGCAAGTGATTCAATTTGATTAATTTGCAAGCATCTTCTTCATCTGTATAGAAGAAAGGCACAAAAAGTGGGATAAGATTAAATGCTTCTCAGGTGCTTTCTTTGTAGGAAGAAGCTAAGTGGGAGATGCAACCTTCTTCAGTGTTTTGACCTATTAAAGCTGTTACTGGAATTAATACAACTGCAGTCTAAGAGACCCTTTACATTTATGCCACACAGATGCAGCCGTTTTTGAACTGATGCTGTTCATCGTCTTAGGCAGAGAAATCCCAAGAGGTGGTCACCAAAGCAGGAAGCTCTTTCATTAAGAGATGGGTATGTGTTCAAATCAGAGCATCTTTATAATATATTCTAAATATATTCCACAAATGATTGTTGACTCTGTTTTCCCACTGCTGTTTAAAAAATGCGGATCCTAGGTAGAGTGTTAAAAATGCATTGAAGGGACTCTCAGCACATTCTTTCTGATTCCTTGAAAGGCCTCTCTCAGTTATCCCTACCAGTTCCTGAATAGCTGATGCGGAATATTCTGTATTTTACATGCACACAAAGAGTTATCTTGTATTTTATCATATGCTTGTTTATTGCTAAGTTGTTTATATGTTGGGGGCTGTACATCCTGATTCTTTATTGTACAATCACTTGTGTTGCTTCTGGATGCTGGTCTTTTTTTCTCTAGTTTGTTATTGTTCAGTTGTGCAGACACTGTGCGTTTGTTTTAAGAAAAGCTGAAGGATTGCACTGACACTGCAAATAAACAGAACAGAAGTAGGAGCATGGAATCCTAATAGCCTTTTAACACCAATCTAACCGCTCTCCCTCTTGTGATTGCTCTTGACTCTGGCTATTTCTTAGTCTCTATTTCCATTCTGTCTCTTTCCCACTTGGTCTCTGTCTTCCTATAAGTTTTCATTAGAATATTTCATATGCATGTGTTGGCTTGTTGATTTCTTGGTGTTTTGCCTGACTGCATATGCTTGTTGTACATTAGCTACCATGGATGCTATTTTGTGTTCCCCATTTTATGTGCTTGAATGGAGAGGATTGAACCTCTTTATTGATAAGAATGGGAATATATGTGTGTATCAATGTCTCAGTAAACAGGTATTGGACATGGCTGTTTATTGGCACAAAAAATTGATTCTAGATGTATTAAGAACACTGGTTTCCAATATGCACTGTTCATGCCTGCACTGTTAAGGAAATACCTTATGAACCTGTATGTTGAACACTGTCTGCTGGTTAGGTAGATGAGGTTTGCAACAATTTGGCACTGGTTGTCCTTCACTAGCAAAATATGGGAGTTTTACCTGTAGTTACAAGTTTAAAGACATTTGCAAAACTTCCAGGTTATTATTGTCAAAACAGGAATTAACTACAGTGTCATGCAATTAAACTAGACCAGCATGTGTTTGACGGCCTTGGGCAAAGCTAGGAAGAAAGTCCCCAGTTAAGCACAGTACTTAAATATGCACATAGCTTTAAGCATGTGGGTAGTCCCCACGAAGGCAAGCAGTAGCTCTCAGGAAGAGCTTGGTCTGCTGTGGAAAACTGTAATGGCATATATGACAACAGCATTCAAATACAGTAAAGGTGGTAGCAAGGAAAGAGATAAGTTACATTGAGAATGGAAGAGAGGAAGTGATCCTCAGCTGAAGCAGGAGATACTTGTTTTGGAACCTCATGGAAATTTTTTTAAGTCTTTAAAGAAAAATCCATCAATAATAGTTAAGGCTGAGCTGGATGTAGGACAGAGAGATGATAAGATAGCTAATTGGAGGCCTTTTCAGCCTTTTTTTCTGCAGTTGTGTAATTTTATGTCCTTAAATTTACATGTGTGCATAAAAATAAATGTAGAGAGACTCTCATGGTGTTCATCCTTTTAGGCTTAGGCAAATGTTATTCTGTCAGAGGGGGGAGCAGCAGGTTACTGTTCTTTCTGGGCTCCCTATTGGTACCTCATCTTCACAAAAGAAATTGGATTTCTTGAACTCAATATACTGAACTCCACAAACGCACATGCTTGCTAGTGCAGGTTCTTCACTTCAGATCACCACCTATACTGTCTTTCATTCTTCATTTTTAACATGCTATCATACCTAAAAGAAAGATTTTCTTAGTACAGAGAAAATATTTTGTTCTGAACTCTTTAAGTCATGCCAGGAACTAAAAACAATTTCAAGTATTGTGGTTACAAAGCCTTCTGCTGACAACTTTAATAATTAATATTATTAAAGCAGAATGCAACAAGCAGTTCCTCTGCAGGCACTGAGTAAAGAAGGCAGCCACTGTAACAGGCATCTGGCAACCATGTGATAACAATAAATATACGCAGAAAGATGTATCCTAGTAGGAACAACTGAAATACATGACAGGGAGTGAGAATGAGCCTAAAGTGCCTTGATTCTAATAAGAGAAGGAAGAGTGTTATGACAGGTCTCATAAGCTGAACTTCTGATGGCAGCAAATTAACGAGAATCTGAATCTTTCTGAACTAAAAAGTTTGAATAAGAACTAAGTTTCCAGCCAGGCATCTTGCTGAGAAGTGGCACACAACAAACCTGGCTTATGGGAAAAGCAATACTTTTGTGCTTTGGGTAAGAAATGGGATTTCTCAAGCAGAGACAGGAAAATAGAAATGGGCACTGTCAGAAAATTCAGAGCCGAGTCAGGGAAACTGCCACAAACTGGAAGCAGGGGCTACTTAAATAGATTTGATCCAAGTTTTGGGTGTTCACTTGCAGATGTCTTATTCAGAACTTTTTAGAATATATTCTGCTAGTCTGAAGTTAGTGTTCAAACCCTGGTACAAGCAACATACTGAAAATAAAAGCTTCCTTTTACCTCAGGGTTTTGCCCTAACAACTGAGCAGCTGGAGCACAGTCATTATGCCACTGTCTCTCCTTTTACTTTTTATTTCAAATACCTTCTTGACACTGGAGAAAAGTTGGTTTGCAAAATGAGATCCTCTTGCAGGCAACACTATATGAAAGAGTCACTAATGGCAGTAACTGGAGAGAGCATGGAGTAAAACAACTCTGAGCCTAGGAACCAGATTATGTAGAGGCTTTTTCAGTAAAGCCAGCTACTTCTCATTTGCTTTCTCTAAATATTCCTTGTTAGTATCTTTGTTGCTTTATTAATTGCAACTGAAATTGTAATACTCACCTTTTGCAAAAATTATGAGCTATTCCATGAGAAACCCTCTTGTTCAAGGCTATGTGACCCCAGTCAGTTTAGGATTGTCTTTTCCTCCTAACCATCAGGAGAAATATGTGAAAGAAGTCAGCAGTTAAAATAAAGAAGCATTCCTTCCTAGCTCCTGAGTCCTGCT
>NW_009952362.1:496300-528370 GCF_000747805.2 Chaetura pelagica | reverse complement strand
TGCTGAAAAGAAAAACTTCCCAATCAATTCTGGCATACTGGAGAGCTGGCCCTATGTTTGTCATCCTAACATTGTTATTTTCATTGTAACAATGAGTTACAGATAATTAGATTAATTGTGGTAGATGCAGATACTTGGGACATCTGGGTTCTAACTGCGGGTGAACTAAGTGTAAGACAGTTATGCATGGAAGAGTTGCATAACTTCTGTAACGATTATTATTACTATTTTTACTAGTACTACACCAATAAACATGGGTGGGTATCCCACAGACTAAATTATACTTCTGTGTTCTCACAAAACAGAAATAAATAATATCAAAGAGCCACAGAACTGCACTGATCTGCTCTCCTCTTTTCTGGGTCACAAATCTTCTCTTTGTTTATCCTTCAACAAACAGGTTTTGGTTGGAATTAGCATATCACTTGTGGTTTTGTATGGCAAAGGTGTGTCTGGTTGGAGATTTGCTTGCTGGAGCATAATCTCCAAGGAAAAGTGAGAAACTTGGAAAGGTGTGAGGGAATGGCAGCATAAAGAAAATAACCACAAATGGTGCTGAATACTGCTTTTAAT
This sequence comes from Chaetura pelagica, assembly GCF_000747805.2. Classification (NCBI taxonomy): domain Eukaryota; kingdom Metazoa; phylum Chordata; class Aves; order Apodiformes; family Apodidae; genus Chaetura; species Chaetura pelagica. The sequence goes on along the minus strand of NW_009952362.1, from coordinate 527,797 downwards.
CCACATAAGAAGAAAGCTGCAAACTAAAAGATGTTCTAGATTAAAGAACAGTGAGAGATTATAAAACAAATTGAAAACTACTTGTTAATGAGCAGCCAGATATGACTTCTGACTTCTAAAATATTGCTCAAGTATTTACTTTCATTCTAGCTATTTATAAATGGTGTGTCTCTGACTTCTGTGCAACTTCAGCCACAGTTTTCAGATTTTATGTATGTCTGTTCATAATTAACTCAGGGACAAAGCACAAGAGAATGTGTGAGGACTGGCTTATTTTGACCCTTGTATCTGTTTTTTTCCAAGTGGTTTCTGAAGAGAAGTGCTGACTCTATGTTGTTACTGTTTCTTCTGGGTCTGGTCTGTTGTTCTGTCTTGGTAGAAACATTTTTATGGTCAGGAAGCCTGTGCCATGGTGTCAAATGTAGATATGAAACTACCAATTCACCTTGAAAGTAAGGATAAAAGTATGTTCTAGATGAAGACATTTTTAACTTCCCTATTGAAAAAGATTTTAGCAGACTCTGACTCAGATTCAGACCTGCTGAGCCCTTTAATGACTCCTGTAATGCCTGGTTTTGATTTTTTATTGCGGAGTCAAGGGTTTCTTATCATCCCCTGCTATGCCATTTGTATCTCTTATTACTCATGACAGATATGTTAAAACTTATTGACTCTGGATGTTCTATACAGTGCATCATTGCCTTTGTTGAAAGATTGAAATTCTGACATGCAATAATTCTGTCCATCCATCTTACTCCATTTCCTAATAAAACTGGTTGGCAAATTTGAAATGGCTTAATATTTTCATCATATGAATTGAAGAGACACAATTAGGAGGAAAAAGATAATGTTCTGGTACTCAAGTGATTTAGAACATGTGACTAAATCCATCACAGCCTAATTTGATGTCTTCCACCATGAGCTTCCCATCCCTCTGCTGAGAACTTTAGAACTGTTGTATCAGTCTCTGATTCTGGACTCAGCTTTTTAGTCATGCAATAAACTGTATACTCTTTATTTGCAATAATCCTGTTCTTCATTTTAACAGTATTTACTGAGCTGAGGAGATCTGGAGAGCAGGGTGGTGGAAGGTAAGGGATGGTGCGAGTTAGAAAAAATGGACATTGTAACATACAAAACATATTTATTTGACACTGTAAGCAGACTCTCTCTGTGTAATAGGTAACATTTCTGGATAAATTGAGTTTTACATCTATAATTAATAAATATTTATCAAGATAGGTATTATGTACAACTTACCCCATCAGTATAGATCTGATGGTGCATTTTTGTGCCTCAAGAGAGTTGATGTCCTTCCAGAAGAAATCAATAAGGATGGTAATCTTTTTTTTAAGAAAAAAGTAGGAAAGCTAAAAATCTTAGCACTTGTTAATTAGAGCTTCAGGTATGAAGTCAAGGAGTAGAAACAATGCACGCTAAGTCATATGAGCAGTTCAGTTTTGTAAATAAAGAGTAGCTCAAGACACAGTTGAAGTGAATAGACCAGGGAAAGGTACTAAAGCTGAAAAACTTAAATACAACAGCTCCCACAACTCTGCTGCCAATCGCGTGACTGGAAATAACACCTTCCCTCCTGTGACAGAAAAAGCTTAGGACTTAATAATTTTCCCTGCTAAAAAGAGACGACAAAATTTGTGAAAGGGGTATAGAGAGGACCGTTAATATCTATCTCTTGTAGAGGATAGTTAGCAGTTGTTGGAGAAGGGAAGAGAGACAAAAGGGATGGAAGCACAACTTCTGTGGCATTGGAGAATGTGTCCAAAGAAAAGGCAACTCTGAAGAAGTGCTATTAGCTCTGCATGAGATTAGCTCGTTTTTTACTACAGTGATTTTTACAGTGTGAGAGAGAAGGGTTTCCAAGGCAGTCACCAACCTCAGTACTGAGAACATGTACGAAGCTTCCAGCTGCCATGTGAGGTGTGATCTGGAAGGTGATTTTACCAAGAATCTCATGTCCCATCTTGTGCTTGCAGTCCTGCAAGAGATCAGCAGTCTTCTAGCCTTGTGTACTGGTTAATAATATTTTATGCCTCTGGAATGTATCTTCTAATAAAGGAGTGCCATTTAAATTGGGGCTTTGCAAGCCTGCACATGGCAGTTGAGGCTGTGCGCCCCAGGAAAAGCAGGTGCAGCAAGAAAGCAGCCAGGAAGGATTCAAGCCTTTCTGAGGACCACTTCAGCAAATAAATAGAAGTAGAAATAGGAATAAAAACAGTTTCACACACCTTCTTGCCACTTGCATTTGTAGCAAGTGATATGATGTTTCTTTCAGAACCAAAACAAGATCCAACTTGCTCTATTATAGTGAGTATAGAGTTATTCAAGATCTAAACACAAGAGAAATTCTGGTAACATCGAAGCCTGAAGTGTAGAACTCCTCATTGCTGATCAGACTTTTTGTATATCTTTGAGAATGTTATCTGGTAACAGTGGGTAATGTGGCCACTGGCACATCACACAGTCCTAGGCTGTATTTTGCCTCTGGTTTCCTAAGTCTCCACTTCTAAGATAGCCTGAGCTATCTTGTTCCCTCAGATTTTTATTTCTTTATTTATACAATAATTTTCTTTATACAGTCACAATCAAGCTTTATTCTAATGGAATAAGCCTTCATTTAAAAATCTTTTGCAATCAGCATATGTTTGGATATTGATTGATGGTCGTGAAGTACCTAGGAGAACAAAAATCTGATGTGAGTTGAAATGCCCATCCCTGATAATAATATTGAACTTCACTGTAATAAATGTGGCTCTATGAAAAATCCCTGATGATCAGCGGCAGTAAACGGGCCTTACAGCAGAGCATGTTGCCTCAGAGGCAACGCCTTAGTACCCCAGCAGGGCTACTTCTGTTGTTCACTTTGGCACTGAAACTGGGCACCACCCTGAAATGCTTGAGAGCCTAATCACAGGAAGTACTTTCCTAGTGAAGACTGAGTATGTTGCTTTATGAGTTGACAGAGACCATCTCTGCAACAGAAATCTTGTAGAATGCAGTAGTCTTCCATTAGACTAGACATTAGGAAGAACTTTTTCACTGGAAGGGTTGTCAGACATTGGAACAAGCTGCCCAGGGAAGTGGTTGAGTCACCTGGATGTGTTTAAAAGTCTTCTAGATGTGGCACTTGGGAATATGGCTTAGTGCTGGACCTGGTAGAGTAGGGTTAATGGTGGACTTGATGATCTTAAAGGTCTTTTCCAACTTAAGTGATTCTATAATTCTATGATTCAAAGTCTGACTCAGGAAATTTGCTGAATGGCTTCAGTCTTTATCATGCATGGGCCCCAGGGATAGTCAGAACTTCCTAGGATACAGAGAGCACAGCTGTTCTAACATGCTTCCACAAACCCACCTTTTTATGGCATCAGAAACATTGTTACCTAAACTTGACGATTCCCCCCAAAATGTTACTGTTTTAAAAGGAAACATTCTCTGAAAGTTCCTCAACTCAGGACAGACCATCTGATCACAGAGTTAGAGAGAACAGAGTGAAACCCACAGGTTTAAATCACTATACAGGTGTTTGCATACCCCAAGTGAATATATTCACCACTGGGCTGGCCTTCTCTTGTGTTTCCACAAAATATTAAAATGCCTTGATTTCAGTTTGATGTGGATTTCAAACTAAGGCAAGGCTCCTACCCCGTCAGTATTAATGTGGTGCCAGGCAGTATCTGCTACATATTTTGATCTCAGGAGAGTTCAAATATGAAGATATAAACTCAGAGAGATTAGTTTACTACTCTTGAATCTTTGCTACATAGACCTGGCAGAACTGAGTGAATAATCAACGCTTGTGGTTCTGCATGAAACATGTTTGATTTTATAATGTTTTTGTTTTCCTTTTAAAGGAGTAGAAATATGGCTTTATGCATTCACACCCTCTTTACTACAAGAAGTGATTGCAGAAAAATGTCATGTGGGAGCAATGTCCAAGTGTTACAGCCATTCAGATCTGGAAAATCAGCTGCCTTGTGCTCATCTTATAATTTCTGGGTTTAGATTGTATCTGCTTCATTTAGCAGTGATTTTCTTCAAGTTTTGCCTAGAACACCTTGAAAAAGTTAGCAAAGAGGGTTCATATGGGATGTATTTAAGCAAACATTTTTAGAAGAAATGCATGGTTTTCTTTGTTTAATTCTTAGTGGAAGGGATTTTCATTTTAAATTATAAACATGAAAAAGAAATGTTGAAAAATGTTCTAAAAAGCTTTGAATTTTTTTCAACATTTACTTTGAGAAAACCTGCATTTTCAATAATTTGCCTTACTGTCCCAGAAAAAAAAAAAAAAAGGAACAAAAAGAAATGTTCTGCTTTTTTTTGTTTCCAAAACAAAAATAATTTGTTTCTTTAAAATTTTTCAGTAAACGTGATGTGAAAAACTAAATTGATTTGGACCAGCTAATGACTTTGCCCCATTACTGATTTACTGTATTGTGAACAGTTGAGAGATTATCTTGGTTCTGGATCTGTCTTTTCCTTCTTTTCCTTCTGCCTTATACTCTTGAGGAAAATCTCATCCCTCTTTGAACCTCACAAAATCTGCAATAATGTTGCTAGAGTACAAAACCAGGCTTAACCCATTATATTCAATGTCCTTTTCTAATTGAAACTTACAAGAAAGGCAGTCTCACGATCAACATACCCATGCACATAGAGTCACTTACAAACACAGACACACCATCCAGGTACTGCAAAAAACCTCTTGTGTGCAAACTTAAAAACTGAAAAGCTCAAAATCTTTATTTGGCTGTTTTATTGTGTTGGGTTTTTTTCTTTATGTTTTTATGTTTCCTGAAGTGTCAGACTGGCATGCTATATAGATGGGGCATGGTAGAAGTCTGTATTAATAAAATAGACTGACTTTTGAATCATTGTTTACTTTCTAACCTGAATCCAAAATCTTCAGGTACTTTCCATGTGCTAGAAAATATCCCTGAAGAAGGCATCAAATCATACATAGTGTACTTGTGGGGAATTTTCTGTGCTTTTAACATGTTTGCTCTGATCTAATACAATAGTTTCCAGCCTTTTTGCAACTTGCAGACTTCTGAAGATTTTCAATGGAGAGGAAAATCCCTCCATTGTAGACTAGAGTAGTCTGGCAATATGCTTACCACAGATTCCTCATAAAATCTGTGGTTGAAAATGATGGGTGAAATGTACTTTATCCACAGTGTGCCCCAAATTGTGAGGTTACAAATCAGAAACATGAACATATTTAATGCACATTTTAAATCTGCTTATACCTTTTTTTTTTTTCTTTTTTTTTTTTTCCTGGGTGATCAGTTTTTCTATGCTAAACAGAATCCCTGATGTTTGAAGCATGTTCTCTTTGTGACCTGCATTGCTATATCATTGATGAATTTATTGGAAGATGTGCTCATTGCACTTTGTTCTGGTGCTGGAGATAGATCCCCCACCCAGAATCTGGGGATGTCTGGGTTGGTGATAGGAGAAGCTGTACGTGGCACTCTACATTTTATTGATGTCTCCCAGGAAGCTCCTGTTTTCCTTTGCACCTGACAGGGCCATAGAGGGTCTATGCACACCGCAAGCATCTCCTCAAGACTGAGACTCAGTTGTAGTTCATCTGTCCCTGTAGCATGGCTTCTGGTGCTTTCTTCAGTTACTGCCCCTGCTTGACCAAGCACTACCCCAGTGCTTGACCAGTTTCCTTGGACTGGGTGTGAGCTATGGGCTTTATGCCCCATTTTGAGTATGTCCTTTGCACAATGATAATTTCATTCTCTATTCCCACGTACTTTCCAGAGATTTTCTTGTACCATGTACAAACAAACCTGAGTGACATAGCATCAGTGGGCCTTCTGTTCCTAGAGATTCCTGAAAGTAAACTCTGGGCTGTGAAATAATCCTTAATCCAAAAATGATGCATTGAATCTTATCAGGGAAAAGGAATGTATAGAGCTGGAGAATGGAAAAGCAAATGAAAACTGCTCTTGGAAACCCTTCAGTCACTGTCCCATTCATTTTCCATCCTGCTATTGAGAATCCCTTTCTCTGTGTAGAGGATGAGTTGCTGTAAGCAATAGTTGAGCTTGGCAGAGATTTTCCATCAGGGTTTTTTTGCCAATGTATGGTTTGAATTTTCTGTCAAGATGGCAGACAGAAAGCAGGCTTATTTGCCAACACTCAGCATTTTCTGATTCAAGTGTCTAAGATAAGTGTCTTCAGCTTTTCTGCTATGTAGACTGTTGCACTGCAATTCTCCCTGTGTAGCTTTTTTTTTAGTGGTACGTAAACTTGCAGGTTTTGGACTGGCAGCAGGTAAAAATGGTTGAATTGTTTGTTTGAAATACTAATTGCTTGGAATTTCATCCATGAGTATGGCTGGGGGGCAATTCACAAAAAAAAAATCTTATTTTCTTTGGGGCTACCAGAAAGGTTTTGTCTTGTTGGGTTTTTTTTGGCATGCTGCCACTCCTTTGTAAACAGTTTGCTTTGACTTTTCTCCATTACTTATACTGGCAGCACCACAGCAAATAACACCACATCTGGCATTGGTTGTGCCCTGTGCTGCCTGTCTGACTGAAACACTTTATGTGCAAAGTTAGCAAGTCATGCATATTCTGTGTCTAAAAGACAGTGGTCCTAAAGTTGTTTTCTAAAAGCTAGGGGACAGGAAATTACTTAATCCTGTGAATCAAACTTTGCATTCTCCTAAATAAAACACTCCACGACTGGTTTCCTTTGGCTGTGAGTAATGAGTGGCATCAGAGACTCAGTCCAGCTCATAGCTCTGCTGCTGTTGCAGCATGTGTTGCAGACAACTCTTACCTAGAGGACAAAGTGAAAGGGATTATTCATCATGCCAGCACTTGGAAGGAGAGGAGTTTTAGGGATTCAATTTACTTAGTTTAAACTCCCAGTGATACTCCCCAGAGCAGCAGTGATCAGGACCATCTGTTTCACAGCTGTGTTCCCTGGCATATGCTGTGGTTTGATCAGCTGGAGTAGCTCCCTAATAGCCATAGGTGAGGGAGGAGCAGGGGAGATAGAAAGAGAGAGAGAGAAGGAGAGATGACAGCTGGTCACCTTTGCAAACAGGTCTGTTAACATCCCTGCCTTGATGTCACCAAGGTGAGTCTGACATGAGTGATAGATAACTCCTGACTCTGCCAGCCAGCTCCTGCTGTATGGCATGACCTGTACCAATATGTAAGTGGTGCCCAAGCATCAATGCACATAAAAAGGTACATGGGGGACATGGGGACTTCAAGAGGTCATAGCTGGTTTTTTTGGATCTGTCTGTCACCAAAGCATACATTATCAGGAGCAATCTCACACACACAAGACAATGCACATGTTCATCCTCAGCCCTTGGACCAGGCTGCTTGCTACTAATAGGCAGTTGTATTGCAGAGCACCAAGACAGCCTCAGGGCCCTAGTGTCTGTACAGGCTTGTCTCTTAGCACAGGTAGACAGCTGTCTACAGCTGCTGAAGAGTCCCACTCCTCCTGTCTACGTGGTAACAGTAAGAGCAGCAAGCCCAAGTCTTCAGCCACCATCTCCCAGTCTCTGTCCCTCACCAGAACAGCCCAGACCCTCCTCTCTGGACCAGCATGATTCAGTTTGTCCTGCACTGTTAAGGATCAGTGTTTTATAATGCTCTGTACACATGTGTAGCTTTATTATAAATATCACTATTTATTATTTGCACTGTGATAAATCTTAAAAGCTGTAGCAAGCCTCCCATTGTGTGGAATGCTATATAAAGACAGGAGAGAGGAACAACAGTCCTTAGCTATACAGTTTCTATATTACTGAGTATAAACAGTCATCTTCTCTTGATCACTGATGTCTCTTGGGACCTGGGAGACTGAGTTAGCAATCATTTTTTGCATCTTTACATTACTCACCTCCCGGCACCTCAAAAGCAATGATCAATTCCCCACAAGGCTTTTATTCATGCCTGAGGTTACTCATGGTGAGTTTTCCAAGTGATGTGCAAACCATGGACTCAGGGCATTGAGTAAACGGAGTGACTCATGTGGGTCTGGTTGGTTCAGTAGGTGCCTGGCTTCATTGTGTAAAAGCAAGGCACAGAGAGAACTGCAGTTGCTACCCAGAAATAGGTGTGGTTTCTTCTTCCCTGTGCAAACCACCCTTGTGTGGGCCTGCACTACTCCAATCAGCTTCTTGGCTGATTCACTAGTTGTGTAATTTATGTGTCAATCAAGACAGAATTTAGACCAATGTGCACCTTATCCCACGCTGCACAGATCCCTTTGAAGTTGAAGATAACAAGTTATCATCACTTGGCTGTTTCTAAACCGTGAAAACACCTTAAGCTGCTAGAAGATGGCCATGAACAAAACCAGCTGGTTCAGCTTTGAGACCCTTTATCTTTGGGCTCCACTTGCAGAGTGAGAAGTGATTCAGAAGTGCTGTAGCTCAGCCGCCTTCCAGGTGCAGTGAATGTACAATGTAGAGTTCTGCCTTGTCTTCTCAACTTTTTCAGTGCCAGCATCAGCTGCTGTAAACTTTTGGAGCATCTTTCACCAGAGAAAATTGAGTTGTCTTCAGCTATGATTTGATCTCTCTAGCTGCCAGACTGAGGCATTGATTGAAAGCTCAAAGTCTGTTCAACTTTTTCTTGTATTGGAGACAGGGAAAGCAGCAAGCTCTGCATCTAGTAAAACATTCCCAATTACCCCCAGCAGCAGTTCGATTCCATAGACATCACCTTCTACAAGTGAAATTGATCAGGACAGATGGGGAAATGGGAGGATGGTGATCGTTACCTCCAAGGGAAGCTCAAGCTGCATCTCCTGCTTTAACCACCAGTCCAAACACCACCACTGTTTCTGCAGAAGGGGCAGATGATGACCTGAAGTGAGGTCTGCTGCAGTTCATTGCACTGTGCCAGCTGAAAACCTGGCTTTCAGTGTCTCTGAATAACTGAGGCAATCATTGACTTCAGTAAAAGATGAAGCAGCTCAGGACCCCTCTTAAATTACATTCTTGATGTTGACACTTGCCCATTAGGAATCTGAGTGAACTAAGCAGTGTTTCATTAGGCAGCATCCTCAATTTCATCTTCACCCCTTTTAAATGCAGAATCAGTGGTTTTCAATACATTATTTATTTTTACTTTCCTTTTAAAGCACCTTTATGTCATACCCCCCCACCACCTTTTTTATCTTTCCAATAAGAAATTGCCGAAATGAGTAATGAAGAGATGTTCCATGAACACTTTGCTCTCAAGAAACATTAGACCAGTGTCTTTGTCATTGACAATACTGCAGGGATTAAAATGCTGTAATTTTCTTATCAAAATTGTGATGGCTTGCTTTTGTTTGTAAATATGTGTAAAGGAAACTAGTAGCCAAGGGTAAAGGAGGGAAAAAATTCCTCCAGTCCTGAGGACATTATCTTGAAAAGGTTCTATCTCTTGCTCTAATGAAGTCTGTCTGCCATTCCAATGAGTTTTCTTCATACTACTGGGTCTATAATAGTGCATTTAGTGCTGTCTTGTCTTGAACAACTTCTCTCTGTGAGCACCCAGGGTATGTCTGAAGTACGTAGTTGTGGGTTGTGCTGGAAACAGATATAAAAGGAGATTATCAAAGTGCAGGTTTAAAGTGCAATTGATAGTAAGAGAGACAATAATGTGTCATGTTCAAAGGGCATGAAGTTCAAAAAGATAAAGCTCAAACCAGCATATACTTTTATCCTTTTGGTCAAATGCAGTTTGGCCAGGTTCCAGGCTGAGTTCTGCACCTCTTAACAACTTAATTACCACTTGTAGCTTGTTAAGACAACTAAATGTCCTTTGATTAATGTTCAGAAGGCAGAGTAATGGATACTTTCTCCATGCAGGGAGGAAACTATGCTTCAGAAATATGTGTCTGAGTAAAGAGAAATATAAATAAATGTTCTGGGATTTTAGGAGATGCATTGATGAATTCTGAATAAGTCTTGATCCTCATCAACAAACACGGGGCATAGCCTTTGGAGTGGCAGTGTGGTGCTATATAGCAGCCATATTCCTACACACCTTTGGAAATTTCCAGTATAGAACATAAAAGAGCAGAATGTGACCTTGACAGTATGCAGCTACAATCCCTCAAAATGTCTGTGCAAAAATATGCATGAAGTATCAACTTCTTTCCCATTCATTGGCACAAATCTGTCAAAATCTGCGGATGATGAGAGAAGCTAAGATGAATTCTGATTCTTATAAAGAAACACAGGGAATCAAATGACACTCTCATGTTCAGTAGGAGGACAAATGCCTTACACAAGGCATAGTTAAGCTGTAAAAATCTTTGCTGTAGGACCCTGTACAACTACAGTGTTGTACAGGTTTAAAAAAAAATAAATTGACAAATCAATTGAAAATATCAATCAAGGAATGGTTGCAATGCTGCTGGGTTTGAGTTAGGAAGTCTCCACTGTGCACCAGGAAATAATCTGCATATATTTCTCCTGTTCACATAGTCTTCCCAGGCCTGTTAAAATGGGCCACAATGGAAGAACAGGGTCTTGAGCTGGATGGAGTTTTGCTTTGACCCACCATGGCAGCTCTTCTGCTCCAGTTCCGTGAGAAGTCTGTAGGTGATATACATGGAAGAAATGTAGTTCCTTACTTGGTTTGGTGCATTTTTATTTATAAATAGTGCTACCTTCTGAATAGAGCATAAATATCTATGAGGTTGGCAAGACAGTTCAGACCACTGACTTGAGTGCTTTTCAGCCAGTTTATACTAGCTGGGAGTTTAGCCCCTTGTATTACAAGCAGCAAAGTATGCTTAGCTTGCAGCCAGCTCTGCAGAGACATCAGCAGGTGCTGTGCAACTTTCTGTGGCAGTTCGTTTTCCTTCACATAAGACTTCACACCATTGTCTGGGTTCGAAATAGTTAATCTACCTGAGCAAATAGGTAGGAGCGTTTTTGCTTTCAGTAAGTTTGATTCCTGGAGGCAGATTTTTTTTTTCTAGCGAGTGTCAGATAATTGGAAGGGTAGGGTGAGGCAGGAAACCACGCCACGCCTTTGTTGGGACTTGTTTAAGAGCACGGGAATAGAAAAGCAGGAGCAGGGTGAGAATAAAATAAGTTAAATAAAGAAGAGGTGAACATTTTTGGATGATCACTCAGATTCCACACACCTCACCAAGGACATGATATAAAGTGTAGGTGGCAAATTTTAATAGAAAGGAAACAGTTGAGGAGAAAAAGATCTTGAGTTCAGTAACCAAAGTACTCCAGGTAAGTTACATTACTTTGTTTGTGTGTGTATGCATATGTGCATTTGTGTATATGTAGGTATAAACAAACATACAGTCATTTCACTGTGTTTCTCACTTATCATAAAAGAACACCTGAGCAACTATCTTTTATTTCTAGAATTTCATAGGACAAGAAAGTGTTTTTCATTTTAGTCAGAAATGGATGAAACAAATTATGCTTGTTTTCAGCTTCTATGTTCCCTTGTTGTTCCTAGTGTATGCTGCTTGTTGGTGGAGGTCCTGAGTTTTAATAACAAGAAACATCAACACCTGTAATAAAAATATTTGCCTATTGTGTTACAACTTTATAATGCACTACTATTATGTGTTAAGCAAATGAGAATAAATGGGAAATGCATTAGCTAACCACATGTTTTTTACTGATCACACAAGAGTAGGAAACAGGTACAGAAATTTTGAAATGGAAGGAAACTTCCATAATACATTGAGGTTTTCTGCTAAAAATATATATAAATTTTAAAAAGGAAAAAAAAAAAAAAAGAGAGAGAAGGAAAAAGTATCTTATTTTCTCTATTCCAGATCCCTTGAAGAACAAGGTTGTAATCTCAGGCAGTATTAGAGGAGGCGTTATATTTTTCTATGGGGAATACAATGTAAAAATAAGATTGTGTAAGAGCTGGGTTATTTTGGTTTTGTGTTCACTAGTGAATGCAGCTCTTTTAAAGTCAATATCAAGAGAAATGAGTATAGCTGCTGGGAGATAAGATGTGAAGGCAAGTTCTGGGTACATTTTTAATGCATTTTTTGAAACTACTGTGCAAATAGAGTTTAGCTGAATGCTCTCTGTTCTGTTAGGGTACCAGTATGGTGCAATGTAGATCATCTGTTGCCTATTTTTAAAACTGAGCAGATCTGGAGTATGCTGCCGAAACGATGAATGTAAATTGGAGCTTCAGGTGGTGTAATATTAAGGAAAATCTCTAGTGCTGCTTCTGAGTGAAAGCTTGTGTTGCCATGGCCAAACTTCGCTTTGTCTCAGACAGGTGGATTTCTTTATCAGCAGTGACTCACAGATTATGAACTTGGGGACACATTTTTGTCACAGAAAGTTAGGAGGCACTGTAAGGTGGTTTTGAAGCCTTTTCACAATATGTCAGAAAAGTGTGGTTTGAGAATCAGTTTGAATCTTTTCTGCACCAAGGTCTAGCAATTTGAGCATAGTGACACAAGGTAGAAGACCTGTCTTCCTGTCTTTGGACTGAATTGTAGAGTGACTTTAGGGAGATGGCTTGCCCTTCTGTGACTAGTTTCTTCATCTGTGAAGTGGTACTTTCCTTTCTGCAAACATATTTTTTATAATACTGGGTTGTTTTTCTCCTTTTCTGTGCCAGAGGCAAGAAGCTTGTGCAGGTCAGAATGGCCTTGATTTGGCATATTTCATTTTGCGTAGCACAATTAAGTAGGCACAGGTACATTTTTGAAAGGAAGGAACCTGGCAGTGTAGAGTGAAGTCTGGGCAGTGCTACTGCTTGTGCTTTGGGAAATGTGCACATATTTGTGACAAAGAAGCCAGGACAGGTTATGGACAGAGAAAAATTTGGTTCCTACAGCACAGCCAAGCTTTGGCTGGGCATCTAACCTGCTTCCCTGGCATTAGCATTGCTTCAGTGAGTCTACAAAATGAGCAGATTTGGAAGCATGATTTTGTTGATTTGATTCTGACTGTATTGGGTTTGGTAGAATAACTGCAAAGGAACAACTATTAAAGCAGAATGAGAAGGTCAGACTCCTAGACTGTGAAGTCAAAGAGAGATAAGAGACCATTTTTAAACCAGTTCTATTAGTCCCAGGACAGTGGCACCTGTAAGGCTTGATTAAGATGAAGGGGCATCCCAAGAGACGTTTGATATGATGGGAACAATGGCATTTGCTTTTAACATAGTCAGTGGCATAGTTTGGAGGCATCTGCTAAGTCTCAGAGCATTTGTGATCAAAGGGTTCCAGTAAATATTATTAGTCTCAGCACCTGCTGGTGCCTCTTTCTCCTCATGGAATGTCTCACAGCAGGACCCTTGTTAATGGAGGGAGGAGAGAGCTGAAAGGATGTGCTTTGAGATTGTAACAGCATTCTGACTTGAAAACTGGAAGGAGATGGTGGAGGAATAAAGGAATCTGAAATGTGCCTGCTTTCATTTTCCTGTTAAAATATGTCTTTATGGCTATTTCCTTCCTCTTTTGAAAAATGTCTGTAACAAGCTTCATTTACCATTGCACACAATAGCTAACTTCTAAAATAATAAGAGGGGGTTGAATGTCCCATTTCAGACTGGCTTAGTGTCCTTGTCAGTGTTCTGCACTCCAGTCAGGTGTAACAGTATCAGGTTTATGTGGAAAGCATGGATCTAAGCATTCCTGGCAAACACGGGCAGCTCTTACTATCCTGCTTTTCAGTGCTGTACAGAGAATAAGCTGTTTGAACATGTGTGGCAGTGCTAGACCTCTCCTGGTTCCTAGTGCCTTTAAGGTGTGCAAGTTCCCTATTTCTGTGGGTATCACAAGTGCACCACAACCTCTGAGCTTCTGTTAAACTGACCATAGGGTTGCAATGTCGTTCACTGCCTATGCTATTTGAGAGTGATCCCACTTCACAAGTCCCTGCTTGCTGCTCAGAGATAATTGCAGGTGGCTTTCCTGATTGAACAGTGCTATTGCTTTCCCACAGACATAGCCCACAGGTATGTGTTTGTGATTCCAGAAAGGAGCTCGTGAAATGAGTCAGTCCTGGCACATAATGGAAATCTAGCTCAGTCAGCCTGCTGGAGCCTGAGCTGGCTTTTGCATTCATGTGGCAATCACACGTGCAACATAGATGAAAATGCACCATGTGCTTGGGCTGGGCTGTGGCATGTTTGGGTCCAAAGATGTGGTTTAACCTCTTATTTTCTTTTTGATTGTTATCAGAGCAAGATACTGTCCTTCTCAAGGGAAGGCAAAGATGGAGAAGATGCATTCAGTCCTTAATGTTGCCAGCCTCTTCCAGTATCCAGAACCAGCACCATTTTCCCATAGTGGAAAGTAATTAGAGCTCTGGGGCTACAAGGCAGTAGGAAAGCATCTTCCAAAATAAAGCTGTGATCCCTGCCAAAAACACTGGAAAAGCCAACAGTGCTGACATGTAGACAACAGCTTCCAAGCATCTGTTTTTAGGGAAGGAGATTTCAAGTTGCTTCCATTATTGATGCAATAAGGAAGAGTAGCAAAGGTACTGCCTTTCCTTGTAGTAAGTGATGAAGGATCCTTCCATTGCCAGGGACTGTCATCCTGCTGGAGGAGGAGCTGTCCTAACACATACAGTGCCAGTCTTGCACAAGCCTTGAAATCGGTGCCCTGGGTAATCCCTTGGACATTCCCAGTGTTAGCAAGTACCATAGGGGTTGGGTAGAATCCTACTACTGAGGTTGTGAAAGGACTTGAACATGGTCTCAGGAGCCCCATTTACAGGGCTACTTAGGCTCAGGCTCTGAGTTACAGAGAATAAGGGCAGTGGGTGCTGTGGATGATCTCTGCAAAGTTCAGCTGATTCTGTGATAGGAGGCTAAAGTGGCTTGGCTTGTCTTCTACATCAAATTGTTCTTGTCCAGCTGTGGGAATAGCAGGAGCTGCTCAAAGACAGAACTGAATCTGAATTTCAGATATTCCTGAGGATTCTCTGCTGCGTCCTGCCTTGTGTCATTATTTATGTATGGGCTTTGCAAGCTAACATCACGGGGGTTACTTGGTAGGCTTTAAATAAGGGTAAGTGGAATCATGAGGATCAAACTCAAATGGTAGCTGAATTGGATGACACAGTTTTGGGTTCCACCTCAAGGTGGACTTTAAAGCTTGGAAGGAATTTCTCCCAAAACTTTTATTTTAGACTCAGCCTGTTAAGTGTATAGTTTTTGGTACAGCTAGGCCTTCTATTTTAAGGAATTGTCTTCAAATGCAGTGGAGAGTTTTGGCCTATTATCACCTTGTGAGAAAATTAAATCTCTAACTTCTTATTGATTGTGGTATATTATCTCAGAGAGACTAGAAGCAAGCAATGTATATTTTGTTCTGACAGCAGTGTTTTCCCTTGTAGGTAACCTTTCTTTTCCACAATCACAATGCTTCTTTGTGGTATTCCTGCCTTGGCAGACAGTTGTATCTCTGCTAGAGATTGTGATTTTGGCTAGACAGGGATCCAAGTCATGAAGGAGAGTGTACACAGCATTCACAGCAGTGATTACAATAGTGTGTAGGCTGACCTAAGCTGGCATTAAATTAGATCAGATTTCAAAGCCGTAGGCAGGGTCTTCAAATCATCTCTGCTCTGCCTTTAAAGCCAGAAAGAGCACGTCCAACCTTAAGATCCTTACTTAAGGAAAAGATAGCTAGTTTAAAGATATCTCCAGTGTTTTTCTGCTTCAGGAAAGTCAGTGGTGGTGCTTTAGGCTTTAGCAAGAAGGTACCCTGAGAATGTCAGAAGTGCAACAGTACCTCTGTTTAGGTTTCTCTGGCAGTACTGGCATGGTGTAGGTATCTTACTCCTGCAGCCACCTGTGTTTCTAATCCAGTACCATTGAGTCCTACACAGAGCAGATGTGTAGGAGTAGCATTTGGATCCTGTGGTTTTGATCAAGAATTTATAGGGGCATAGCTGAAAAACACAGCACAGTGCAACAAAGTCTGGATATAAATCCAGCTCCAAACTTCTCCAGCACTGAGTGGATTTGCTTCAACTGCCCCTATCTCACCTGTTGTCTTTACAGCCCCTCATGCTGTTTCAGCTCTGCTTCATTGTGCAGCATCCATTTTTGAAGGCAAGTGATGCAGGTCTATTAGTAATCCTACATGGTTCTGGAAAGGCACTGTAAAATCCCTGAGACGGATGTCTTCCAGGTAGTGTAGTACCCAGCTGAAGGGAGAAAAGTGGTGGGACTTGTGGGGAGTTGTCATCTCCTACTATTCACAGAGCTCTGAGTGCAATCTCTCTACTTTTCCGGCAGGTGGCAATGGTATGGATTCTGTAACAAAGAAAACGAGGCAAGATGGATCAGAAGTTACTGAAAGACGTAAGGAGAACATTATTTATTTGTTTATTTTATGTCACACATCAAAAATTCCAGAAGTGGATGCACAGTTTTGTATGGGATTGGATGCTGACCAGAGGTCCAGAACTAAATTCTGTGCCTGCCCCTGGTTTCTGTGTTGAAGACAGAGTAAGGAGTAAAATGGACAAGATCAGATATAGAGAGATATGTAGCATGCCCTGATTGTTGAATCGTGGATGACTGCCTTGTGGTAACATTTCTACCCAATAGTGCAGACAGTTGGATTCTCCTCCTACCTCTGATATCAATGTCCTGTGTGGCCTAGAAAATGTTCTTTAAGGTATCTTTCTTGGTTGTATGTAAAACAGAGGATGTTTTCTGCTGGCATTATGGGAATTAGCCACTAGAAAGCTAGTAAGGTGTCTGACCATGGGCTTTGCTGTTACAGCAATGGCTGTGGTTCAGTGCCTAGAAATTATAATGCTTCAGTGTTTTGTTGGGATCTTTGTAAAGAAAAAAGGTCTTTCACAACAGTGATGTTCTTAGTTACTGTTGAGTTAGAAAGGCCTGCAAACAAACACACAGCATTGTATGCTAATGAGTCTTCAGTCCCCAGGCAGTGTGGTCTTAAGAGACTTTTCTTTAGATGACATGATCTTCTTTGAATGAGTCTCAGAAATAGAGTAGAACATTGATCTAATTTGGCTATATTAACATGCCATTACTTCTGCACCCTTTTCTTTCCTCAGTTATTACAGAGACTGTAACCACAAGGCTGACATCCTTACCACCCAGTAAGTAATTGTTAGTCACTACATTACTTCTGCTCGGTGTTCTGTACCCTTCCATGCTTTTTGACTGCATTATTTCCATAAGTCCCTGGGTGCAGCACGTCTCGGTGCAGAGAGACTTGTACCCAAAGAGAAGATATTTTCAGAAATGCTTCTCTAAAAATACTTGTTAGTGGAGAGAAGGAGCATTATGTGGGGAGGTGTCTGGCTATTGTAAGAAACAAAGCCATGCAGTCCACTTACCTCATTTATGATGATAGTTAACAGGAGTATCCTTCAGTCCATGTATGGAGCAAAACTTGGATACAAACCAGCTGGACCTGCAGTGTGAATGCTTATCTGCTCTGCCAAGACACTTCTTGCCACTCTGATATCTCACCAGACAGAAAGCTCTACTTGTAATATAGTGTCATGACAGTCTTGCAGTGTGCTTACTCTTCTCACTTTTACCTGAGGACAATGCCTCATTTTGTGCTCATCTCTTCCAGAAGGAGGGAGCAGCAGTGGGCTCAAAGCATCATCTCACACTGGAGGGAGCGGAGTGGAAAAGAGGTCTTACACCCATGGCAGCAGCTATGTGACTTCAAGTAAGGAATGAAGGCATCACACAGTGAGAAAGCAGAGAGCAAAGGCAGCATATATGGTCAGAGGAGAGATTATGAGGAGGGAAGTAGGATAAGCCAGAGGTAAGGAAAACAGGTTTTATGAAAGTAGAGGTGGCAAATACTCAAAGCAAAGATATTCCTTCCTCAAAGTGTGTATGAGAATGGGTGAGTAAATGACAAAATTCCCATTTACTACAGAGAAAACTTCATTTCAGGACAAAACCAGGAACCACAAATACTACTTTCTCGGTGGTTAAGAAGTTATTTGGAAACCAAATTTCTCTTCTTTCAGGATTTCCAAATCACAGTCTTTCTGACCATTTTTGTTCAAAAGACAGTTTTGATTAATATATTTTGTTGATCTTGCTGAGGATAGATACTATTAAAGAATTTCCTAGAAAGCATTTTCTTGTATGTGCATATTGCTGTCTTTAGCCCTTTGAACAGTTTGACACATTTTCTGGAGTGCTATATTGTTATGTGCTGTCTCCTCCATAAAAAGAGGGTTCTTCGCTAACAGCATTTTTTGTCCAGCTGTTAGATTGTTAGGTTTCTGAAGAACAAAGCTTCCTAGCCAGGTTTCTGTCTCTATCCCCAGTGGGACAGACTGTCTAGCTGTCCTTTCTCTAAGCTCCAAAAGGGTGGATAAGCCAAAGGAAGTGGAGTTTGAAACTCAATAGCAGAATCAGCCATACTCAATCGATCTGACAGACACCTCCTTACCAATTAGAGGCCAGAGTGTGGAATAACTGCTTCAGGGCAGATGTGAAGTAACTCCAGTGAAGATGTCAGTCTAATTGTCTGGACTGGCACCAGTCTGAGAACTGAACCCAGTGATGCAAACTCGGATAACTCTGCAAGTTTGCCGTCTTCCTCATATCTTTTCAGTGTGTGGAGGAAGGGAAAAGAATCTGAACTCTAGAGATAATGAGTTCTTGAAGTTTCACAGAGCATTTTCTAATCTGTGCTTTCCCACTCCGCTTGCAGAGTGCTTCCAACAAGGTCGGGTTGTCAGTGCAGTTCTTTCTGCTGAATTAGGTGGAAAACATACCAATCAAAAGAGGTCCTTGTAGAGGGGAAAGTCAGCAAGAAAACACTCCGTTGAGATCACAACAGCACACACTTTTTTTCAGTGATGGGTAAACAATATGCAGTCAGATCCTGCTGATCAGCATGGATACGTTGCACTTCATCACAGGGCTCCATCTTTTGCTGCACTCTGATCATACTCCAGCATTATATTTCATACAAGAATATGAAAACATTAGTTATGGCTGCTCTGTTCTTTCTCCACAGCACTGAAGTGGTTTAGGAAGGGAAATTCTTTCCTCTGTCTAAATGCAACAGCCACTAATAACCTCCAGGCTGCCTTGGGCCAGACACACACCTCTATCACTAATGGACTGAGTAAGGCATGACTAAATGAGAGTGCAGACAGCTATTTTGGAAGTGCACTTATCTCTGCTTTTCCTTATCTCGTGAACTGCGTCCTTCAACAGTTTGAGTTCGGTTTAACCATCTCCCAGTTTTTGTGGCCTGTGTCATGTAAGACTTGAGTTTACTGGTGGATCTGTACCCAAACCAAGACCCAGCACCATCCAGAGCTGGATTTATTCCTGCTCAGGGAATATGCCTCATTCATCCCCCTAGGCCAAAACCTGCTGTCATGTATAACATTGATGAGATTTGTTTTGAAACCACAAAGATAACCAATACTCCTCTTTGCACTGAATGCTGAGGCCCGTCACAGTTAGACGCAGATGTGGTTCTTGACCATCTCTGGTTGTGAGGTACCAGTGCAAATTTGTCCAGCTCAAGGGACAGTAACCTAGAGCACCAACAGCATCCAGGGTGTACATCCAGGGCATATCTTCAACTTCCTCAGGATGTTTTGTTTTACTTTGCCTATAGGTGGAAGCGGTAGGTTGAATTCATCATCATCAACCACCAGCTACAGACAAACCCAGTCTCCCAGCTCTACTCTCACCAAATCACCTGGCTCAACATTTGAAAGAAAAACCTATGTCAACCGCCATGCAACATATGAAGGTATCACAGAACATGCCATAGGAAGGAGGCATGTGTAGTGCTCCTTGATGTTGCATTAATTCAGGATTATCCCAAATAACACAAGAATCCCGTTGTGGTTTTGCTAGGAAGTAAGCCATCAGGGATACATTTTAATGATTGTCATATTTATAGTAATGCTTATTCCTAAAAGGAGTTGTGGCACATTTTTGTTGAAAGACATTAGCAGCTCTTTTATGTAATCCTAAGTAGCTTCCTTTCTAAATGGAAATGTTCGTTGCCCACTGGGATTAGACATTTACCAGGAAGACATGTTTTGAAAGCTTTTAATGATCTTGTGCAAAATATTAATGAACACATTTCTGTTCTTTGCAGGGAGCTCCAGTGCCAACTCTTCTCCTGAGTTTCCCAGAAAAGAGTCTGGTATGTTCTTTTTAGGGCTGTTTCTCCAAACGTTATGGCAAATCAGGTGAATTAGGGACTACAGTGGTATTTTGCACATTGCTGTGTCTTGCTTTGCCTCTGTACTGGGCAGCCAGTACAGCTCCATGACTTTGAAGGAGTTATTTGGGATTTACATTAAAAACTGACAGCAGGGTCTCAGGCTGATACATACTCAAACAGATATTGCCTGCCATACAGCTGCTGCTCTCAACTGCTTTTGTGATGGTCCCCAAATGGCACAGGACATGGACAGGAGAATGTAGACATGAAATGCTTCAAATTTCCTTCTGCCACCCATCACAGTTAGGAGAACAGCTGCAAGTAAGAAAGTCCAGACTCTTAGGATATTGAACCATTACTGGTTATGCTTTTCCAGTAGCTCTTTTCTAAGCTTCAGAATATTTTTATGGAAAAATGAACTGGCTATCCAGTGACATATTTATACTGAACATCATCAGCAGGTATGAGCTTGCCCTATCCAGACTCTGAGCTGCTGATTTTACTTAGTGCAGATATACAGTGAAAAAGGCTCTCTCTCTGGCTTAGAGAGGAGGCAGGGTTTCATGGTGTCCAACCTTGGTCAGTGAGGTAAACAGGCCTGTTAGCTTCCTTTTGGCCTGTTGAAATATGAGATCACCATCTATGAACAACAATTCTGTGTACAAAGAGAAGCAGCAGTTGGTTCAGAAATAGTATTCTAAATTCTTTCAGATACCTTACAGTCCAAAGGGGACCTGGTAAAAACTCTTAAGGGTTCAGTTCCCCAGCTGTGCCCCAGTAAAAGTCACTGTGAATCTGAGCACTCTGAACAAGACCCATGTGTTCATTTTCAGAGATGTCACAGGCAGTAAAGCCTAATACTGCTTTTCTCTCATTGCTGTTCGCAGCATCGACCTTCACAAGAGGGAGAAGCCAAAGTCGAGGTGAGTGATACTGTGCTTTTAGAAGCCTCCTTTGTTTTCTTCAGTATGATTCAGGGTGTGTTCAGTGAACCTGTTCCTTAGCTGGAATCAACCAGTCTGAATGAGGTATGTGTCAGAACCAGTCAGATGAGGTATGTGTGTTTGTACCACTGCAGATTTGAACCATTTATCTGTAAGCAATTACTTAAATTACACCCAAAAAAGAGTGTAAAAATTGACCCTTGTAGAAGTCATGGTGGTTTGAACTGTGTCAGAAAGGAGAATCTACTTGGGGCCTGGACGTGTGGGGGCACAAGACATAGTCTTGTGTCTTCTCCGTTCACTGCTATAAACTCTGTCTATCTCTGTGACCTGCCTCTGACATATTTACAGTAATTATATTAATGTTCCTCCTACTGCGATCTATTTGACGAGCCACAAGGCCAAACCCTGAAATGATCTCATGCTGGTAGTAAGGAGGAGGTGAGGGAATTATGGACTTGCTGTGGTTTGTTTAGCCAGCTCACTGTAAAGCTCTGCATTGTTTAAATCATTCAGCTCTTCTAATAATTTATTGACAGTGTTGGGAAAAGGATTATATTGCTCTGTAAGAGTGCAGTATCTGTTCCCAGGTGCTTGAAGAGAAAACTATAATGTCACTTTATCCAAGTTAATTTTAGCAGTAGATATAAATCAAAATGTGCTTTTGCACAGTCTTCCTGGAGAGTGTCACCGTTACCCATTATTCTACCTCATGTCTTCAGCCTCCTCTAGCACAATACATACATGAACTACCAGCAGAATTAGGCCATACATAATAAAACAGACACCAGAGAATCAGCTCCAGCTTCTCATATTACTTCAGAAAACAATTCCAATCCATCAGCTTCTTCACATGATTGCCAAATCTACTGTTTCTTTTATAGTGCGTGCACTGCCAGATTTCATCTTGAAGAGGATGTATCACATGTCCTGTCTGGCCAGTTTACTTGTGGGTGGCAAGTTTAAAGGCTTGCCCAGTCAAATCACAAAAACTCTAGTATTTTGTGCTGGAGTGTATAAGTCAGTAGTGACTGGTGAAAATGTTGACTTAAAATTGGCCTGATTACATTCAGTGAGCTAAAAGAGAAGTCAGTAGGTTGTAAGAAGCTGAATCATAGAGCCCACTGTAGAGATGACAGTGTGAATTTTGCCTAAGAAGTAGTAGGGAAATTGTATATTTGGTAAGCTCCTTTTGGGTCTCAACTTTTTATCCAGAGGACATTTATAATAATAATGATGGCTGGGAATATCAGTGTGATTGAGGACTGCATAACTACACCTTCTGTGTGTCTGGCAGTAGCGATGCTATTGTCTTCAACAGAGGCCTTCAATGAGCTGTCTAGAATTAGAAGTAGCAAAATGTGACTCCACAACAAAGTCACCCAAACCAATTTACAACCACTGTACATGGGCTGTGAGAGCTGCTCAGATCAAACAGCAAGACAGCAAGATGGAAGGGATTCAATTCAGCCTAAAGACTTGTTCCCAGCACAGGGCACAAATGCTCCACAGTCATAATCTGCTTTTTCTCTTCCCAGAGAGTGAGATACGAGTCCGACTGCAGAGCGCATCTCCCAGTGGCAGATGTAAGTGTCATGGCTTTTATTTCAGGGGATCAGGTATAAGATATTGCTGCTCAGGGTATGTCTGCAATGACTCTGGGACTTAGTCCTCATGATGACAGATAGCAGCATGACATTCTTTTTTTTCCTGTTAAGAATATTCATGTGTCTCCCCTTTCTGAGCAAAAAACCATGGTGTGGGTTAGATGGTGGTCTTGCGAGGATTTAGGTGTACTTAGCCCCAGAAACGAGGCCCTGAAGCATTGTTACTAAATAAGTGGCATCCCCAGAAACTGCATCTTCATAGATACGGATAAATTCCATGGAGTGGTTTAGCCAGCACAAGGTTTCAGATCAATGAAACTATGGCTTTTGGGTGAATCTGAACACTTGTTTTTCCTTCCAGGGACAGAGCTGGATGATGTGAAACGTTTAGTGAAAGGAAGTCGGTCGGCCAGCTGCAGCCCTACTCGATCACCGTCAAATACGCTCCCGATACCGAAAAAGGCAGTGGTGGAGACAAAGATGGTTACTGAGAGCTCCCAATCAGGTACTTGGCAGAGGACAGTTAGCAACACTGGAGCCATCACAAACATTATTTCCCATAAAAATACCCAGTTGCTAAGAACATCTGAGTAAGAATACATTCACATTCACTTCACTGTCCTCCACCAGTATCTAGGAACAAGCAATACCCTTTTCTTGCGCGTGACTCAAATCCTGTCTAAAATTGGGAATTTTAATCCAATTTTAATTCACTAGTGAGCTCATCAGAGCCACATGTGGGAAGTAGAATTCATACATCCCATGTCCCAGGATCATTTATTGACAGAATGAAGGACACTGTGTAGTTGTTGTGTCGACTACACAAGGGTAATTAAAGTTAAGGCAGTTGAAGTTGTTTGCCTTTTAAACCTGCAATGCGTGCTAAGCCACAATCCTGGTCTCATTAAAAAACAATTCTGTTGTTTTGGTTTTTTTTACAGTGTCAGGGACATATGATACCACCATACTGAATACTGCCCTCCCTCCATATGTGTGGTCCTCCACTCTGCCTGCTGGGTCTTCCCTTGGTGGATACCATAACAGCTCTTCCTTGATCAATACTATGTCTCACTCTACAGGATCAGGTATGGTCCTTGGACCACCCAGCCTTGAAGGACAGAAGTGACTCCATACTGAAATTGGCTCAGTGCTTTTATTTTTGCACAGCAAGAGTAATTAAAATAATAGAAGAATCAAGATGGCAGGGGATATGCTTGAATTTTATCTCGTTTTCTGTAACTTGGTGCTCTGTTTCTACATTGACTGTATTTGAAAATCCTTCTTTGTGAGGATCTATTGTCCTGACCTGTTGCTAAACTTTGATGATAGCTTTATCAATAAGGTCAGGCTCATATTCCCTACCAGAACTGGTTCTGCAGTCTAGTTAACACTGGATTATCCTGGCCTATTGTAAGAACATCTGGGCCTAACTCTTCCACCCTCATACACTAAAGATGTATTCAATAAGTGTTGGGTGTGATTATACCTTGTAAGGCCCACTTCTAAGTGCTGGGAGTGCTCCATTTCCCAGCTGTAGAGAAAAACCTCAGGAAACTTTATGACAGCATGATATTAAAAGCTTTGCTTTCTCGCAGTGTTTCACAAGTCTGATATTGGATTTTCTCTGCTTTATCAGTTCAGTAAAAGAGTGGTTTTGGTGTCACAATTTTCAAGATTTTTCCTCTATGCAATTATTGGCCATTTTCACTAACTGCATTTCTAACTGACTATGACTCTTTCTGTGACTGTGCCACTGACCTTCAAGTGATGGATTTCTAATTCCAGAGAAATAATAACATTTTCCTCCCCATTTTACAGTTTTTGGTGCTCCAAATAACCTGGCTCCCAGCAATCATACTCTGAACACAGGCCTGAGCACTTCCTCTACAGGTCAGACTTTCCTCTTCTTCCCTTCACACTTGCACAGCACCGCAGACCTGGCAGACATGTACAATGAAATAATATCTATATCAGTTTCTCCTCTGTTCTTCATCTCAGCATCAGCAGTGTGTCTACAAACCCCAGTAATTCTTTGGTTATGGTGGATTTATTTTGAGTTGGTCATGCAGAGGTGGTGTTAGCTCCTCACTAATTTTATCTGGGAGATAGGGAAAACTACCTGGTAGGCCAGACTGTTTCTTCCCTAGAACAACTCAGCCTAATGCCTTAAAAAATAAACTTATGAGTCCTAATCCATAAAGACCCACTGCTCCTCTGTCAGTTTTCCTTGCAATTTCCTTTTTCTTCACCTGGCTTGAGACCTCTGGTGGAGTCTCTTCAGTGCCACTAAACCCCTTCTCTTCCTTTCATAGTCACACACACTGTGTCTACAAAGTACTGCACTGTCATGCAGGGTCTCTGGCTGGGCCTGCACTGAGGGTGTGTGAGAGCAGTCTGTGCACTGAACTAATATTGCCATACTGATTCTGGCACCAGAAGTGCCACCTTCCATGCTGTTCGCTTCTCTCTCGACAGCACTGCCACATACTCTGTGCAGTTATCATCTCCCTAAAATTCCCTTAGTCAGACCAAGCCAGTTTTCTGAATTTACCTTATTCCCAAGTGCCCACCTGCAGAAATGTCCATGCAGCCATGACAGTGGCCTTGCAATCTAACTTGAGATAATGTTTTAAAATGCCCTTAGATAGCAAAATTACCTAAGGAAAAAAAACAAAAACATTTTGTAAGGAGGATCTTTGAACAGAAATGCTTAGGCCTGTGATGCCTCCAGCCACCTGGTGTACTATATTGGGAGAGGTTGTCATTACTGTAATTGGTTTGGCTTGGTTTTGTTTTTAACTCTAATACCATCTGCACTGCAGGATGCCTCTAACCCCCATTGCAATGTTTTTCTTTGCAGTGTTTGGAGTTCAAAACAACCTTTCTCCAGGCTCTTCAACCCTGACCCAGAATGCTACTGCGGCCTCCACAGGTCAGCAACAATTTAAGCCTAGAGAAAGTGTGAGGGTCAGCAATGCATGTTGCCTTATCCCACCTTTTCTGTAGTTACTAGAAAATTCATATTGACAGAGACTCCTTCATTACCATCTTCCTGTGTGGAGCAGTGTATTATGAAGATATTCAGGAACATTTCCTCTGCTTTGCATGTGCAGGAACAGCTCCCAGTGCCTATGTAAGCACGAGAGATTTGCTTGCTGGGGTAGCCCTTGCTTGTTTGAGTTGTCTTAGGTACCCTGAATAACAAAATATTATTTTAATCGTGTGCAGCCCAAGGTTGGTGTGTGTAGGTACCTTGTAATCCTTCATCTCTTTCATTCTTGAATTTCTTCATTGCAGCATATGGTATGAAGAACACTTCTCAGAGCAACACCATGGCAAGCACAGGTGTGTCTGCCTCAGCAGGTGAGTATGTCATTCACAGTTGTTCAGGCATGGCCTTGTACAAGCATATAATGATAAAAATAATTAGAGGCTCAGACAGGTGAGTGGCACTCCCGTCTGACTCCTCAGGAGCATGACTTGTCCCTAGTCAAGTTTCCCACTAGTACTTTTCTGAAAAAAAAGCAAATGAGCCAGAACCTAAGAATAAGCAAATTAGGTGGTCTGATTCAGATCTCCCTTACTTTGTGGTAACTCAGATGATTTAACTGCAGCTATTTCAGCTCAACAGGCAGGTAACTGTATGGAAGACTACATGTGTGAAATTGTGCTTCATTTGAATCCAAAACATTTGCAAGGTTGCTCTTAATCATGATTTTGCAGTAGTACCAGGCTCAACCACTCAAAAATCCAGGAATTGGCTTATACATTGTCAGATTTGCTTTTTTAATGAGAGACGTTTAAGTCTTTCTGCTTGCTTTTCACCCTTGATCAATTGGGGATCACCTTTCCAACTTTTTTCTGCAATTCTCTGAGCTATAAATTAAGTCTTGTATTTTGTGCATACAGGAAGCCAGGTTTCTTTTGTAATCCAAGGACTCCCAGAGATGATACTTTAAAAGATTCTGCTAGAATAATGAAATAATACAATTCTGGTTATCTGGTTATATTATTTTCAATGTTGTATCAATTTGTGTGCAAATTCAGGTTTGTACACCATTCCAGGCATAACTGGTACTGCCTCATGGTAGAAGGGTGACCACACTGATGTTTTTGAGCCTTGTTTGGCTTGTGCCTAACCTCAGTAAGCTACAGCTCAATGCTTCACAACCATGCCTGGCTCCCAAGGATGTGGAGTGCTTTGTGCTTGACAGAGTGTAAGTCTGCTAAGGGTGCTCCTCAGTTTGGGATGTGCCAGCTCTGATGCCCCTTGAATGTCTATCTCAGACTGAGTGTCTATGATTTTATAGTATGCATGTTTGAGAAGTGAAGAGGTCATTGAGCAAAGCTTTTCTGTATGTGATTGAATTCCAGATGCTCTCCATTTCTGGTAGCAGTTGCTCCCCTGCTAGTGAAATGCACATCTCTAAAGAAGTCTAATGACACACACAGCTCTCCTCATAGCCTCAGTGACCAGCCTGTGTCTCACTAGGTGTTTATAGTAATGGCAACCCCGGTCACAATGGTACTAACCTATTTTAGTGAACACAAGTCTTATGGCTTGTAGTTATAACTCATTGGCCCACACTCAGCTCTTTACCAATATTCCAGGGGGAACCATTCTGACCTCCCAGGGAGACGATGTTCTGCGCAAAGACTGCAAATTTCTGCTGCTGGAGAAGGAGAACGTCCCAGCAAAGAAGGAGACAGAGCTCTTGGTCATGACAAAGGACAGTGGCAAAGTGTTTAGTGCCTCTACTACTGGGCTTAGTGGAGGTAAATTCTCTGTTTTGGGACATGTGGGTACTCTGAAGGTAGAGAAATGGAGACTGATCATAGGGGTTGTTCAGAGTTCAGGACACTGCACCTGACTCAAACTGTTGCAAGGCAAAAAAGGAGCTCTGGCAGGCTTTTAACCATGCCAGCTGCAATCTTAAGTCTAGCATTTGTATTTGAAGCTCCAGACTATGCCTTGGAACTTTTCACAAGGCTCAAGAGCTTTGAAAGCAAAAACTAGAACTAGTTTAAACAGGCAGATCTATTGTGGCTTCCCAGTAAAAAACGTTTCCTTTTTTTTTTGCCAATTAAAGAAGATAAGCCTGGTTGAACTTCTGGTGTAATGTTTTTAATTATATTTTGTTCCTGTTGAGGGTCCTTTGCAGAAGACACCTTGAAGAAAGAGAAGCAGGGATTTTCCTCCTCTTGTGCTGCAGATACTGGCCTAAAATCAGATGCAAATGGTAAGGGTTTGTTCCTGTGGTAATGCAATAGAACTTTTCCCTTCTGCCTCCACTACTACCTCCCAGCCACAAACCCATGCTCTGAGTTTAATCACGCATAGAAAGACTGTTAAAATATCTGTTACTGCTATTACAACAGGAGGACTGAAATCCATGGCAACAAGGGACAAAGCAGCTTATGCAGGTAAGTGATGTGATTCTGACTTTTATTTGAGGGAGCACCAAAGGACAGTGTACCAAAAGCAATTTTTCCTGAGTGACATGAGTGATCTCTGTGCAATGAGATCAGAGGGGAGGCATGTTCAGGAGGCTACTCTGTCTGTAATGAGCAGAGCACACATCAGAGAAATTGGTACCAGTGATTTGATTGTGGATGAGTAGGCACTTGGGGTATTTTTTTTTTTATTGCTGGAGAAGATCAGATAACTGACAGTATAACTGCATCCTGCTACCAGGACAGATTTATAAGGAGGAGAGGTCTCGAATGGACTATGCTTGCAATTGGTGTCATTTATGGCTCAAAATGGTACAAAAAATTGGCCCCGAGGGGATCATATTTTTCAGCTGTTATTTTAAAAAGCACAGAGTGATGTTCCCCATTAGCATTCCCATTGGGAATGGTGTTCCCATCTTCTAAAGGCACTAGAATTACACCCACTGTGTGCAGAGTGGGGTGTAAAACTTTTTTTTTTTTCCATTGCTCGTTGTATAATGGATCAGACCTTGGTGTCCTTAAGAGATTTTTGACTCTGAAGTCAAGGAACTCTTCATTAACCAGGAGACTGTCCCTTCCCTCTTCCAGAAATACAAAATGGTGATGCAGGGGGTGCAATTGGATCAGCACCATCCTGGTGTCCCTGTCGTTCCTGCTGTAGCTGGTGGAAATGGCTTCTGGGTTTGCTTCTGGCCTGGTTGCTTCTCCTTGGATTGCTTTTTGGACTCATTGCTCTGGGTAAGAAATAACTTATGTTGAATGGGATAGAAAGACAAGCAGAGGGTGTAAGCTGGCAAAGAGGCCAAGTACCAGAGATTTAAAGCCAGAGAACTGGAGAGGAGCACATGCAGCTTTGTGTCAACTGCCACAGAGATACTATAAATGGAAAGAAAGAATGGATAAGGAATATGAACCTTTGATGAATGGTTATATAGTCTTGGAGTGAATAAGATAGGAGAAGTCCTGAGATCTGAGGTCTGGCTTCGCAGACGCAGATACCAGAGTTGTCACTTACATTCCAGATGTCCTTGCTAGAAAAAGATACAAAGAATAAATCTGCAAAACTCAGTGGCCATTGCTGTCTGACACAGTGTTGCCTTGTCCCTAATGCTAGAAGTAGGTGTTTTGGGCATGAGCCTTTGGCAGCATGTTCCCTAGTGTTTTACTTTTACCTTCCAGCGGAAGAAGTGAGAAAGCTGAAATCTCGTGTGGAAAACCTGGAAAAAATCAATGGTGACCTCCTGACAATTAATGAAGGGAAATTAAAACAAGCACAGGATGTTTCAAGAGTAGACTTTCTTCAGGGTATTTCACCATCCTCAACCTTCAATTATGAAAATGAAGAGTCAGTTTGGTTGATGGTAAAGAACAGACTGAACAAGGAAAAAGAACGAGGTGAGATGAGTCAATATCTGTGGTTCTGCATGAGGCCAGAATATTTAAAGGGATTCGGGGAGGATTTGATTGCCCAAGGGCCTAAAAACCAGAACTTTTAGAATGCAATGAAGTCTGTCAAAAAGTGTCCTTGCATGTCCTCGCAGACAAGCTCTGCTGGAGCTCAGAGTGCTGTCATTAACACTGGTGGTGCATTCCTTAAAGCCAGCAAAAAAGGGAGAATAGGCAGGGGACATGTACCTTGTTTGCTGTAGCAGGTGAGTTTTCCATTTTGAAAGAACTGCACAGAAAAATGAACCTACACCTTACTTTTCATGCTACTTTTGTTAACAAGGGAAAGATTAATTGCTTCTGTTTAGATGATGGAAATAGGTTAAGAACAGACATTGCCCCAGATTTTGAATTTTCATGGATTTATGAAAGTAAATTTGTTGGGAAAGCTCTACTTACACAGATGTGCTGGGCCTGATAGCCTTTGCTGCCTGCAGCCTCAAAATCCAAACCGAGGGGTCTTTATACAACAAAACGAGTAGCTGTTCTGTTGTGTAATGCACTTAACAACCCTTTCACTTCCTGTTACAGGCTACTTCCGAGGGGAAAGAGGAGAACCTGGTGAGAAAGGTACAGTCATATAGTTCTTCTTTTCCCCTGTCCTGTTCCTTGTCTCCAGCAATGCACAAGTTTGGGGTGGATGTTGCCACAATGAGAAATTAAAATAAGAAAGATGAAGCTGGTTTATACTTGAACAAAAAGCGTGCAAAGATACTTTGCCACTTAAACTGCAGAGGGCCTGATCCCATGCAGAACTAATACAGAGGCTCAGCCTTGCCTTGTGCCAGTGTAAAAGTCCAGATCCTGTTTGCAACTAGTGGGGTGGGTCTGATCCTGCACTATTCAAGTGTGAAGTGTCCCTGTTCACCCATAACTTCTTCATGTTTAATTGAAGGTGGGTAAACAACTAGAAAAGCAAAATAAAAGTGTAATCATTGGAAATATCTCTAGGATCTCTCCTGATTTTATTCTTCTTCTTTTCTCAGGTGACATGGGAATGCAAGGTCCCAGAGGTGAGTCTGGAGTTACCTGCTTTCTCAGGCAGATCAGCAGCTTGCCAATAGAGTCACAAATTAATTTTATTTATTCCAGAAGTTATAGAAGCTGTTGCATTTTCTAGTTCAGAGGTTATTGTGGTGGTTTGCTCTTCTTCCAAGCAAAGCCACTTCTCAGAGTTCACTGTAGAAGAGAAAACAGAGCTCACTTTGAATCTAGAAAATCCTTTTGCCTGCATGAAAGTTGTTCCTGCAGCCAAGCTCTACCTTGTTTATTCACAATGTGCTTCAGAGGATTTTGTATGGTGTCAATGATTCAATTCATTGCATAAATACAAGGGGGGGGCAATGTGGCATTGCTGGAGTTGGTAGAACTTGTAAACATGCCAGGAACATAAACTCCTTTTCATGGGGGGTAAAGATTGGCCAAAGTGACAAACAGGGAAGACCTATTCTCCACTGACTGTCTATTTCTTTCTCCCTGCAGGAGAGCGAGGACTTCCTGGTGTCCCAGGTGGGTAGTTGTACAATTCCACTGTGAGGGAGGACATTTAGTGACCTTACTGTAAGCAAGAAAAAGTTTTGCACTTATCTCAAGGTGGTTCTCTAAAGAGTCAATATTTAGCATAGATAAGTCACTTGGTTAAAAACCTTGATGCTGAGCTACCCACACAGCTCAGAGACTTGCAAGCAAGGCCTCAGCCTGACCTCCACTTACTTGAACAATCCTACTTTGAGGGTGTGAAGATCCCAGCTTACCTTTGAAAGTCCCACAGCTGAATGAGTACTTGGCCCAACTTCCTTGTGCTCTTACAAGTTTTGTGTTCCCCTAATTTGCATGTTATTCTTTCCTGGTACACAGACAAAGACTCT
>NW_009952362.1:487909-496290 GCF_000747805.2 Chaetura pelagica | reverse complement strand
CACCAAGGACCAGAAGGACCAAAAGGACAGAAAGGCAGCATGGGTAAGTATCTCTATAAATGCTATGAGTCTCTCACAACTAATTGACAACATGACATGGGTCATGGGTCACACTGGGTTGCTGTGATCATTGCCTTCCCCCTTGGAGGAGGCATGGATCCTCTTGCCAAGACCTCCCATAAAGACACCTTTTTGACAAGGCATTTGTTTCCTGTAGGTGATCCTGGCGTGGAAGGTCCAATGGGACAAAGAGGTCGAGAAGGGCTACCAGGGCCTCGAGGGGAGCCTGGACCACCAGGATTTGGAGAAAAAGGAGATAGAGGTAGGAACAACGTGTTCCATTCTTGGATAAAGCAGAGATGGACAGAAGTTAGAGTTTGGTCCCAATTTAAAAAACACCGGTTATAACATTCGGTTATAGAACCGAATTTCATTTTAGACATTGCCCAGCACAGACAAATCTGGCCTAAGGTATTTTTTTTTTTGCCAAACTTACAATGGGTAAACCAGGATTGTTTTGTTTTGCCAGGTCTCACAGGTTTAAGTTTGGCAGAACCAAAAGCACATAGTATCAAGGTCAATTTCTTCAGTGTTATCTAAGTCATCAAAGCTGGAGGATTTGTCTTACTCATCCTAAATCTCAGTGAGATGGGATTTTTTACTTGGACCATGCATGCTAATTTGAGTGTTCTGAACTGAACAGCAGATTATTCATGACAGCTGTGAGAGAAAGAGTAACAAGAGATGGGATAATGGAAAATGGGATAACAATTGTCTTCTGCAGTATCTATTCATGCTCTCATTCTACAGGTGTTATCGGTGAGCCAGGTCCTCCAGGGCCACCTGGTCCCCCAGGTTCTGCTGGCCTTAAAGGTAAATACGAAGATGGACAGAGAGCCTAGCAGACTAATTAGGAGTGAAGAGCACTCCAGCCTTCCTTTTTCACTTGTGTTTCACTGTGGTAGTAAGAAAAGTAAACTAGTGGCCTTCTTTTTAGATAAAACTTACTTTGGTAGGTACATGTAGCTTTTAGAGCAATAAATTCTTTGAGATTTTTAGTGAGAGTGGGGATTGGCAGAGAGGTTTCTCAAAACACCAGTCTTTAAGATGTGTGGTGTTTCCAGCTGTTTCTTCTCTGCTTTCAGAAATGATAAGGTTAAGCTCCACATCCCTAGCAGGCTTCAAACAGAGATACAGCTCTGTAATCCATGTAGCTGGGATAAAAATTGCCCTATAAAAAAGGGGTCCCACCTGAAGCAAAGATCCCAGTGTCTCAGTCAAGATGGAAGGCTTGAGTCTCTTTACCTTACTTTAGAGAAAACTACTTCCTCTGTGTCACTATAACTAAATTGTGTAGATTTGCTGCCCTGGTTTGGAGGATGCCAGTGATAAAAATTCTTCTTGCAGCCGGGGGAATTCTGATCTGCTAAACACCTTATGGGTTATGGATGCTGTTGGGCAAACTGAAAGAGATTTGTTCATTTTCTAACTGCACTGTTACTAAAGGAAAATCTGTGTTCCTTTTTCGCAGGTCTGATGGGTTCTCCAGGCCCACAAGGTCCACCAGGTGAGTGCTGCATTACTATGCTATGGCATCTAGAGACTGGAGAAAACAAAACCAGAGTGACAGCTTCTCATAGTTTTTCTTCTTCTTCAGTGATGCATAATAGTGAGTGGGTTCGATTAACCCCCTCCATCTCATTTTTTTGCAGGTCTTCCTGGCCTACAGGGATTTAGAGGAGAAGCAGGTCTCCCAGGTGCTAAAGGTAAGTTTCTCTTTCCCTCAGCAGTCACAGCAGCACTAGCTGATATGCTTTCTAGCACTGCTCTGAGTAACAGACTTAGTCTGAGCATGCAACATTTTTATGCTAGGGGCAAAGAAAAGCATAGGATTGAGGAAAGGGGAGGATGAACTAGACTTAGTCAGTGATTGCAGACAAATACTGAGAAATGCAAGGGACACATAGGTAATAAAGCAGTCTAGCTGAGGAAACATGGATGGATGGATGGATGGATGGATGGATGGATGGATGGATGGATGGATGGATGGAGTGAGCTGTGCTGAAGGAAAGGAATTTCAAGTTTATCTGATACCAGGGTACCTGTATGTCCCTATGGTTTTTCTTGATGCATGAAATTCCTTTCCCTTCTTACTTGTTATTACCATTCTTCAATCATCCATATATCTTTCAGGTGAGAAAGGAGCACCTGGAGCCAAAGGTATGTTGATCAGTTTAATATCTTTTGTAGAGATTTTTTTTTTATATTCCTTGAGATATGGCTGCTGTCTATGGGTATGAACCCTGTCCTTCTTTGGCTTTTTCTTCTGTGTTCTTGTCAGAAAACAGACCTTATTTTCTCTGATGGAAGCACTTTACAATGAAAAAAATCTCACAGAATCCTTCATTTTTTGTTCCACAGGTGATCAGGGTGAGAAGGGTTCTCGTGGAATGACAGGTCAGTGGATTGTTTTCCTGGAATAAAAACCTGTCTAATATACCAGTTGAGTTTTCAAATAACAATATTGCCCAACCAACCCCAGTTAACTTTCTGGGGAAGTATAATTATGTTACTGGTTATACAAGTTTAATTTTTGTACACAAGTTTTAAACAAATAGATCCCATTTTATATTTCAGTCATCTTGGTAGCCATTTTCATATTTAGCTTTAGAGAAATTCTCTCTCATGTGCCCTTTATTCACTTCACGTGAGCTTTTCTAATGCCCACAGACAGTGAGGAATCATGAGGCCTTAACATACTGTCAATGCTGTTTTTCAATTGCAAAGCACCAAATATTGTCAACAGTCATAAACTGTCTCATCACCAACATTTGTTTGATTCATTTTCATACCATTTCACTACAGGTGAACAAGGCTCAAGAGGAATGCCTGGTCCTCCAGGAGAGCCAGGGGCTAAAGGACCTGCAGGTGGGTAACAGAAAATAGCTGTGTTTGTAAGTGGGGCAATGTCATTTCCTCCCAGAGTATGTTTCTGTAAGCACAGACAAACTAAAAACACAGGAGTAGTTGTGATCCTAGGTCTTTTCTTTAGCTAGCTAAGATTAGTTTGTATACTCAGAAAAGATGTCCTACAATTAAATTTCAAGTGAACTTTTTTTGGATCTTCAGTAACTGCAAGCCAAGGTTTCTTTCAGAAGCAATATGATGAAAAGCCACATTCTAAACTAGCACTAAGGGCTATTCTCCACTTAGTAAGATAGGGCAACTGTGCTACTATTTCAGCAGTCCCTAACAATCTCTTTTCTTTGGACAGGACAAGCTGGCCGTGATGGACAGCCTGGTGAAAAAGGTAAGGGATTCCTTTGAGGTAGAAGTGCAGGTACTTTCTGGTTTGGCAGGAGGTTGATTTGTAAAAGGGATAGGAGAGGACTACAGCAGATTCATATTGTGGGATCCTGCTGTCTCAGAAGAACTGTAGAGTCAACCATGTAAGCATGCAACATGTAATGAAGCTGCCTGTAAATTGTGACCAAGTTCTTCTCACTACAGAACTCCTCTGTAATTGATGGTCACCTCCCAGACACTGATGCTGAAAATGGCCAGTTGGCTAAGAGGATACAATAGGTAGAAACTGCTGCAGGAAAACTTGTGCCAAGCTTGAATGGATTGGTGGATTGTAATTCACTGACTTCTGGCTTGTTAATGGTGATTATATCCCTAGGTGAACCAGGTCTGATGGGAATGCCAGGAGCCCGAGGCCCTCCAGGACCCTCTGGAGATGTAGGACAGCCAGGTAAAAGCATACAGAGAAGAAAAATACTTTTTGCTCAGTCAGGACTACAGATGTCTTTGTCAACATCTTCCAGTCTTAATTGGAAGTTAAGGCTGGCAGAAGATCTCTGTACTGTAGCTGGTGATGAGAGGAAAACGCATAGTGAGCACAGATCTTTTGTGATCTCAGGAATCCACACACTGGACACAAGAACATCAGCTGCTCTGAGCCAACATTTGGTTTAAATATCAGTTGCTAGACCACTTTACACCAATTCTGGGCTCTGTGTTATAATTTTAAGTAAATATAATCTTTTTCTCCCTGTCTGTCCTTTCTCCAACTGAAATTTGTTTAGATATTTTAGAATTCTTGTCTTTTTCTTCCAGGTCTCACAGGACCCCAAGGACCACCAGGTAGGTTTTCCCACTGTGTTTTGATTTATCAATAACATGCTTTGATCTGGGCTCAAAAACACCTTGTAATTTTCCCTCTGTGCTGTTCACAGCTTCCAAAGTAATATTCCAAGATTTCTTTATCTCCCTTGGCTTTTGAGACAGGTTTTGTGCTTGCTGTGTAATTTTTAAGGAATATAGGGCCTTGGAGTGATTGAAAATTTGCCTCTCTCCAACATACAGGTTGCATCAAATAGCGTGTTTCAGTTCCCTATGCATCACTGGCAGATCCTTCTAATCAGCAGCAGCAGCAATAGGAGAAGATGTAGCAATAGAGGTGGAAACAGAGGATGTGACAGCTGCAAGCAGGGGTGTTTGGGGTGGGCAAGTTGCCAGGAGCAGTGCCTGGAAGAAGCTGCAGGTTGATCTAGGGAGCAGTGCAATTATCCAGGGATCAGTGGAAGAATAGAAGGCTTTAACTATTCCCAGGGACACTGCCAGGTCAGTCTACAGTCCACTATGAATTCTTCCTCTTGCTCTCAGGGCCCTACTTATAAATGCTGAAGGCAAAGGTCTTGAATAGGGAGTTCCTTCTAAAAACCCAGAGGTGAAATTTAACTGGGGTGCCTGGAAAAAACAGAACAAACAATATTTGCACTAACCATTTAAAATTGTTTTTCTACCTCATATCAGGACTTCCAGGCAACCCAGGCCGAGCAGGAGCTAAAGGTGAGTTTTGTTTCTTCCACAATACTAATTTTCTCTCTAAGCGCTTCATTTTAGGGAGGTTTATCTGCTGTGCTGACCAGTCCCTGAATCAACAGTGGCATCTAGTGGATTTTGGAAGGGAAGGTTTGAGAAACAGACGGTAGTGAAAGCCTCCTTGAGCAGACACGGAAAGCAGGGAATCTGCTGAGGCCCCTGATGTGACAGTTTTCCACTGAAAACCTTAGAAAACCCATTTCTGCCCTGGGCATATAAATATGATGCCTGGTGACTGCAATGGAAGCTTTGTGCTTGCCTCGGATAGGTGAAGGCCTATTGCCCATTCTGGCAGATGTAGTGCTTGGAAAGCTGAGCAGAGGATATTTCTGGATTAGCTGAACTCAGTTGCTTCCCCCATGAGCTTCTAGTGCTATGACTTCTCAGACAAGAGATCAAGGGCGAAGAGAAATCACATGTTTAGTAAAACAACATAATTTAGCTACTGACAGCCCAAAAAAGTTCATCTTTTGTCTCTCTCTTTTCACAGGAGAACCTGGACCTCCAGGAAAAGTCATAAGTGCTGGTATGTAGTGCTGTGAGAGTTCACACATTTCTGCTTTTGGAGGACTTTCTCTGTTTTTTGTTATGCCTCCTAAATTCATCTTGACTGTGTGTCAGACCTGCACTGGGACTCCCTGTGCTGGGAGACTGCAAATGCTAAAGAAGTGTGATTCCTTCTGATGTGTTGCTCACTCATTGGATGTGTGTATAGATGTGTATGTTCAAGTGTATGTGTTTGTGTTTCAGAGGGTTTGTCAACGATTGCTCTGCCAGGCCCACCAGGTCCCCCAGGCCCAGCTGGCCCCGCTGGACCTCCAGGTGTTCCAGGTGAGGAAGCTGCTCCTCTGCTGTTGTTTTTGCAGGCAGCAAACATTGCTGTGCATCCAGTTCTTAATTTAAGTCTGATGTTTATTTTCTCTGCCAGGCTGCCCTGTCTGGGAGGCAAGATTTCTCAGGCAGTCTAGATACTCATGGTCCTCTCCCTTCCCTGCAGAAAGAGACCAAGATCTCAGGCTGACTTAGGGAGGCAGCAGCCTCAAGAGAGAAATGGGATATGATCACAGGGGAGCAGGACAGAAGGGAAGGCTGAGAAGATGAAGAAACTGGGAACAGTATTGTTGTCCTTTTATCTGATGCATACAAAGGTCAAATCCATCAAGTAGAATCAAGCTCTTTTGCTTCTCAGGAAAGCAGGCTCATGTTGAATCCCTCTTCTGGCACTGCTATTGAAATCAGGAAGTGCTTGTTTTCCAGTCTTAGCTTTGAACTGAAGTCAGCAGAAATCCCACATGAGCATCTACAAATCTTATACACAATCACACACACAGACTCTGGCTATGCATGAGCTTGGTCCTCAGACACTGCCCTCAAGCATGCTGATGTCAGGCAACAGAATTCCTGAGCCCTGGTTCCCATGGCACTTCTGTGCCTCTCCCAGCTGTATAGCTGGAGCAAATCCTGGAGCTGGCTTAGTAAAGTGAGCCTCGACCTGCAGCAGGGAATGCAAGAGAAGGGTTAGGCCTGTTGCACTTCTGTTGTGGTCAGTGACATTCTGGTTGTTTCCCCAGTTTAAGAGGCACCAGACACTTTATTGCCACATGATGGAAAATGAGCCCCTTCTCTGGAGCTTCAAGTAATACATGGAACATTGATGAATTCATACCCCATAGCAATTCCATTTACTTGTGTTGATAGTCTCAGTTCTTATGAAATACAAATTGATTATTCCTGCTACTGTAAAATACAATCAGGAAAATCTAATGCTATGGTTTTTTTCCTTTGAAACCAGGTCCTGTTGGACCAGCTGGTCTCCCTGGACAGCAAGGTACCATTCTCTGTCAGCTTTGATTCTGCTTCTTAAAAAACTGAACTCATTAGTTTTCCTTTGTTTCTAATTCTCTCAGCCCCTGGCACAATCACTCTCCCTTTTGTCTGCAGATTTCTTCCTTTCAGTTCATTTTGCTACATTACTTGGCTTAACTAATTTTGTAAAGAATTTCTATTATTTTTTTCTTTCCCAGGGGAAAAAGTGGGGTAGCAAGAGCCAGTGTGATGGGCATGCTGCAAATACCCTTTTTTGTTGTTGTTACTTTTTCTGGAGGGTGGTATTTCTAAGGCACTTCTCACATGCAGTTGCCTTTCTGTGGTAGGAGATGTAGCCCAGTTGGATATGCCCTGCCTTTTAAAAAGGTGGGAGGACAAACCAGAGCCACACTGGGAATAAGGTGACTATAAAATCACTGCCAATTGGAGAGACATTTGTTTGGAAGGGCCTGAACAGAGCTGACTTTTACAAACTCTTCTTAGCTGGTTTTCTGTGATCCTGTTAGGGCAAATTGCTCAGTAGTTTCCACATTTGAGTACACTGTCCCTCAGAGCCAGGGACTGAGTGCCTGCTCCCAGTTCACATAAGCAAAGTCTGAACCTGTTACCAAGAAGGTGAGGAATGAGTACAAAATGTCACCCTCTCTCCATTAAAAAATTCACTTTCTCTTTTTTTCCTGAAAAGGTCCACGAGGTGAGAAGGGGTCCCCAGGTGAAGCTGTGATAGAAACTATCAAAACAGAAGTCTCGTCATTAGCTTCTCAAAGTAAGTGTGCCTGCCTTTCTACTCCTTTGCTTGGAGAGGTGCCAGAGGCCTCAAGGCCTGCTTACAGCTAGCAGGAGATGCCTCTACCTCTTACCCCTCAAGGGGAAGTGTGTGTGTATGTTTGGTGGCGGGACAGCAATATCAGCTACCTCTGTCTTCCTTCTCATCTGTGCATCCAATGGGAGGTAGATGGCACCAGGCCATGTCACAGAGAAGAAAGCTAAGGAATGGTGACTGGTGAACAGTGTCCAGCAGCAGAGCTGGTCACAGAGCTGTGAGGTTTCAGCCTGGTCTTTTAGCCACTGTCTTCACACAATATGAACACAGATCTATCCATAAGAGCAAAACGAGTTTGAAAAGGCATGTTAATCTAAGCAACATAAATCAAAATTTCTCTGTGAATTACAGGAAAAATTCGCAAGGGAACAAATGCTATTTTAAGATGAAAATAAGTGGAGCAGAACAGAATGATTTAGCAGCATCCCGAGAAAAGTGTCTACTGCTGCTGTGCAATACTACATGTGTGGTGCAGTTACAGTCAGTATTCCTAGGGTCTGGGACCTCTGCAAGTGTGCAGGAGAGGCAAGGCAAAGGAGGGCATAAAATCATAAATGTTCCATGTCTGATCACTATCTGAATGGGGTCATGTAGCTCCAGGCCATGTACTGTCCCATCCTCCATTGAGAAGTCTGGGATCTCAGCATCACTGAACTTTGAGTTTGTACCTCAGCCTGGAGGTGAGGATACGTCTCCAATGAAGATAATACAGTGCAGCTAGCTACTTGTTGAATAATGGCTGCATAATGTTTTCCTCCCAAAACTTGTCCCTTATTGGAATAATCTTTCCTCTCCTTGGCAGTTCGTTCCCTCCTTCTCAAGCCTTTGAGTCCATTGCTCTTTC
>NW_009952362.1:480424-487521 GCF_000747805.2 Chaetura pelagica | reverse complement strand
TCTTTCCCTCAGCAACCATTACCCTCCAGAGAGTTGTCTTGCCTGTTCCCAGTGTATGCCGGCCTGCTCAGCACTGTATTTTGCTTCATCTCCTAATCTACATGCGGACAACCAAACACACCTCTGTTCTTCCCTCTCTGCTTCAACTTTGGCTTAGAACCCCCAGGTCCTGCCTTAGTCTGCCTGTGACTGTAAGAGCTTCTAACAGCAATGTAATTATAGTGTTCCCATAGCAGCAGTAGCTCCATAGCAACAATTTTCCCTTTTTGCTGTGTGTTTCATTTGCACAGTGCTGGCAGATGTACAAGGGCGAGCAGGACCACCAGGTCCCCCTGGACCACCAGGTATGTAATACTCAGTGCACAATATAGCAGAACTCAGTGTGTGAGCAGGAGGATGCTAACACATATGGCATGTTTCTGGGCTGTGCAGTTTGCTGCATAAATATTCTATAATACCCTTGTTTCTTTTTTCATCAGGTGAATCTGTGCAGGGACCCCCTGGACCTCGTGGTCCCCCAGGTAAGAGCTTGTTTCTCTGAAACAAACCTGGAAAGTGGGATTTTTTTCCTAACACCTCTAGCCTGTGTGTTGTGTTATTTTAGATGCAATCTTAGGCCTGGTGGAAATTAGTAGGGCTGACTTAACTGGAAACAGAAGTTCACATAGTGGGTTCCTACTAGCACAATTTCACAGCAATATAGTTTCACAGCAGCGAGACACTGCCCAGATAGGAGATTTGCTTTGGCAGAGGTTTGCTAGCCAAAGTAGTAATTCATAAAAGCCGTACTTTTTGGGATAAAACTCAACATTCTCAAGTCCCCAGGGGAAGTAACTGCAATCAATTCTGTCTTTACTTCTTATTGTCCAGTCTTCTTATTGTCCAGTCTTAACTTCTAGTTAGGAATAAATGTAGCAGTTCTCATAATGAGGAACAAAACCCCACTTCACACCTTGTAGCTCCGATTTCCCTTTCACAATCAGAAAAGGGGATGTGCAGGAGGACATGAGACAGCAGTATAAGCCCATTCCTTGCTCTCTGCTCAGTAGCAAAGGGGAGCAGGTTAGACGTGTGGTGAAATGAACCTTACCTCTCACTGTAGTGAAGGCCAGCTGGGATAGGCATTCAGAATCACAAAATAAAAGGATTTTCTCTGTCCTGTCTTTTGTGGTGGCAAATGATAATGAAAAATAACTAATAGGGGTAGATATGTGTGGAAAAAACAATGGTACTAACCTACATATGGAAATATTTGAGCTACAACCATGGCTGGAGATGAATCATCTCTGACATACATTTACTTAAACTGCTGAGACTCATCCTTCCTGAAACCTGTTTGTATCAATTTGCCTAGGGGAAGGATTGCCAGGACCTCCAGGCCCACCGGGGAGACCTGGATCTTCTTCCATATCCACCTCAGGTAGGCTCCTCCCAATCATTCCCTTGCCTGTGTCCTGGGAATGCCCTGGTAGTTGGGATTCCAGGAAGCAAATCTTTGGCTAGGACCAGGTGGAGCCAGAGGAAACTTTTGTCATGTTCTGTTTGATGTAATGAGGAAACCTTTTTGTTTTTATTACAGAAACGTTATTCACAGGCCCACCAGGTCCACCAGGCCCACCTGGCCCGAAGGGAGACCAAGGTGAGTATATCTTGCTGCCTCACCAAGATCCTAGATGGATCTCAGCACCTCAGACTAAAAAGAAGGAAAGGTTTGGAAGCAGAAAGTGTCCTGCATTTCCATGGCTGTAAGAAAGCTAGCACAGTGTTCACTAAATAGCACTCTTGTCTGCTGCCATAAAATAAGGTAGTCTTTTTTTGAGAAATTTATTTGCCCCCAATACTGGTGTCAAGGCAATCAGTACATTCAGATCCCAACTGTGCAAGCCTATTCGATTATATTATGTTATAACCTCCTGCGAGAGAAGGTTATAATATTATATTATAAGAGGTTATTATATTATAACCTCCTATTTTATTATAACCTCCTATTAGATTCAGGAGCATTCAGAGCTTCAGATTTGCCATCACAGGGGAACAATCTTTTTGCAAAATGCAGTGTGGGCTTGACTAAGTCAGTGCTAGGAGGTGGCCCTGTGAAGTGTAGCTCAGTTCTCAGTGGGCAGGAAAAGAAGGAGCCTACCTCCTTTACCCATTTCAGCCCAGCCAATCAAAGGCCATGATAATACTCTGCAGTGTGGGCTGGGTTATTGCAGATCAGAAGAAAGCAAATGTTAACGCTGTTCCTCTGCTCCCCTGTTCACAGGTGAACGAGGTCCACGAGGACTCACAGGTAAGGAGACTTCCAGGAGGAAGTGGGGTGCAGTGTAGCTTGCCTGTGTACGTGACTGCTTCTCCATTTCTGTGTCCCATGCAGGAGAACCAGGTGAACCTGGCCTCCCAGCATTCTCCACCCACGGTCAGTGCCCCCTTTCCTTTTCTGAATTCATTG
The DNA here is from genome assembly GCF_000747805.2 of Chaetura pelagica. NCBI lineage: Eukaryota > Metazoa > Chordata > Aves > Apodiformes > Apodidae > Chaetura > Chaetura pelagica. Next base: position 485,072 of record NW_009952362.1, on the reverse strand, counting down.
TCCCTAGGCTGAAAATAGGGGGCAAAATAGTTATTTATTGATTCTAGCTTAGTTTTATACCTGTGCATTCCTGACTCTCTTTCTGCAATTGGCAGGTGAGCGAATCACCATGCAGGGACCTCCAGGAGTTCCAGGTCCACCAGGCCCACCTGGACCCAAAGGTGAAGTTAAAAATCTTTCTTTGCAGGTGGCCTCACTCAGCCAAGATTGGCGGAGGCTAAAGGATAGAGCAACCTGGTTCTTTAAGAACTACAGCTGTGCCCACTGCTGCCTTTTCAGGCAGAGCAGGACCATGGCAATAGAATTGCTCTGAGCACAAGGCACCTGGGCAGATCACAGAAGGCTCAGGAAAGCTGCTGGAGCCTCTTCCTTCTGCTCCTCCCCATCATGCTGCTAATTGAAGATAGTCATAACATGGGCTGGGTAGTTGTTTCTCTGACAACATGTAGCTCATCTGTTTTATACAACCAAGTATACAACATGCAGTGACACCCATTACCATTTTCTATCTTACTCACTCCGGTTTCTAGGTGAAGCAGGTGTCCCAGGCGCTCCTGGCATCCCGGGAGCATCTCGAGGTAAGAGGCCAGACCATCATTTCTCTGATATTATCAAGAAAAGCTGACATCCTGATGAAGGCTTTGAAAAAGCTCTTTTGGGTTTTTTAAGTGTGGGTGCCAACCTGATGATGGGATTTGTGTTAAAAATCTCTTTTTTTCACAGTCTGCCTTAAATCAAACATTTTAAGAACTGCAAGTTCTCTATTACCAGCTTGCTGGCATCCTTTGAGCCAGAGTTTGTCCTCATGGCACATGAAAAAAAAGGGATTCCAGATTGGCTGACCATGTTCAACAAGAAATTAGGGAAGCTGCATTGAACTCCCTTGTGGGAACACTTCTGATCAGAACAAAAGTGCCCTTTGCTCAGTTTTACTTACCCTCAGGTGGATTAATGTGAATTAAACTGCTTTCATTCTGAGAAAGAGCATCTCTGTATGGAGAATATTAATGAAATATCACATGGATTAACTTGAGCACACATGGATTAATTTAAGTATCCTCCACGTGAACAAGCCCTCTGCTTCTCCACATTGTGTACTAGGAATTCTTCCTCAGGGTTCTGGGAAGACAAACACATTAAAGAGCATGAGGTGTCACTTGACACCATGCTGACAAAAGTCACACGGCCTACCTGTGTCTTGCAATGGAGACCAGTGAGGAGGCTCTTGAGCTGGTGCTGCCCAGCCTGGCTGGGATTGGGAGCAGCAGGGCAGTGAGGTTAGCCTAAGGGGCTCGAGTGTTTTATGGATCTCTGTATTTCTGCACAGCATTGCACTCCAGTACACAAACTGACCAGGTCTGTAGGAAGGGCTCAATGCAAGCACTCTTTAGCATCACTTGATCCAATGCAACCAGGCCAAAAACTTTCCTTCTCCTTACATTGCTTTCTGTAGGGGGATCCAGACAAATTCAGGGACCCCCAGGACCTCCTGGCCCTCCCGGTCCTCCTGGCTCAGGTGGAAGTTCATCTCAAGAGATTCAACAGTATGTCAATGACTATCTGAAAAGTGAGTACAGTGAGATTTTGCTGTGGGTCAGCAGATGCATGCCTATCTCCCTTTTGCTCCCTGAGTCCCTTGTCACTCTCCCTTTAGATGCATCATCCCGACTGCTTTGGCCTTATTTTTGTTGAGTGCTATGAAGTGCTGTTGCCTGCTGTGGCTTCTAAAGAACTGTCCTTCCACCAGCCTGCATTTTGCCAGGGGAAGAGGGCCCAGTAACTGTGCATATGGCCACTGTCTTCCCTATGGTGATGTGGGGATATCTTGGTCTTCCCATCTAGGTGACAGCATAAGGCATTATTTGACTGGTGCCCAAGGCCCGCCAGGCCCTCCTGGCCCACCTGGAATCATCACCACGGCAGATGGGACAAACTTGGATTATGCGGAGCTGGCTGCCCGTGTGTTGAGCTATATGACAAGTAAGCAACATGTTGGTAAGCTCTGTACTGAATCACCCTCTCAGCTGAGCTTGTGCAACACCTAGGAGGTGAGAACTGGAGGAGAAACAACAGCCTTTAAATAGCAGCACCCTAACCCAGTTATTATCTTCTGCACTCTTGGCCCAGGACTCCTCACAGCTGAGGTGACCACTGAGCTTTGTCCGATGTTGATGGTTAGATTAAATAACAGTTGCTGCTGTTTAAAAAGTCTCACATTAAACATAGCTGGTGACCCTGTAATGTCCTCAAGCCCCAAGCAGAGGTGGCTGCTTTAGGTATATATGGTCTCAGGTATTCTGGGGTTGTCTTGTATGCTTGGGGCCCTCCTGAGGTAGATGAAATTCCCAGAGCTTTTGGAAGCAGCCTGAAATCTCAGTCAGAAGAACACAGACCACACTTCTGCGAAGACAGTCAGGCTGTGGCATACAGCAACTGATTCATGGCTTTGGGGCATGAGAAACCCATTTCACCAGTGGAACCAGATTAATTCAGCTTTCCTTTGTCCCTTCCTGAACCCTCTTCACTGTCTTTCTCCTCTTAACCCTGCCTGACGTAAAACCTTCTCATTCTTACAGGCTCTTCAGATCGCTATCTGTCATTTGGCAGTTCAGCATCAACTACATCTGTTTTGTACCAACAACTTTTGGACATGTTGCAGAGTAAGTGACCTTTATGAGAAACATCAGGGATGGGGGTAAATTATCCTAACAGTCTGGGTTGACCTTCCCATTATTCTGCCTCCAACCAGAGTTACCAGCAGCTTCTTTGGAGGACAAAGGCCTGTCACAGGTGCTGCTGAGTGACCTGCAATGTCTCTTTAGAGACAGATTGATGTGTCTTGTTCTGAAGAGTTTGTGTGCTTTCCAGAAGCTATACTTTCTTACCTGTTTGTTTTTCATACCCACTTTTGTAACTCTGCAGTTTTCCACTCTCTTGTTCCCATTCCCTCCTTGTTTCTCTGGGTGGAATCTACCTATGTCTCTCCTTTTCAGGAATTCCAACAATTTCCCCCAATCTCCCACTAAACCTTGCCCACTCCAGAACCTTGTTATGTCTGTTCTTAAGGTGAGGAGGTTACCCAGTTCTGTATTCTTTTTGACACACACTGTTACTGGGGGCTGATAGATAAATTACCAGGATGCCATTTTGCTATGCCTGAAGATATTGATCATGCTGGCCAACACTCCACTCCTTCTATGTGATCCAGTGGGGATTCAATCAGATTCCATGTTCCAAACAGACAAATGGCTGTTGAAATGCCACAGAGCTCAGCATCTTCTCCTGTTATCCGAGATGTTGTCCAACAGAGTGCCAGGAGGTCCCTTTACTAATCCAAATTCTCATCTCCCTCAAACCCTGGGTTGTAGGAGGTTCCCAGCCCTGTCACAAATGTTTGTGACACCATACACAGGGCAGAACACACTATGAAAGGAGGCAAAGGAGTAAGGCAGCTTTGCATCCATAAGTTTTGATGGTCTCCATAGTGGTGGGAGCTCAGTTCACAGGCTGGGAATCCTTCATGCCTGGCATCTTTGTTGCCCCTGGACAGTTTTAAAAGATGCATTTTTTTTTCATTTCCAGGAGAAGAAATTCGTCAGTATCTAATTGGACCTCAGGGCCCACCAGGACCTCCTGGACCAGGGGGAGATGGCATGTCTCTATCACTGGATTATGATGAGCTGACCAGACGGTTTATCAGCTACTTGACAAGTAATGGTCTTTATGAGTGTGCATTTCCCTCTGTTCATTTGAGAGCTGAGCAGAAAGCTCATGCTGCCTGTGAAAACTCTTCCAGTGTTGGCTGTGTGAATCCCTGTGTACAGAGACGTCCTCACAGGGATTATCAGAGACTTGGAAGAGAACAAAGATGCACTGTAGCTAAGCTACAGACTCTAGTAATGAATTCTTCCTTTGCTAAAAACTGAGTTTAAGAACATGATTTCACCTTAGCTATCTTAGAAGTCCCATCAACACCTTCAAGCGCCTTTATAACCCACTTCTCACTGGCTCTGTGGCCAGGATATACCTCTCTGTGAAAGACTTGATCTGTGCCCATTTTGTCTCAAGGCAGCCCAGGCAACAGTCTCTTGGAAGTTTAGAGTTGGTTGAAACAAATTCCATCTCTCTGCTTCATTTTCCCATCTGTAAAGGGGTGATATGGCATGTAAGAACTGTCAGAAAGGATTCTGGAACATCTCCAACAGTAGCTCTAAAATGCCTGATGTGCAAATATCTGCTTAAAATCAAGGCCTGGTCTGTGTTTACTCTCTCTCAACTGCCTTTGGAGACCAGATCTCTCTCATGGACTGCTCTAAAAAGAGAATTGCCTCTTTGGCTCTGGAAGCAGGGAAGTTTTAACTCCAGTCCATAATAAGGCTTCAGTCCTTCTTCCCAGCACAATCTGCTAATGGGAACACTCCATCCTGCAGGAGTCCCTCCTGCGCTGCCTGTGAGCAAGCCCCGCACCCTGTCTGCTCACACTGTAACAACTTGTTTTGATAATGTGCTACTCTTGGATCTGTTTGATTTTGCAGGTTCTGGTATGAGCATTGGGCTTCCTGGGCCACCTGGGCCTCCAGGGACACCTGGTATATCTTACAGTGACCTGACAGCATATCTGCGAAGTAAGTCAACTTTACTTCCCTAC
>NW_009952362.1:472218-480184 GCF_000747805.2 Chaetura pelagica | reverse complement strand
TCCCTACACATCCCCAGGATTTTTTTTTACAGGCTTAGTCACAGAATTGCCCTTTTGCCCATCACCACATATAGCCTTCTATGAAACTCTGATGGTCCCTCTGTCTTTGCCAAATGTCAGGCCTCCTGGGCTCTGCCAGCACCTGAGGGTCTGTGAACAGATCAGTGTTCCTATATTTTTAAAAATATATTTAAAAAATAGGGACTTCTGGGATCTCCTGACTTCCCGGTGTGATATCTACATGTAGGGAAGTGAGGTGCACCAGGAAGGCAGCACTGGAAAGTGCTGAGCAGAAAACAGCAGCTTATACTTGGCTGTACTGGCATTACCTCTATTGTCCTGTGTTGTCAGGGAAGGTTCATCGGGGTTGCAGTGGTTTAGGTGACTCCTTTTCTTCCCTTGTGTCTTACAGACTCTGAATTCAGTGGTCTTGTTGGGCCTCCTGGTCCTGCAGGACCTCCAGGACCTCCAGGAATCCCTGGATCACCTGGCAGCTCTCTGGAGGATGTCTCTGCCTACCTACAAAGTAAAGCACTCGTGTTCTGTTTGCCACAGCTGGCAGGGAGGTTCTGTTTGTAGGTTCAGGGAACGGACTGAAACTGAGATTTAGCTTACCAGGGGCTATGACTGCCCGTGGAGAACAAGGTCACTTAAAAAAACCAGAAACTCTCATTAAACACCAGCTGGGAAGGGATGGAAGTTGGGATTGGAGCCTTTAGGCTTTCAAGATCCCCAGACATGTGATTTCCTTGTCCTCTTACTGTCAGAAAATAATTTTTTTCTCTCTCTCAAGGTGTGGGATACTCCTCCCTCTCTGGAGTCCAGGGCCCACCTGGCCCTCCTGGCCCTCCGGGACCACCAGGCTTCTCAGGAACCGGCCTCCTGTCCTATGCAGACATCACCAACAGTGACGAGTTCAGGAGTGAGCTGATCCAGTATCTGAAGAGTAAGGGGACACCATCTTTTCTCCCTGCACACACCCCAAGTCATGCTTGGCCTTGTGTAGGCTGCTGGCTCTGAAGGAGCCTTCCCTGAACCCCCCTGAAGGGCCTGCAACAGCACCTTATCTCTACAGCCAGGTCCATTCAGGAATACACTGCACCCCATGGGCTTGTCTCCTCTCAGTCTGACTGCAAAGCAAAAGTCCATGTTGTAAGCCAAAAGGGACAGGGGCTGGGCAGTCACAATCAGCCTGTACTGAACAGTGGGTCCCTAGCAAGGTCACCTGCAGAGTTTTACCTGGGAAAAGCATTTTCTTTGACAAACAGCTGCTTACAGAGCAGTGGATGATGCAGGGTTGGAAGGCAGCACTGAGTCACCTGTGATTGGTTGTGAAAAACACTTGGTTTTGAAAAAATAAAAAACATTGTTTGTGAAAAACAAACACTCATTGCTGTGAGTGCTCATGCTGGCAAGCTGTCCAGGGCAGCCTTTCAAAAACAGGGGCATCCCATCACTTGTAGGACATTGGGCGCAGGACAGCCATTTTGACAGAGGTGCTGAAATTGGCCTAAGAGGCGTGTACCCTTGTGCAAAATCACTGGGTATTTTTCCAAGATTGGACACCCAAAATTGTAGGAGAGATGGAATGGAGGAGGGTGCCATGCCATCTGTAGAGATCGAGGTTGACATATGTGCCTGCTGCCTGAGAAATGGCACTGAAGGAGGTTTACTGCCATGTTCAGTGTGACAGAATTTAACACTCCAGTCTTCATTTAGGTGGTAGCACAGGACTTCTGCCAAGCTGGGGGGCTCACGTACCTCAGTGTCCCTGAAGTTCCCCCTCTTGTGTTTTGTAGGTGATGAAGTTCGAAGCTACATCTCAGGGCCACCTGGGCCCCCTGGGCCACGGGGACCACCAGGACCCAAAGGAGATAGTGGTTTGGTGGCTGGGTCAGGGTTACGGACTTCAGAGCATTTGCATGGAGGATCTCTTGGAGCTGAAGGACTGGGCACAGGCAGCTCATATGGCAGCTCCATGAGCAGGATGTCATCTTACAGTGCCTCAGTGGGCAGGGATGGCTCTTACGATTCCTCCTTGGGCGGTGAGGGGTCTTTCGAAGCACTGCTGGCAGAGGGGGAATCACACAGGAGATCAACAAGTTCAAGCAGATCCTACAGCAACTCCTTCACTGGCTCCCTGGATTACAACGAGCTGGCACTTCGTGTGTCAGAGAGCCTGCAGAGTGAGTGGAGTGTCTGCTTGTCCTGACCCTCCCCGTCTCAGCCCACAACTCCTAACCCTCTATGCCTGGTGTCATACTGTTCACTTCCCTCACCCTTCCTGCTGCCCTCCCTTACACCCTCCTTCCTCAGCATCCATTCACGGTTTTCCCAAAGCTCCTTTCAAATTATATCTTTAATTTCTCAGGCCAAGGTATTCTCCAGGACCTGATGTCTTATGCTGCACAGGGACCAGTAGGTCCCCCAGGCCCTCCTGGTCCCCCTGGCATCAGCAGGGTTTTTGCAGCTTATGGCAATGTCACCGAGGATCTCATGGACTTCTTTAGAAGTAAGTGACATGTTGACTTGGTGTTTCTGGCTTATGCATGTGAGATATTTCCACTGTCTCATAAATGTCCTACCAGTGTGATTCATTGCTTCGCTAAGTCTAAGAGTCCTTTGTAAGTGATTTGTCCCACTCATTAATTCATCCTCTCCTTCACTTCCCTGTCCAGCATACGGTACCATCCAGGGGCCACCTGGTGAAAAGGGAGAGAGGGGTTATCCTGGACCCAAAGGTAAGACTTGCTGTCTTTTCCCTTGCAAGCCCTGTAATGCCCAGGAAGCAGCACTGTCTCCACAGAGATAGTCAGCCCTGGACTGCTGCTTAAGGTCACAGCCTCCCCATAGTGGAGATGGCATCTTCAAGATCTCAGGCCAAACATCATCTTGAGTTCGTCCTCCTTATCCTGGCCTGTCCCTGTTGGCAGACCAGTCATGCTCAAGGCAAACTTGGTCTTCTCATTCCTTCAGGTGACCCTGGACCGATGGGCCCACCAGGACGCCAAGGGCACAGGGGACCAAAGGGAGAGAAAGGAGAGAAAGGTATGAACATCAGCCATCCCCAGGAGAGCAGAGTTTTTCTGTCAGGGAGCGGAGGATACTCCAGGCACCACTCTTTCTCTGGAAACCACTGGAAAACCCAAATGGCCCAATTTTTTTGTTTGTTTTGGTTCTTTTGTCTTTTTTTTTTCCCCACATGAATTTTTAAAATAACCCTTCTTTTGATTTTCTTTTCCCCAGGTGAACAAGTGTATGTTGGCAGAAGAAAAAGAAGAAATGTTGGGGTTTAAGGAAAGGCTTAGTTCTGCACTGGGCAGCATTCCCAGCAGCCCATAGAGAATTAGCCAGAATCTTCATTGTCTTAATGCTAAAACATCCTCGCCCATCAGCAAACCACTTAGACTTGATAGTTCAGCATGGCTGCTGAGCTTGGGATGGTTCTTCTATGCGTCCAGCATGGCCCTAATGTGGGTATTTTCTCCTGTTGCTGATGTTTGGCTTAGCTCCCCAAAGTTCTCAGGCTTATGTGTCTTTGGGCTGACAAGGGTGTCCTGTCTCTCCCAGTCCAAGCTTCTTGTGCTCCCAGCTACGTAAAGACCTATGTTTTTAGCAACTAGCTAGCAAAAAGGAAGAAACCAATCCCTCCCCCACCAAATGCATGGTTTTTCAGAGATCAGATTCAGCCCACAGGACAACACGGTCTGTAAGAAACCGTGGGACTCACTGCACTGGGATTTCCTCTCCACAAGCTGTGCTTGTGCCAGCCCTAAGTGGGAGGACCTGGTGACACAGGTGCTGGTGGTGCTGAGTGGGACTGTGGCTTGGGGGTCTCCAGGCAGGGACACACTGCATTGAGGTACCCCAGAGTGACCTGGGTGAGGCCAGCCCTGCCAGCAGCCGCTGCAGCAGCACAGCAGGTGATCTGGGCTGGCACAGCCAGGCTCTGCCTTCCCCACCCAGCAGGTGCCAGTGCTGGTGCCTGCCCCTCAGCCCCCACTGCAGAGCAGTCAGACCCCTGGGGTCAGCACCCACTCACAGCCCAGCCCCTGACTTGCTTTGGGAAGCAATACCCTCCCAGCTCAGCAGTTCTGTCGTGATCCCTGCCCATTATCCCCACTCCCATTCCCTTAGACAAGCTGTTCCCAGAGGGGCTCAGGCCACACTGGGCTACAGCACATGCAAGTGTTCTGCAGGGAGCCTGAGCTGGTGTGTGCTTTGGGATGCCTGTTAATAGCAGCACAGTGAGACACGACATGCAGAGGGACTGAACTGAAGCACTTTTAAATATAATTTGTTTATCTTTTAAAAAATATCTTTTGTATTTTTTTCTGTTCTTTTAAACATTGTGAAAAAAAATTATTTTAAATGTGAACAGCCCAAGTAAAGTGTGTTTTTCACCTCCAGCTTGCCTGATCAGTGTGACAGTGGGCAGTCAGTACCAGCTTCACTGTGACCATGGAGACAGACCTTGTGGTTTTGGTGGCTGCTGTTTTGCATTGCTGGTGCATGACCTGAGCAGATGCTGAGCTGCTTCTCAGGTGTTGGCAGTTTCCAGACACATTGGCAGGAGCCTCTGCACATTGTCCCAGGGTACCACACCCACCATCTTAATCCTTGCAGTGAGATAGCACTCAAGAGTTCAGGTATTTTAGTGGTAGAGGGTGGGGGGGAAGCCTGGCTGGGGGGCTGATTGTTGAGCTGTAAGGTGTTGCCTGGCAGAGGCTTCAGTGCAGGTGAGCGGCTGTGCAGCCCCTCACCCAGTGCCTGGTCACCACCTGTGTGACACCACATCAGCTTTACTGTGTTCCTGCAGCCATCAGCACACACTACACATGAACACACACTGAAGTGCTACTTTAGTTCCAGTTATTGGCCAAAGCAAGTCAGCACCTCATTTTTATAGCAAAAAAACTTGATTAAACTGCTTGTTTTCAACTGAGCTTTAAACACCTGGCATCTATCTTTATTTCCAGTGTTGGCTCTGTCAGATTTTGATGTTCTTCCCATATTCTTGCTGAAGAGAATTTAGAGCAAAGGTGTGTATGAACCAGCTCAGCTTTCAGAGCACAGCATCTTGTGTTTGCCAATAAAGCTCAATTCCTTGCGGGTGATTCACACTCCCCACGTGGCTCTGCCAAGATGAGACATTTCCTTTTAATTCTCTCAAAAACAATAACTACTAAACACATTTGTTGTCAAGCTTAAGCACAACAGCTCTGTTTCCATGTCTGAAGCATCCCTGAGCTACTCAGGACAGCCACAATGTGCTTGCAGGTTGTTTCTTAGTCAAACACGCTGGACTTGCCCATTGCCGAACAGCAGCTCCTTGTTCCTTTTTCTGTGCCCCAGTGGGAAGGGTGGCTGTCACAAGGAGGGACCCATGGACTAGGGGGTAGAAACATGAGATCCTACAACCCCAAGCTGAGATCTCACTGTCAGGGCTGGACAGTCACTGAAAACAGCATCCTTTTAGGTTTTTGTGTTAAATCTGCTCTCACACCCCAGGCAATTCCAGAGAGTAGGCCTGACATTGCAGAATGTTAAGTACTTTTTACACTCAAGTTATTTTAAAAATCCTAAATTGTCCCAGCCACTCACAGATCACTTCTATTGCATGTGAAATTTTCCATGAACAAAACAGAAGCCATCTCAGCAAACTGTGATTTTATTGTATTTACAGCAGAATTATTACAATATTCTACAGAAAGCCATGAAATCAAATCACTTTTAAAAACAAGACCAAAAAAACCCAAAACCTGTTGTATGGCTGGTACTGCAAGATCACTTCCATGAATTTTACATACAGAGACCCTTAGCCAATTATTCATCCCTCTCATGATTTTTGGTTGCTTTCTGTAAGGCAAAAATAACCTGGTTTGCAGTTAACACAAAACATTCAACAAACTGTTGGGACAACATGAGGTTGGAGATACCTCAGATTTGCATGTTTTATCACAGAAAACCACTTGGCTTTCTTCCAGAAAACAGAAGTGTGACAGTTGAACATTACAGATTTCAGTGTCTCTTTCTAGTTTCTGTTCTTTCCATCATTCCAGGATTGAGAATCAGTAAGAAAGAGGCTTTACCACCTTGTTTTGTAATTGTGGAAGAGATTTTTGAAAATTAGAGCATCTTAGGGCTCAGCAACTCCCTTCTGCTTCCACTACCACAGAAGCACATGAGCCCTTCCTTATTCATAAGCTGGTGTTGAGCATGTTCTTATTTAAGAAGCCACCTTCTTCTCTGGCACCACTGACTGCCCTCATGCCAGACACACAGAAGTAGTTACAGAAATGGGGTATGAGGATTGATGTGAGAGAAAGGGGATGAAGGACAACTAAAAGCTCTGCAAGTAATAGAGAGAAATGCTATGAAGTTTGTCTTCTCGTTCCCTTTACCTGTTCTCATCTTTTGCAAGACTGAGAAATGACAGGGCATCTGGCCTTGGCTTGCCTGTGAATGTTTCAGATTCACTGTGAAGATGACAAAATTAGTCAAGAAATGGGAAATGTGCACGGACACATAAAGGCAAGGAAGCACCTGAGATCCAGAAGTAGAGTTTGAAGTAAAGTGACTGGATTGTAAATGCTAACATAAAAGCAGAAAGTTATCTACATAGTGACAATCCTCAATACACTCTTTCCTGACCTTCCCTCCAATGACCACAGTCACTGTCCTCAAGAACTTGCCCAGCTTTCCCATAGCAGATTCATCAAAAAGCAGTACTCCAGTGGAAGCAGGTAGCACTGAGCTTATTTGCACATTTAAGTCTGTTCCCAGCAAAGATGAGCACTTCAGAGGTCCTATGGGCTGTAGCTACCCAGCAGCTCTGAAAAATCTGGCTACCTAAAAGTGGATTGAAGTGCCTGAATTATTATTTTCATGTACCATGTCTTGCAAGACAGATAAAGTTTCACATGGAGAATCAACTCAAACTTCCTATGCAATATTGCTGTCATAAAAGACATTGTGGTGTGATGAAAGTAATTACATTACTGCTTTGCTTCACTCTGTCTTAGTTAAGGTGCTAAGTTTCCTATTTACTAAGTAAATAATTTAGTAGTATGGAGGTATAATAAATTCCTCTGGGACAGAAGAGTAACTTTTTAAAACCATCTATTGATTAGATATCAAATATCCATGAATGTAATTGTAAAAGGATATTAGCTGAAAACATTGAAAAAAAGGATGCAGCTCAGAATGAGTATCAGGATTTTAAAAGTGATGTGGAAAACCACTTTGAGTGAATGCCACTGGTCAGGACAGTGCAGAACTGCCATGCCTGGATTGTAATTCAGGTGTAAATGGAATTAAAGGTTTTCCTTTATTGACACCTAAATCAGGATCTCTTATCAATCAGAAGAATAACCTCAATGTCATATATTTTCATGCCATACATGCTTCTTGTGTATTCAGCAGAGGGAGCAGAATCCTTAGAAAAAGAAACAAATTTGATTTATGGGAATCAAGAGGAGAACAAATGCTGGAGTATTTCCCCTTCATCAGAGTAAACAGCAAAGTTTCCCTAGGCCTTGAGGCATGCAGGGGCTGTGATACAGCCTGTTTCCTCCCCAGCTGTAACCCCTTTCAGGCAAGATGCAGAATCTCATTATAAGAACAGGGGCAGCAAGAGCACCTGAGGTCTGTTGAGCCAAAGACCTCCCTGGGTACCAGCAGTGCTGCATTAGCAGAGGACAAGATCCTGCAGAGAGCAAGCAACCTTTCAGATGTGGCCAGAGCCATCAGCTCTCATAATTATAAGGCCCTATCCCAAGAAATCTGACTTAACAGGCACCCAAATCTACTTTCAGAGCTCAGGAAGAACAAACTGTGAAGACTGAAGCCATCAGAGGCCACAGGCCTGCAGGCAGGTTTTTGTGAGAATCAGTTGTAAACAGAAGAGGACAAGCAATATATTGCTCTGCAATACATCTTTCTGCCCTTGTCCATTTTCCTGCTG
>NW_009952362.1:453139-472184 GCF_000747805.2 Chaetura pelagica | reverse complement strand
CCTGCTGACAGTATTTATGGTGTCATAAAACACAAAGGTGAGCAAATACTGATTTGTGGTCATCTTTTGAAGGATGTGTGGGGAAAATAAGACCTACCAAACACTCAATAAGAAAGTACATGCTTTTGGCTAAGGAAAATACACTCTAACTACCTTGGAGATGAAGCTTCTAAGTTTCATTAGAGGGATGTGACATGTGAAAGTAGAAAGATTGGATTTTGTATCTCCAGAGATTGCTTCCAGCACTGTAGGAGACTAAATTCATTTGAGTTGAATTTTCTGACATTGATGGAATATTGTACACCTCTTTCATGTTCTGCAATACTTAAAAGCAATTTTATCAGTCTATATTTTTCCTCACTAGTTCCTGTTTTCCTCCAGAAAAAATGTTTTTTCATGTTTGATACCAATTCTCAGCAGAGTCCACATGGCTCCAAGTGCTCCCTCCACATGCTTCCTCCACACCTGGAGACCTGACTAAGCACCTGCTAGTGCTTCAATAGCTACATTCCATCCATTCCTCCATCACAGAACCCAGTTACTTACCTGCACAATTTGCAAGAGATCAGATGGCAGGGGCTTGTGTGAAAAGTATCTTCAAGTAAAAGATTTAGACAGAGGTAAATGGTGTGCCAATATATTAGCAATTTATTACTGAAACTTCCAAAAATATAAGGAGAAGATGAACATTTCCCTCTGAGGATTTAACATGGATGAAGGCAGAGATGTGTCTGCCCTGTCCAGTCACCAAGTAAAGCACTGAGGCTACTTTATATGAAATAGCAAACAAGTTCTGTTAAATACAGAGATGAAGATTATTTACTGTTATTTTAGTAACAGTCAAATTATGATGGTGGAGATTAAAAAGCAAAAGGCCTTCAAAGACATTTTTCACCCTACTGAATAAACAATTGAAAGAACTTTGCATTTAGCAACAGATAAGGTTCTATAGATCCAGTATGTGAATTTACAACAGTACACAATACACAGTTATATCATAAAATGCCAGAAATTAAGGCTAGCTATTAAAGTAATTATGCTATCAAAAAGTTACAAAATTTAAATTAAAACATGCATTTTTCCAATTTTCTTTTACTGTGCTGTAAATTTTAAGTGTCTTCATTGAGAAGGTAGTGGTTCAATGTCCAAAGATTTCAGCATCCAAGATTTCAACCACATCGGATTAAAGTCCTATGTTAATTTTTTAGTTCATTCACATGCATCAATACTGTTCCCATGAAATGAACACCGTGTAATGGTCACCAGTTGCACATTTAATGCAAGCTACCAAAAAAAGTTTACAGTTGATACCCAAAGAGACTAGGAAGTCAGGCCTCAAATGCCAAAAGGAAATACTATTTTACAAGTTGAACTCCAGCATACCAAAGTACAGCTTATAATACTGCCTTGATATGACTCCAACTCTAACCACCAAAGGAGTGCAGTAAAAGTGACCTAATACAGTTGTATTTCCCTACCAGCTAGATGAGAAACACCTCCAATTTTTTCCACTGCAGATCAGTCAGGTAAATAACTTATTTTACATCTATCAACTTGAAAAAACAAGAACTGCCTATGTTAGTATGTGGCAACACAAAAGCAAAAAAAAAAATTATCATCCAGCTTCATAAAGTAGTTTGTCTATATATTTAACTTAAATCTTTCTATAAAATGACTAAAATAAAAAAGAAATCTAATACTTCTAATCAAATCAGACTTTAGCCACGGTTATTTATAAATATGCCCACCCACCTCTGCTTTTCTGATGGAGTTCACACGTACAGGCTTTGGTAAGAACAGAAAAATGGCTCTACCCATTCCAGGTAGCTAGAGAAACCACGTGCACTTTGCACACCACTTTAAAAAATACATTCTACAGTTTTTCAATATGTAGAACTAACTACCTGTAATAGCTAAGGAAAAGAATAAACTGTGCATTTTAAAGTTAGCATTTCTTTCACCTTTACATATTTTAGTGCAAAATATTTTAGGGTGAGGATTTACAACAAAAATGGCAGTAGCAGCAAGAAATATTCTGTTTTGTACAGTAACAACAATGCTAAGGAGTTTTATTTTTTTAAATGACAGAACACGATCCTGTTGCCAGGATTAGCATATCTAAGTGTTTCAGGCACTGTGTTAATTAAACTAGCACCCCATTTCCTTATGGAACTAATGGACAAAATATGTAATGGAGATCAGCTCAGTTTAATTTATGCCAGAGGTTTCTTTTTAAAGAATTGCAAATGCCTTTGCTTTTACCATTCGTGTTTAAACATCAGGGTTTATTTTTCTCATTATTGGCATGTTCCATGTAATTAGTTTCAGTCTTTGCTATGAAGACACTGCTTAACATGGTAACATTTTAAACCTCTCACGGCAGTTTCAGTTGTGGAATTCTCTCATGGAGAAATCAGACACTTTAAAAACACAGTAGCAGAACTAATATTACACTGTTTTAATGTTCACATGAGAAACCATTGGGTTTTTTTATCAGAACAATTAATATTTTAGGCTTAAAGTCAAAATCATAGATAACATACTTTTTCAGACTGAGATAAAAACCCCGTTGCTCTCAAAACACCTGAAGGATGTGATGTTACCATTATACACCAAGACCGTTTTTCTTCCATCCCGAGAAGAAATTGATCATGACACTGATTGTCTGCACTGAGAACAAAAAGCACTAAATCCTTTGACGTACACTGCAGATTAAGTCAAGTTAGACGGTGAGGATGGAGAATTCCCAATAGGAAAAAAACCTACAGCAGTTCCCAGAGTTATGACCCAGTGGAGTGAAGGCTGGGAATTGGATAGAATTTGGAAATCCGGCTTTGTGTTGAAGGGTTAAGGCATTCGGACTCTCCAGTCATTTTAAAGAAAACTTCCTGTTCCTGCAGTTTTCTGGCAAATTCTTCTTCCAGCGTCTAAAACCCAAATCAGATTGTCATGGGATTACAAGGCAAAACACAAGAAACCCATTATGCTGGTGACATATTGCCTTCACACACCATCACAAAAAAATAATGTAACAGTTACGAAACTGCAAGACAACCAAGACACAGAAAGCTGAGGACATCACCTGCCTGTAGGATACTCTCTGACCTTTGAAAATCTGTACTTTCCACTAAAAAAAATAAATATGTAGAACCCCAAACCAACTTCTACCACTGTTATTTAGCATTCTATTTTTGTAGTAACCTATTGGCATCTGAAATATATTCCTCACATCAGATTTAACTCCTGCTAAGAAGTTTTACGTGCTATATGCCAACAGGCACACTAACCCAGCAAGAGGGAGCACCATAAGAAGTTGATAACTTACAAACCTGTTTTGCTGCACATGCCCTTTGCTCAGGCTTGGTTTTTAACATATTTTATTATTCAGTGAACTACAGCAATGTTGTACTTGCTTCTCCTCCTCTCCAATACTTTTTGTATCGTCTGTATTTGCTAGATCCAACTCTCTATTTTTTGATTCATAAACTGCTCCAACTTACCTTTTTCCTCGGCCTCAATTTCTCTCTCCATTCCTTCAGTTCTTGGCTGTGCTCTTCATCTAGCTCCTTTAGCTTCTGAGTCTCATGCTCGACCAGTAGATGGCATTTTTCATTCTTAAAACAAGATAAAGATAATCCTCATGTAAAACTAATTCAGATTAGGCAACTCAACATTTGTAAAGTGACATATGTTGTCCTAATTCTTTCTAATTAGCTTATTCTGTGTAAATAGTGATGTGAATAATTACAAGCTAAAAAGTATGTTACAAGACTGCATTATAAAATGTTAATCTTTTATCACAACCAATTGAGATAAGAAATACTTGCAAATCCAAAGATACTATGGAGTGTCATTAAGGCAGCAGCTGAAAATGTTACTCAAAACTGTGTTTCACCATCTAATGATGCTTTTCAAGGTCTAACAGCATTTCTGCCTTCCTTTCTAAAACCAGTTTGTGTAATTTGTTAAAATCCATTACAGTAAAAAGGAGGTTGCTTTTTTGAAAGATTTCAACTCTTGGTGCTAAGGAGCTGAGACTAAGAATTGGGGCCTAACAGAGGAGTTAAGAAATGTGCTTGCAGAAGCAGCCTTAGAATTGCCTTAGGAAAAGGGCAATCAAACCACTCAGACTCACATTCCTCTCAGGAAGGTACACATGGATCTGCCTAACTTCTATAGGACTTCTGAAGCATGGTAAGAAAAAAAATAATATTATTTGTCTACATCAAATCTTTGATCTTTAAGAGCAGTTGGCAATGGCAGTCTCTTAACCTCATGTTCTTGTTTCTAGGGTTCCAGTCCCAATAGCGTCTGATGCAGAGAACAGAAACAGAGGATCAAAAATGTCAAGCACTTGGCTAGACCTCAGTGCTGCTGGTGAAGCTCAGAGTAGCCCTAAGCTGTTCAATTTTACTTGAGCTGAAAGTCTTACAAGATTCCCACGGTACTTGGGGATTTACTGAGGCGCATTAGTGGCACAGTCAGGGACTATTTTCCCAGGATGTAAGAAAATGAATAAAGCAGAACTGGCTTCAATGGTCATTGGAAGGTTTTTCTATGCAAAGGTGATCATTTAATGCTATAAGCCTCCCTTGTGTTCCTGAAACAGGGAAAAGCCCATTGAGTGGAAAAGGAGATCTAGCCTCTGGTAGACAGCAGAAACTTTTACAAAAAGCATATCAAAAAGGGAATAAATTGAGTTCCCTAGCACAAGAAGAGAATTCCTTCTAAGTATCTTCCATAAGTTCAAATGCACAAGGCAGCCTGCATTTTGTACAAGTCACATCATTCTATGGACTGCTACAAATGACCTGTGGATAATGCCTGGTGCTGCCTGCCTCCCTTCTGATTAATGGTATATTTCAGCAAAATCAGGTTAAAAGGAAATGCTGCCTACAGAAAATAGCACTGGGAACTTGAAAAATATTCTAGAAGCGATCATCAGCTTCTGGTTCATGCTCTTCTTGCATGTAAAATGATTTCTCATTAATTGATGTAAGCACATGACCCTGTTTAAGCATTATGCTGCAGGCCTTTGAAAGCAAACTTCAAAAAAAAACACTTCACCAATCAGTAAAAAATGAAGGAAAAGGTGTTTCTGCTTCTTCTGTATCTGTTATTAACCTGAGTCTTCCCACTGAAAGTGCATTTAACATCATGTATTTTTAACCTGTAACTGATGCAATTCTCTGATGTTTGCTTCACACTGCAGCTGAAGGTCCCGCATTTGATTTTCATGTTTCTGATGCTGGGCCAGTCTCTCATTCTTCTGTCTCTTTTCTTCTTGAAGAGCAAACTGAAATTAAAAATATTGTGCCTCTAGATACAACAGTTTACATGAATCAAAAAACCTGCATGTAACACAATGAATACATACAGCAAAAGTGAAAATAATGGTCTTTAAAGAGTTAAACGTATTTCCTTTATTCTTTCTTTTTTAAAAATTCTTTAAAGGGGAACAGGGAATGCCCTTATAGTTTTGTTTATCATTCTATTTCTCTGCCTGATTTTTCTTTCTCTAATCTTTCCTTTTAGCTTGGCACATTTCACTTCCAGATTCCTGAAATTTTCTCCCTCTGAAGATAAGTGACACAGCAGGGTTGCTTAAAACGTTGGTTAAGGTCAGTGTTACACCGCTATGGAAGATTGTATTTTCCAGATTTTTCCTCCTTTCAGTATTTACCATATAAAACCATGATTTGGGACTGTTGTATGTCAGTAGAAAATCAACTTTTAAGCCTCTTCACAACATTCCTTTTCAAACAATGAGTGAATACACCAACAGTTTTAGTTCAAAAGCTAACAAAAATCAGGTTTTTGAGGACTCACAGAACAGCTGAGGTTAAAAGGGACATGCAAGATCAACACCTGTGCTCAAAGCAGCTAAAGAAAGTTGTGCAGGACTGTGTCCAGTTGGGTTCTGAGAGGTTCTTTCCACTCTCTCGGCAACCTGTTCCACTGAATGACCATCCTCACCCTAAAGAAGTGTCTTCTGATGTTTAAGTTGGATTTTTCCACTGAGAGGAGTGTGGCTCCACCTTTGCTCCTGCCCACTGGGTGCTTATACACATGAGTAAGATCCTCCTTGGGCTTTCTCCAGGCTGAAGCACCCCTGGCATCCCATGCATCCCTTCCTATAATGAGACCCACCTGTCCCTCAGGCCCTTCACTGGTCTCGTGCCAGTAAATCCATGTCTGTCTTGTACTGGGGAGCCCAGGACTGCACCCAGCACTCCAGATGTATCTCCCCAGTGCAGAGGGGAAGGATGATCTCCTCTGACCTCATCCAGTGCCTCAACCCTGTATTGTACCATCTGAACTTGCAGAGAGTGTGCTCTATCCCTTCCCCTCATTTACATCACCTTAAGCATTTACACTACTAAACCAGTTTTTATTCATTACCTGCTTAATTTTTTCACGATCTTGGTCTGGAGAGGCTAATGAATTGATTCTTAAACTTTTCTTGAACATGGCCATTCGAGTCTTTGCTTCACTTCGCTGTATTTTAGGCAGTCTTGCTCTTTCCTGAGTTTGCTTGTTCTTTAGCTCCTCAATAAGGCGTTGATTGTATCTCTGCATTTGCTCCGTTTCCTAAAATGTTAACAATTTGGAAAATTACAGAGTGACTATTGTGTTAGAGTATTTGCATCTCATTTCATCAAGAAGCAGGTTGTTTGAGTCAGCTTCTTTCAACAGAATCCAGACTCAGCCCTTGTAATATCAATGGGGAGGAGGGAGGTCTTCCTCTAACTCCAGCAAGCTCTGGATCATGCCCAACCCAGATGAAATTCTCAAATTACTACACATAAGCATGTATTTTACCAGTGGTGGTTCAATTCCTGAATTGCATTTCTAATAGTCTGTATTATTCAAAAGGAGAAACTTTTGTGGAAACGAACTTCCACTACTGCAGTGGTGCAGGGCCAGTTTGTTGCAGAAGCTGGTGAAAGCGACAGCCATCATGGGGATAACCAAACCACACAGAAACAAGTCTTCACTGGAGGCTGCTCCTGATCCAATCTCCAAGGGAACTCTATAATATTTCTCTTACTTGGTTTAAATTTTCAAGAATTGAACTACTCTGTTTAGCGTATCCTATAAAAACCAAAATGCCTTCTGGAAAATACATGGTGCCTCTATAGGGCTTAGCTATAAAGAAACTGTTGTCAGTTCCTTGTACAAATGCTAATCCAGTTCATTCCATGAATTTAATTCCAGGCTGATTTACTAACAAGTAGACTTATTTAAGCACAAGCCAAAATAGTTTTGGTGCATAAGCAGAATTCGGTATTTTTTAATAGAAAAAGGTTGATTATTTTGGTTGGGTTGGTTTCTTTTAAGAATAAAATTATACTTCAACATCCCACTGAGTTATTACAGTAAGATGATCAAGATGTTTTTTTAAATTTCAACAAACCATACACAGCTTCAAAGTAACCGTGTTGGTCTTGCCTGTGCAAGCAGCTACCAGTAGAAATCCTAAGAGTATTTGATAAAAGCCTTGAATATTATAATACATTAAAAAAAGTTTCAAAAGTCAACACTAACTTTTTCATGCCTCTTAAGCAGCTGGTGTCTCTGCATGAAGTACTGATCTTTGAGTTGCTGTTTGAGGAGCTGGTGTTTCTCTTGAAGATGTCGCTCTTCCAGCTCCCAGATTGCAGCTTCGCGAGCTGGAAGACAGAGGAAGCCTGGTTCAGAAGGTACAACACAACACTTTCTAATCTACCTGCTAGTGTGTGTTTAGAAGCAGCCTACAAGTGCACTTTAAGAACAATGCTATTGCATTGCAAAGGTTTTTATTATAGTTCTAGAATAGTAATGAAGGTCTTTGATTTAAATATGTTTAAGACATACTATTGTTTTATTAAAATACAACACAAATTTCTGATTTTAAAAAGAGCCTGTTGCTGGATACCTCTCATCAGCTGCTGTTTGTTGTTGAGGCAATCTCGTTCTATAGTGGCTAGTTCTGTCTTCTGCTGCTGAATAATTTTCTTCAGAGATGCATCCAGTTCTTGTTGCTGCTTCTGCACAAATTCCTGCTCCTGATAAAAACCAACAGAAGTAAATTCAATTGCATTGTTCTAATCTCATTACATTTTAATGAAACTTCCAGTTTTCTCATTAGCTATATATGAAAATAAATACACCTATGAAAATTTGAGCTAACGTGCTTTGGCTATAAAAGCATGCATCTCTTATTTTCTACATAGAAAAGGTAGGAGTATATTTAAAGTTTAAATAATACCTTCAGAAATAAGACCAAAGGCAACAAACTAGTCAGCAATCTGGAGTTCTTTCCACCTCTAGTCTCTCCTCAAAACAAGCTGCAGGTTCAAAGCTAGCCAAAACATGTATTGGATATAAAGTTGATATCATATCGTTAATTGTTCATTGTAAGAAAATTAAGGCTTTTATTGTTATTTTGCTCTGGATTATTAGTTAAAGCCTATTTGGTTACCCAGTGAGGTTTCAGATTTGTGTCTCAGTCTCGAGTGGTTAGTTTACCCTGTTACAAACGCAAGGCTATCGAGGTTGGAAGCTCCGCAGGACTGCTATGAAGACACCCGATGGCTTTTGCAGGAACTGCATCCTGCAGGACTGGGACACTTGTCACACCATAGCTGAGCTAGCGCCTCACAAACTGATTTGCCATTTGCCTGACAAGGTCTCCATATCACCTGCATCTTCCCATTATCCCGGGTGTATCCCTCTCTAGCATCACATAATGAAAAGCAGGCAGCTGTAAGAATTCCCCTCCCATGCCAAAGACCATACTGTTGCCTTTCTTCCTTGCAGCTATCAAAAAAACAACCAAAACCACCAAATAATAAAAAAGATCATCTACAAGCATGCAAGCATGCACACACACGCTTCAATAACAAGAAATTAAAGCAGATGTGTCTACCATGATATAAAGGTCAGAAGAAAGGATGATGGCAGTGACCTGTCAGAGCCAAGGTGGGCAGATGAAGCATT
The DNA here is from genome assembly GCF_000747805.2 of Chaetura pelagica. Lineage (NCBI taxonomy): Eukaryota > Metazoa > Chordata > Aves > Apodiformes > Apodidae > Chaetura > Chaetura pelagica. The sequence continues at coordinate 463,202 of NW_009952362.1, read as the reverse complement.
TGCTGTTATACATAACAAAGCAATGTTAAGGATGGTCTATTGGAAGGGAGAAGGGATGAGGCAGGAAAAGAGTATTGGGCTACACATCATCAGTGGAAGGGTCTCCTGAGCTATGTATTTTATTTTTACTGAACCTATGCTACTTGCTAAAAGAGTTGTCAGCAACATACAGTATTAAATGCTTATTAAAAGCACTTTTTATTAGGACCAGGAGAATCCTGGGTTTTATCTTCACAGAAGGTTATTAATAGGTGAGGCTTTCATCTCTCCCAGTGGACAGCAGTTACACTCAGACAGGCAACAGAAAACTAGAGGTGGAATAAGTAGGTGAAAAGTTCTGACAGCTGCAGAGCTCCTGGGGTAGCAAGAGAACTGGAAGGTCACATCTGGAAATTAAGTCAGATAAACCTAACCAAATATATGGACTGAAGAAAAATACAGTTCTGTTTCCCCTTCTAGATGAAAAGGATGTGAAAACTACAAGTTTATTATTCTGAGGGAGCAGATGCGTAATTAACATGGTGTTTAATTTGCCAGGAATTTTTTGATTTGGAGGGAGTTGAGGGAAAGCTGCTCTAATGTAGTGGTGAAAAAGCAACTATGTTTGAGCTTTACTCAATCATTTAAACACCAGTGCTGCTCTCACTACATGGTTAATCTTAAGAAGTTTCATAACTGTGAGCACTGTAAGGCAAACCAGGCAACCTCTCTGGCCTTTCCACTTCCCACACCTACTCAAGTATCACAAATAATAGAGATCATATCAGATGGTGAAAAAGGCAAACAGCGCAAGACCATTTTAAAATTATCACTTGGTTTGGCCCAATAAGCATAATAAAAAATAAAACTCATCCAGATATTTTTAAAATACATGGTTGCACCACACACACAGCACAGAAGTCACACATCGTTTCTCACATGTGCTGAACCAATAAGAACCACCAGAGAACAGTAATATACTGCACTCTTTAGAGTCTTCCCAAAGTTAATAACTCCTGTCATATTTTTTAATATATATATTTTTTTACTATGAGTGGTGCATCATTACATAAGTTTGTGCTAACCAGGTTGGAGACAGCAGTGACATTGATCAGCACATGGGAGCACAAGAAGAGAAAACACACATCTGGAAAATTAGGGAAATAGAACTTCATTTGTTTTGCATTTTAAGACTTACATCCTGCATTTGTGCGTTGAAAAGTGTACATGAAGACAACTGAAAAGACTGAATCATAACCTGAGCAACGCCCTGTAGGACACAATGTACTTCCTATGTCAGAATATAATGAAATATATTGCTGTTCTTAAAAAAAAAAAGAAGAAATGAGATCTATTTTATGTTAGTAATATACACGTAAAATGTCGAGGCTAATCACGCAAAATAGTCACTGACACAAGTACTAGATATTCTAAAACTAAACATCTGCAACTTATCTCATACTTCTTTATTATTCCAAGTAAGGATATTTCACCTTTAAAATTTTCTTTCACCTCTCTTACTTCAACAAATTAAAATCAGCAAAGGAAACAAAGTCACTAAAAATACTATGAAAATATAGGGGTTTAATTGTTTCCTTATAAAGTTCAGATGCATATTCTTGTTGTGGGGAGAGCCCAGTAACTAAATCACATTTGATCTTGGGAAATCCCCTCTTGAACCAAACACTTAATTAAATAAAGGTGCTATTATTTTCTACTAGGCCACTCACAAAACATTTAATCTTTAAGTTACTCAATTCAAAGCTGCTCTGCCATGGTGCAAACTCACTCTGTACAAAGCTGTGGCCATCACAAAGCCAATAGTTTTCTGAAATACTAGCCCACGTTCCAGCTGAGTGGTATCAAAGCAGCAAGTCTGAAGGTGTGACATTACAGATGATGTCTTGTGAAGTTTCCGTACACCTACACTTCAACATATGTAAATAACTTCATTTTACCTAATCTGCTCTGCTTCCATAAACAAGATGTCTCATGCTTGCATATTATCTCTCTTTTCCTCCCCTGCACTTACATTGCTCAAAACTAACTTCTGACTGTAAGCCTTGCAGTGTGATGGGTACTTACCACTCACAAAAGCACTGTAAATTAACTTGCCATAGAAAAATGCGGCTCTTTTTAGTAGAGCATACAAAATGTGATACATAACAGCACAAACCTGGAAAGAGCTGCTCCTGTATTTCTACTCAGAATACTCTACAGGATGTGATATGGGAGTACTTGAAGAGAGAGAGCAGTATGTAGGGTTAGTTTGAGTTAAGTTCCATATTCACTCAACAACAACAAGAAGTGAAATCATCAAGCTGTGTGAATACTGCTGCCTTTTGTAGTTTAGTAGCTTCAAGCTGCCGTTGTTACCTGAGCATGCTGGCTTTGTGCAAGCTCCTCTTTCTTGCGTTTCATGAGCTCTTTTCTCAGCTCTTTTGGTGCTTTCTCCACTTCACATAAAACCTACAGTGTATATAAGCATGCAGAAGGTGGCGAAAAGAACACTTTCTCCACAGCGAGCATTACTGTGAGTACAGGACATGCAGGTCAAGCACTAGAGGTACTGGGAAGCATGCATTACTTCAGGGGCAGGGATGTTAGTTTAATGAAAAGAGCTTAATGAAAAGAGAAGGAATAATACGTGCTTTATGTATGCCAGGGCAGTGCAGAAAGGAGGTACATGCCAGCCTCTTTTTGCATGCAAATGCTGCCCAGTGCTCTCTGACAGGGCAGTCTCTTCCTTATGTTTCATGCAGCTGCTAGAATAGCCAATAAGTAAGAAAACCACCACCTGCAAAAGTGCTATTTGCTCGGAGCACTATGGCAAAAGGACTAGAGTATGTTTACCTCATGGTAAAGCTGTAAAAAATGGTTGGAAGTTTAAAATTTTAAAATTTTCCTCTGAAAACCAGCTATTTCTGAGACTGTCTCAAACATGAATTTATGAGATGTCATTATTAGTGTCTCCAACCATAAATTACATCACAGATTGTGTCTTTAAAATAATCATACAAGCAAATAAAATATTAATTGGTCGTGTTTGGTTCTGAAGAATTTAAAAGCAAAAACTACCAATAACTAAGGATGTTCTCAAGAAACTTTCCGTGACAACATATGCTGGAATGAAACATCTTTCAGTCCAAGGTGAATTAGACTAGATTAGTAGAAAGACTCTAAATATAAACCTGGCTACATCAACTGACTATCAATCTGTTAATTTGCTGATGTGTTTTACTTATTTTTAAGAATTACAAAAATGTAGCACTTCACACTCCAGTATAGCATGGGTAGTTTTAGAGCACCAGCTGCATTTTCCTTCAAACTGTAGATCATCTTCTTAAGCTTTAAGTACAAAACCATGCACCCGAAAACAAATGCCTGTTTGTTTAAGAGTGGAAGCATCACCAGAGAACAGAGTCCAAATCACCACGTGCTATTCCTGTTTCCATGAAAGAACTGCTTTTAGCCCAGAGCAATACGTAAAATTCTTCCCGCTTTCCCATGTAGGACCCAATCACCAGTAAATAGAGAGAGACTCAAAAATGCAAGAGGTACCACAAAAGGAGAAAAAAAAATGTTATTTACATTTGAGCATTTGGTTCAAACTGAATGCAACTTATTTTTTATGCATTTTGGTACTACAGGATCATCCTATGCAAAAGCATGGACAGTGCAGGTTTCTACAGACATTTGTGAGTCTAGTAACTATTAGAGCAAACACTAGAGCCATTTATGTAACAAACAAGCACTACACAATTCATCTGAAAATGAAATAAAACAGCTTTTAAGATGCAAAATCCATACAGAAAGACATCACCTCCTCTTACTCTACTGGGAGGAAATTAATAGCATAAGGTGTCAGTGTCAAATCTCAGTCATTTTGCTTTAACTGTATGATATGTATGAAATTAACTGTAAAAGATGGTAGGTTATCCAGGCTTTTCTCTCCTGTCTTTCTGAGTTAAAAAAATAAATCCACGTTAACTGCTGTCTCTTCATATAGAGAGATTCTAAACATCATACATTCAGTAAAAATGTAACGAATTAACAAAAGAACCCCAAATCCCTGGAATGTAAGTGGTTCTTAGTCATAATCAAGAACATATTCTTTTCTTTGAAATTCTAGTTTGGCAAGTATGTAACCAAGTAGCTATAGCTGGATTTGTTTCAAGTAGAAACCTCAAATATTTTTTACATTCTTTAAGGAAATACTTTTTCTTGAGAAAAAATATTTTATTAACAATTTTGTGAAAAAGAAAGTCTCCTAATTTGGTGATGTTTTCTGGATTGAGTCAATACCTAAATCTTCCTGTTTGCTGTTTGTATTTCACTTTGGGCAGTAACACAAAATAAATAACACTGCCAGTAACCCTTCAACAACTCAGTATAGCACTTGAGGTTGATAAGACTTCTGGGAGACCTAACCCAACTGTTTGCTATGCCCATATTCCTTGTTTTCTGTATTATCATCATTGTCTCTTACCTCTTTCTTTTTGTTCTTCAGCACGTTCTGGAATTTGGATAACTCCTTCTCCTGTTCCGCCTTGATGCGTTTTGCTTCATCTCGTAAGCGGTTTGTGTGCTCCTGCTCCAAGCGCTCTATTGTCTGTTTCTGCTGCTTTTCTAAGTTTTCTATTTCTTGATCATACTGTCGCTTTTTACTCTGTAAAAATAATTTGTCATTTCTTTTTAGAACACTACATTCTGTGAAGTGCTGTACCACTGCAGAGGATGGCCATGATCAACTGTTCTGGCATGTAAGTTCTAGCATACAAGCTGGGCACCCCACAATGGAAAATATTGCCATTTATTAACAAGAAGGAAAACTCAGCTATAACCATCATAAAAGCAGATGTCTGATTGCTACTAGTATTCTGCCTACTTGAGATGTCATATTTTAAGATCACCAAAATCCAGAAACTCACCGTCATTTCCTGTTCAAAACGTCTGTACATCTGTTCTCGCTGTTGCAAAAGCTTATTACTGAGCTGCTGTTGGGCTCTCTGCTCCTCCTTCTGAAGAAGCCTCAGCTCTCTCAGCTCTTGACGTCTAATAATGAAAAATAACACTTAATATAAAAGAAAAAAAGTAGACAATTACAGAAGATGAAAAAGTATCTGCAACTTAGGTCTAGTAAAACTAGTTTTGAATTGATTGTCTTGTTAAGAAACACTGCATTTCTTTCTGCTAAGAAAATAATTGAAATTAGTGCCCAAACACAATAGAAATAAGATCATCAGCTCCCTTCTTTTATTCCAAGAGAAAAAAAAACCCAAACTGGGTTTTACTTTTAAATTTTACTTTTAAAAACACTTACCTTAGAAATCGCATTTCTTCACTTTTGGAGTCATTTTCTGTAACTATTTTTGATGTGGTTACACTCACTTCTACTCCATCAACAACAAACTTCCGAGTTTTCTTTAACGTTTTCTTCTGTCTTCGAGTTTCCTGAATAAAGAACTGGTAAGTTTTTCTGTACTTAAGTTACATTTTTTTTTTCTTAATATTAAATTACTCCAAATATTTCTGTGATGTCCTACTCTATAATAATCAGAGGAGAGTTCTTCTTGCTTATCAGGTACCTCAAATCATGTGAAAGCTTGAAAAATTCTAATGTGCTGAAACTTCCTCTAGTTAGCAAAGGAAAACTGTAATTATTAATGATCTAAGTTGCCAGAAGAAAAAAAATAATCTAGATAAACTGTGAAAAGAACTGATGCAGTTTTATTTCCTAGAGCCAAAGACAGCTACAATTACTGTTTGCTTTTGACCACATTTTTTCCAGTCACTAAAACAGATACTTAATTCTGAAAACAGTACTAAAACAGAATAGCAATTTACTCACCTACTTCTGCTTTGGACATAAATGAGTTAGTTTGGGTTTTTTTTAATTCATATGTATCAGTCAAAAATAATGTGTTTCTCACTCAATAGTTTTAGGGTAACACTCACATATGGATTTTATATGAAAGTACAAGATTGCTTATGCTTACCTGTAAAGATATTGATCCTGTCTCTTTGTTTTTACTAAGGAAACTAGAAATTGACAAGTTCAAATCAATGCTGCTGTTATCAGCTGTAGAACCAGTGCCTGAATCTGCATCATTTTCCTTCAAACTCTCTGACTCCAGCTGCTGTGAAGTTTCTGTTTTGTCTTGGTTCTCTGTTTTGACTTTCTCCTCATTTTCTTCAGTGCTAACACTAATACTGGGGACTGGAGTGACTTCAGTGTCACCAGCTTGTTCACTGGCAACCTCTTGAAGCTTATTCTTCATCATTTCATCAGAAGTAACTTCCAAATGTTCTCTGTCTATTTGAATATTGTTTTCCTGGATAATCTCAGGTCTGCACTCTTCTGAATTTTGGTCCATATCAGTCAGTTTATCTACTTTGTTAGAAGTATCCTCAGGCTTGCTTTGTATTGCCTTATGGTCTATGTCATCTTTTCCAGAGTCTTTGATCTCTGGTTCCTCCATCCTGATTATATTACAAATATCCTCATTTTCACTTTCTGTCAGTTTCTTGTCTACTTTGATCACTTTATCTTGGCTTTCCAATAGAGTTTCTTCAGAGGGGATTATCTCATCCACCTGCTTATCCTGACTTTCCACTGGCTTATCCTCTGTCTCAGGTATTTTATCCCCATCACTGATCTGTGTTCCAGCAATACCATCTATCTCCTTAATGTTGTCAATTCCATGCTTTATGAGTTCCTTTTCATCAGCCACTGCAGCGTTAGGTAATGTTTCTGTAGTGGTGTCTATTATTGCCTCTTTCTGACCTTCATCTTTATCTTTCTTTATCTCTGTAGCATCTTCTGCAGAGACCTTCTCTTCCTTGCTTTCTGAGAGATCTGTTCTGTTCTCCTCTTCTTTTTCACCAGTTTCCTTAGAAATGGCTTCTTCAGTTTCTACAATATTTTCAGTTGTAAGTACTATTGTTAGTTTATCTTCTGCCTGTTCATTTCCCATGTCATTTTCCTTCTCTGTTTCTAGGTTGGGTTCATCTTTTATTTCTGATTTTATTACAGCATCATGTTCTTTCCCTTCTTTCTGGGGTTCTGCATCTTCATGGGCTTTTTCTAGACTTTCTCTGTTCTTTTCAGCTGACAGTATTTTGCCTTGCAAATCTTCACCAGTTGCCACAGAACCATTCTGCACTTTTGTATCACCAACAGTAGTATTACATATGTTATCAGCTGTTTTCCTAAATTTGATGTCCTCAGGTTCATCTTCAGTTGTTTTGTTATCTGGAAGTACAATGCTGGCTTTGTCCTCAATTGCATTACTTTCTGTTTTCTCAGAAAGAGATTCCAGAACAGAGGCATTCTGTGAAAGTTTATCCTCTTCAGAGCTGGCAATACTAAGGTCAGAGGACGCACGCTTATCTGCAGGTAACTGCTAAAAAAATTAAAGGAAGAAAGTATTTAATAATTTTCTAATCTAAATAAGGCACAGTTCTATTGAAGAACACCAGAATAGGGATGAATATTGTATTTATAGGCAAGATTATATGAATCTGGTAATCGTAGAGTACTGCACTTGGCATTAGCACATAACAAGTGCAGGAATTGCAGACAAGCTCTGAATAGAACAGTTTCACAACAACCTTCTTCCTTCTCTCATAATTTAATTAAATATACTGTGATTGAAGGAAAGGGATCCTGGCCAGCCCTTTGCCTCCTACTTAACAGAATCTTCAAGAATCTTTTTCCAATCACATTGTTTGGGTTTTTTTTATTAGTTCAGTTCCGTAGTAGCCCCATCTACAGTTGGATTTGAAGGACACATCTTTGTGCCAGTTTTGCTAGGAATTCTATTGCTTGATTTACTGCAGTACTGATAAAAATACAATATTAGGACCTTCTGCTTCATAAAAAAAAACCAACCCTTCCCTGGTGTTCTTTCTTAAAAATGTCTGAAAAAATTTTCATCTGATTTTTAACTACTGGTGAAACTCGATTAAAAAGGGTGAAAACCTCCAGCAGATCCGAGTAAGTGGCAATATGGAACCAGGACAGAAAGAGTTACATGACTGTAGAAATTGCTGCTGCTGGAATATGAATGTTATCAGATTATACACAGACATGCAAAAGAATATGCTAATAAAGTATAATTTTAACCATAATTGCCCTTTCACTCCTCAAAGTGATTGTGATACCTCTCTGTCTATATTTACTGCTAGAACCCTGTAATTTGCAGATCAGGCTCCTGATTTGCTATTGGGAAGATACTAAGTTAGCTATCGTAACCAGCATGGGTCTGATTGCATACTCCCTGCCTTAAGGTTTAGTACATATATGAGAAGATGATGCCAAACTTAAGCAGAAACAGAGTTAAATCAAAACCCAAGTTCTCGATAGGAAACTGGTGATTGAAACTAGCTCCAAATTTAATAAAACAAGGTTTAGGCTGACCAGAGAATTTTCTGTTTCTTCTTCTTCATCCTCATCTTTACCATCTTCAACTTCTTCTGTAACTTCAGCCTTAGCTTCTGCAATCAATTCTCGTATTGGTTTATTGGAAGTAACAGTAACAAATGGATGCTTGTGAAAATAAAAAATAAGCACAATATTAAGTGCTGAATTCATTGTACACAGTAGGAAAATAACTTGAAAGAAGTATAACTTCAGTCAAATGTTACTTTAGTTCTCTCAGACTTGAAGAGTCGCAGTTACCATTAATCATAAGTCTTAATGCATTTTTTTTCAGCAAAAGTGCTAAAATAAAAACGTTTGTATCCAAATATACTGCCTAGATAGTCTAACAGACTTGCTAAAAATACAAAGAATTCATTTATACTCACCTGCTTCATACTCCAAAGAAAAAAAGTAGAAAGATTTTTTAAGAGGTTATTTTTCCTGGAAACAGATTTCATTTCCTTTCAGTTCCACAGTTAAATTATTTTCTCATAAGCTTTACCTAGAAATAGTCTTTCTAGAAAAAGTCTTTGCCTTTAGAACAGTTTTTCCTGAGAACAGCATAAACTTCTACATCTTTCTTTAGGAAGAAACAGCTACCATTTCTTCTACTATCTTCTTTCTCTTCTTGGCACTGCTGCTTAAATCTATTCAACAGAGGCCGGATGTGTTGTGGATCAAGTAAATGTGTGCTGACGTCCAAGACAATCAAGTGTACCTGCATCTACTCTTGCTAAGCTGTTCTGCAGTGACAGCTTAACAGAGCAAGGCTGAGCACTACAGCTTTTAAAACACCTGTCAGCAATTGACTACTTAATTAAATATCTCCTTCATCCACACTAAGTATCCAAGTATAATTTAAATACTTATGAAAAATAATTAGTTATATTACAGCAAAATATGTAAACAAAGAATTTGATCTGCACTTGGTATAATTTAATCAGATTTTACCAAATAAGGACCAATGCAACAATGTTAAAAACAGATTATGTACAAAAGTTTAATTTGTAATTATTTAAATAGTAGCTATAAGACTGATCTGCTTATCAAAATACAAAATATGCTTGCCTTTAAACAATAGTTCTGAACAAATACCTCTTCCTACCTGCAGGAGTTGAGCTGCACTCCACCTTGCATCTACATTCTTTTCCAAACATTTCTTCAGAAAATCTTTAAAATCTGACGACCTACACAAAAAGCACACAGGTAGTGGTTTTTCTTTTGTCTTGACATCAGACTAGTGCACAGTGAAATACTCTTTTGTGTTCTACACTGCAACTCCATGTTCTGCTATTGATTTAGAAAAACAGAAAGACAGTGGGGGAATGCAATGCCAATGTGGCACAAATAGAATCTTTGAAGTATTCTTCCATTTATAGAAGAGTTTACTTTTGGCTCTGGATTTATAATACACTGCATCTGCTGTGTCACTAATTGAATTACATAAAGATAGGAAAATGACCAAAGAAATAAATGCTTATAAAAGTGTTTTCTTAGTATAAAAATACTAAAAGTTCAAATAATCCTCTTTTTCATGTGGTTTTCAGATACTTTACTGCATTTGTAAAAACGTATTTTGCATATATTTTTATGCAAAATCTGCAAAATATGGCACTACAAGAGCTCAAATACAGAATTACAACAAAAAGCCATTGTCTC
>NW_009952362.1:427033-453044 GCF_000747805.2 Chaetura pelagica | reverse complement strand
GGAGAGGGGGAGAGGGGGAGAGGGGGAGGGTTTAGTACATATATGACTTGGCATCCCTAATACTCATAACCTACAAATTGGGTTAGGAAAGTTGTAAACAGAAGACAAACCATTTCGAAGGCTGTGCTAACGTGGGTGGGTCAGATTTTGCTATTTTCAGAAGCACTCGCATCGGGTTTAATTCATGATGAGGTGGCTCTATTTGAGCCATTTCTATTAAAGTAATGCCAAGAGACCAAATATCAGCCTTGTAATCATAAGGCCTGTCTTTAGAGGTCTCGCACATTACTACTTCTGGAGCCATCCTGCAAAGAGAATAATGAAGAACCAGATCAGAAAATGCACTTTTAGCTGTTATTAAAAAGGTTCTAAATCAATGAATTCACAGAAGCTTTTTAAGAAGCACACTGCACCATCAGTATATTTACACAGTATTTTATGAAGCTTGTGATATTAACAATCTAAGTAATATTAAAATATTAGTTCATACTAAAAGATTAGCAAAACAGTGCACTTACCAGTATGGTGTACCAATAAAAGAATCTCTTCTTTGTATTGTTCTTGTGTTTTTAGCTGATACTCCAAAATCCGCTGAAAGTAGAAAATAGAAGGCTGTTAACTGAGTGGTGGAAAACATCTCTCATATTTTTAAACTTGGTTGTCTCTTAAAATGTTATATGTTTCAGAGAAAGCACTCAGCAGTATTAAGACTTCAAAGTGAGAGAAAATATTTGTATTTTGATAACTGAGTGCTAAGGTCCTCTAGCATTTCTAATAAAAGATGCTGCATAAATGTCATTCCCCATTGCCAAAAAAAGTAATGCTTCTACTGAGTAGTGTGGGACGAGACCCATGTACGTATTTACTGTAGGAATAAGTTGGTTCAACTACTTTAATTAGAAAATAATTTATTTTGCCTATGAAGGCTTTATTCTTCAGACATGGCATGTTAGCACTCTCATTAATTCGACGACTCATTTAATTTTTAATTTCAGGATTCAAATTCTCATAAAGCTGGATTTTCTCTTTATCTTACAGGTTCTTTCCATATGATCTTTCACTTTATATTAAATATCTGAAAGCTCATATATGCACCTTTGACGTAGCATCCAACCAAAAAATCAATTTTATCTTTGCAATTAATTTTGCTTGTCTATAAAGCACTGTATTTTTCACATAGGAAAAAAAGATGACATTTAAATAAGTGCTATGTGTTTGTTTTAGATGGAACTTTCTTCATTAAGATCTAATTATCAGAGCAAAGGGACAAAGGAGCCATATGTTGCCATCTTTAATCTGTACAAAGTTACTTGATTGGCTCAACACTTGAGAAGCCTAATTTTGTTCTGTGGGAAAAAAAAAAAAAGGATTAAGAGAGCTATTTATTCAAATGCAGAATCTGAAATCTTGAGGGACTATAGATATTGAAATAATAAAACTTAACATCTTATAAAAATAAAATGTAGTGAAGGAAAATTATCTGCCATTCCTGTATTTGTACAACAAGGAATTACCCATTTCTTTATGTACCAGAAGCAAAATACAAATAGTTTAAAAGGATCAGAAAGCTCTTCTCAAAGGATGCTGTACACTTTTCAAAACTGAGGTAAATATATCTTCGGAAATCTGAATTAGCAAACATGGGTATATCATTAAATGTACATGTGGAAGAAATCAATCTCCCTGTGGTCTGAGCTGTTAAGCAGTGTCTTGACAGCCTGCACAGTTCTGTGTATCAGCTAAGCTTGGCAAAAGCTTAAAATAGCTCCGGTCTGTATGAGGAGGCGCCAGGTCATGGGAGGCAAATTAAGTGAACAGAAACAAATGATGCTCTCTCTGATCATTAGACTCTTGCTATGATCTCCAATATTTTATTTTATTTTTACAGTAAGTTAGTGATTCTATTTCATTTGTAAGTAAGGCCTATGAGACTGAGTCTAAATCTTCAGGCTTTCAAGAAAAGCCAAAGCAGTGAAGTCACTCACACTTGGCAGATGAAGGAAAAGGCACGTTCAAGTATTATACATACAAGTAATTATCCTGTGCAAGGAAATCCATGCAAAAAGGACAGATTCACTTAACTGATCGATGTAGCAAAGCAGGCTTGTAAATATTCTCAACTTCTTAACAGATAGTGCACTATATCTTGCAGAGAAACTGATCAATATGAGTTAGGTAGTAGATGTATTTGTGAATTTGGACACGTCTTGCTTACATTCAAAAGGAACATTTGAAGCAAGGCTGCATATTTAGAGCCCCAGTGTACTGTGCTGATCTGATTATCATGACCTCTACTCTCTTGCATCCAAAGAAATACAACTATCACACACATCATGCAGAGAGAAGTTTCTGAAACCAGAATGCAAGCTGCTGTGTCATGCAACTATGACACTGGTAGTGCTATGGTAAAGGCTGACAGCTTGTACACATTTGCCCCTGATGAAGCCCTGAACAAAGTGGATCCAGAGAATTCCTCTGTTTTCCTGGCTGAATGAGGGGATGCTATTCACCACCAGTAGTCCTTTGTTTGTTTCTTCATGGAGGAATCCTCATGGATTCCCTACCACATCAGGGGGAAAATGTGGATGATGTTTTATATTTAGATTAAAAAATAGCAATCAACAATAGTACACTTGCATTCATTTTCTTCCAGATTGTTCTATCTTGATTTCAGTGCAACAATTTAAAAAAGCATGGAAAAATTAATTAAGATTATTACTTCTCTCTCTCAATAATGGATAAGACAACAGCACTAGGTACTGGTTTTTGGTGATTGTGAAGGATGCTCCTTTTATCATCTAACAACTTCAAAGGGAAGTTCTGTCTGATGTTACCATAGTAAAGATAAGTATAATTAAGAACATTATACTAAGAAACAATAGGACCTGTGTCTGACTTGAGGCAACTTGATATGATTGATATGACTCCTACCCCTGTTGATTTTGAATTCTGAAAGATGTGCCAAGTGTTGTTTAGAACATTTACTCAAGCTTGCTTTTCTTTTGCCTTTTTTTTCTCCTCTCTTCATAGTAGCAACTATTTGCATCTGAAAAAACTCTCATTGTTATACTGATATTTCAATGGATAAATACTCACCTCCGCTAAACTAGAGCCTAAGGAAAATACAATTATAAGATCATGCAGAATTCTGGGAAAGACTTTCATATGCAACATGCTTACCTAGTTTAATGTCTCCATCTAATGTGAAAAGAATATTGCCAGCTTTTAGATCTCTGTGGATGATCTTATTTTCATGCAAGTAGTTCAGTGCTTCCAGTGTCTGCCTGCACACTACTTTGATCTGGGGCTCTGTTAATGGCCTTTCAAGCTCTGCAAGAGAAAGACACAGAAACAAACACAACATTTTTGCATTTTATGTTGTGTGTTCACAGCAATCAGTATAGAAGTATATGTGAAAAATAATTAATCTGATAGATTCTGAACTTCATATGTCATAAAAACTTCCATGTTAAAATATTTGCTCTTTTCAGTAAAACTTTCATCCCTTGTACCCCAAACCCTCCTTATTATGAACTACATATGCCTAAGTATCTGAAAAAGCAATAGTTTAGAGATTGGATCTTTTGTGTGGTACACCAACATGTTAAAGACTAGATCCTTAACTTACTATTATTAGCATTCACTTAATCAAAGGAATAAGGATAGAGAATAACTCTAAGATTGATGCACTATAAAATTTATCACAACATAATTTGGAAGACAGCAGGGGAAGGGGAAGAATGAGATCCTGAAAAGGGCTCATCTAGATTCTGTTATAACAACAGAAAGCTCCATGAGCATATGAGAACAACTCATCACATTCACTTAAAAGATCAAGACAAAAATGTGTTTTGAAAAGTGAATAAACACTTTTAAAATAAGATAAAATTAATCTAACTGAAGCAGCTATTATGTCCATAGAGGTGTAAATGCTAATTTAAAACCCCTTTTATTCAACACCTAGCACACTAATTACACAAATATTTGCATTTCAAAACAATATACATGTAAAACAAGTATAAAAATGTATAATTTAAATATGTTATTAAGCTTATTATTTGAAACAATTTATTTACCCAACATTACTGCATCTACTGCTCCACCTGCACAAAATTCGATCAGGATCTGTGTATAAACAAAAGAATACACAAATTACAAATAAAATAGTTCTGCTGAACTGAGCCATTGATAAGGGAGCATTATTGAGAGACCCGAGTATCAGACTGTTTGGCCTTGACACATCATTTCACTAACCTTTGCGAAAAACCAGCCTAAAAGTAGGGCTGTGCTGCTCAAGCAAACTATTTGGAAAAATGCGTGGAGATCCTCAGATAGAAGTTTTAATCCAAATATCAAATTGCATAATAAAACTTATAAAACCTCACAAAACAGTCACCTTGAATTGGACTCGTAATGTGATTTTCATAATCCCTGCAAACTCATTTCTCAATTATTAAACAGTACTTCTGTACTATAATCTCTGACTGAAAAGTCCAAGAGCTACATGATTTTCCAGTAGCAGATGTTATCTCCTATATAGTTTCAGATGAGATGAAAATATGGAAAAATACTCTTAAACATTACAGGAAATGAGTAAATTCCTATGTTTACATTTGTTTTGCTCCATTTTCATTGAGGTCGACAACACATCAAGGCTTTTATCGCAGAATCTAATAATGCTAGAGCAACTTCATCTCCAGTTCTCAGTTGCCATTTGAAACAAAGATAAGCTGCAACTATTTTGGAGCACAAACTTTGCTGACATGTAGGACAAAGCACATACACAAAGGAGAAAGAGAGTACACAAAGGGAGTTAGGAAGGCAAGAAAGAGGAAAGACCATCCAAGACTGACAGCCCACCCTTTCCTGTGTGTTTTTCTTCTTTAATTTAAACTTTAAAAAATAAATTATAATTTTCAGTCTGACAAATAGTAAGTACTTTTTGTCAGAATCCTAACTGAAATATTTTGAAATATTCTGGAAAATATCTTAGTTTTTCCCTTTATTGTACTTTTAAAATCAGAGTGTAATTGCCCATAAAAGAGGAAAGCTCAAATTACACCTTATACCATAACTTATATACTTATATTTAACTTGTATACTTATATATACACCACTTACGTTACATATTACTTCAAATTACTATTATAATTAATCCTCACAAGAATGATACTAACGAATGTGTTATAAAATGCAACTCTTTGTAAATTCTTTAAACCATTACTCCATTTATGTGCTTCTGCATACCTACTGCCACATAAGCTAAGTGTAGAAAATTGTAAATTAATAATTTTTCTCTCTAAAAGCTGTTTTTTGTTCTGACAATCTGACAAAGGCCTCTTTGGCAGAGAAACTGTTTCTAAAACTGGAAAGCAAAAACATATTTTATGTCCAACTAACATTCTTTTCTTCTTTTTCTCCATTAAATTCTGTTTACTTACCACATCACTACAGCCCTCCCTTTGATGATTTCAAGCCTCTGCATTTCACTCTAAGTATGTATCTACAATTTTATTTTAAAACTATTTACTCCTCCTCTATCTTTATTCTGTCAGTGAAGCCTATCCACTCAGTTTCACTTTCTGCCTTCATGCATGCTTGCTTTCATGCTGACCTTTATACATGGAATTTTTTTCACTATTCCACTGTTTTATACAGTACCATTTTACTCTGCATTCAGATCACACCAAGTTTTCACAAAGCTCATCAAAATAAATCTACATTAGGAAACATAGTATTACATTTCCATTGTTTTCAGACCTAAGGGATTAAGCCTATTTATAAGACTCCAAGGAAATTTTCTTTGACTGGTTTTAAGTATCTTTTTAAATTATAGACTATTAAAAATGTATTATTTGTACAATTTCAAAGGCACTTACAAATACTGCACACTGGCTCACTTAAAAGAAAAAGTTGTGTTTTCACAGCTAGAACTATTCAGGGCACAGGATACAGCAGAAAAGCAACATACATACAGCTGGATTTTAAGTACATTATGGTTCAATTCCTGGTAAACTGTCCTTCCTGAACATACCAATGAATCCACTCATATCTCAAATACATACTTCACAGGCTGATCTTTTCAGCACCTTTGTCATCTGCAGATTCTGAATCACATTCTAAATTGTGTTAATATAATTAAAATCCAAGGCCTGCTTTTATAAATAAGCACTAAGAACTCCCTCCATACACCAAATGGAACTGAGTTTTAGATTCAAACTCCTGACCAAATGATTCAGTGTAGCTCAATTTTACAGTGACAATTTCCTAAAAGTCAAACTCATCATTTACAAATTAGTTTTGAAACAGAATAGTTATTACAATAGTGACAACCCAGAAGAATGTGATTGACAAGTGACCTTTTAATAAAGCCAAGGAAAAAAAAAAGTAATTTCAGTAACTTTTAAAAATAAATACAAGCATTTAGAGAAGAAAAAAGTACGTACCCACAGATTGTTTTCATAGTAGAAAGCATCTAGAAGCTTAACAATATTAGGATGATCACAGGATGCTAAAATATCAATCTCAACCATGTAATCTTCAAGTTCTTCTTCTGATTTTGTATCAATCACCTTTGCAGCAGCCAGTACTTTAGTTTCTTTGTTCTGAGCCTATAAAACAGATATGTAAATTTAACCAGACAACTTTCACCAGCAAAAAATCCAAACCAACAAATCCCAATTAACCCTTCTGTATGACTCTCCTGCCTTCAGTTTTCTTCTCTACAAGGAGAGACTACCTGCATATTAAAGACTAGAAAAATTCTAGCGGAAAAAGGATGTAATAGCTTTTCTTGAGATCAAGAAATAATGAAAGACAGGAATATAAAAAGACTTCATTCTTGTCACATTCCTTAAACCAGCATACAGCCAATGGCCTAGGATCCTTACTATTTTGTATTACTAAGATGAAATTCTAAGCTGATCCTCCAAGAACTGTCAGCTACCACTCGGCAAGGAATATGAAGTAGTTTCCACCCTCCAATTTCTGACTGCACATTCTTGCTCTTCTGACACACTCCACGTCGCAGCAGCACGGCTGTACCCAAGGCCACACAAGGTAACAGATCCTCTACCACTCATCCATAGGTTGCACACTTCTTCAGCCAGAAGCTGTAGCCAAGCTCCCATCTCAAAAAGCTGCCATGTCTTCCCTAATTTGTCTGGGCATTTTACTCTCTTCACTTCAGAAGCCTAGGAGCAGTTCCACAGATGGCTGCTCATTGAAGCTCACCACCCTGAAAGTGCTGCCAGCCTCTGCTGTAGTACTCCACACCTTCAGACTAGGGAGTTAGAACTGCTGTGGTGACAGGCCTACATTTACTCCACCTTACTTTTGACATTCAAATGAAATTGAGTAAGAAGCAGGGACACAGACTGTCTCCAAAGCAGCAAAAGAAAAAACCTGAAAAAACCTGCAGGAGCAATTCTGACTCGTGATGTGAAGCATCACAAGGTGGTTTGTCCTGTCTCTCTGCTGGTGCAGCTGTTGCAAATCCAGCAAACATGAACTCAGGACAGGACACTGCAAGAATCCCAAAACTTGAGTTTTGTCACCTATTCTTGTTATAATAGTATGAGACAAAGCTGATATGAGACAGCAAGTAAGAGTTCTAAGAGTCATTTCCAAAGTCTAAATATTATTACTTTCACAGGCATAAATAATTATCTCAATATGGCAAAATAAAAGATTTAAAGTTAAATGTTTACAATAACATTCAATAAAGCAGCAGTAAAAGCAATACACACTTACAGCATAGTCCTAGCTGATAAATCTCATGTTGAGGACAAAGGTTTTCTGTAACACTTATTTTTAGCTCAATATTCTTTCCAAAACAGAAAAACAACCAATCCTCTCAACCTCAATATTTGCCCATTTTTTACAACAAAGATAAGAGATCTCTATAACATTATTGGAAAAGAAACTACCGAGTTTTCCACCACACATTCTAATAATAAAAAGGTCTGCTTAACAACACAAACATCATTTGGTTTGGTTTCATGTTCTATAGAATGAAAGACCAACCTTCCTACTCTAGAGCTGCATTGTAAATTAAACATGAAGGGTGAAACAGATGTCTGACTCCACAACAGTTAGACTTGGTAGCTTTACATGTGCAGATAAGTGGCTGTTAAAGACACTTCCTAAATAATTCAAATATTAATTGTAAATTTACTTTTTTTGATACATGCCTTGAAGCGGGATACTTAAAAAAAAATAATCTGAAATTAATTTTCTGCACAAATTTGCAAGCAAATTATATAACAATAATAATACTTTGTTTAAATAAAACTTCAAACTTCTACATCAGGTAACAATAACTGATGTTACCGTTTTCAGATTCAGTTTCACCTTTGAGACAGCAGAAGAGGGACTCTGGTACACCAGTGTGCATGATTACATGCTAGGCATTTACTGCATTTATAGCATGTGTTACTTTTTTTCTGTTGACAGGGTACTTTGTATTTTGATTGTTCCCAGATCCGTTTGCTTGAAGTAACTAGAAATCTGTTCTGAATAATATTCTTTTAATTCCTCCTTGTGGTAGCTCTATTAAAACAACTCATTGAAAACCAAAAGTTATTATAGAGACAATACGATTACCTTTATGAACATCTTAACTATTATAAGAAAAAGAAATGTACACCTTTGTTCTGACTTGAGATAGTAAAATTTTGTAGGTCTAGATCTAGACTTTTTTTCCAGTTCTCAAAAAAAAAAAATAATTAGCATGTTTTCACCACATATTTCTGAGGACAGGTAAAACAATTTAGGTATGTATTAAAGTTACACTTGGAAAAAAAATCTTTATATATTTAAAATGTTATTTTAGAACTCCTTTTTGAAGAAGACATTATTCATCTCCACCCCACAATGCAATCTATAATAAATACCTATCTACGTGACATGCTGTAAGAAGCACATAAAAAATACACTCTTTTGAACTGTGTAGGAAATGATTTTACTGTTCATGCAGAAGATATATGTGGCACTGTATTGAATGGGGAAAAAGCCCAACTCTGGATTAAGAGGAACAAAAAGCACTTGTAGTTTTGTGTGGGCATGTTTGTTTTTTCTAGACTTTGGCTGAAGTCTTTCTTCTGCCACATAACATTCTCCAAAGGTCAGAGCAGTTGTTGTGGGTGCAGTCTTGATTTGCATATACTCATTTTGCATTTGTGCACATGAACATTTAAAGTCAAATAACCATTCATGTTACTCAGGGGTTGCACCCTTTCAAAATATGTCCTCTAACAGTAGCTCAGCAGATTCTTCCTATATTTTAGCTGTCAACTACCAATTAGAGTTTTACCAAAGATTGCTTAAATACATTTCATTATGCTTCCATGACAGGTGATTTAAGCTTCAGTCCTACACTAAGAAACCCAAACTGGCATCTTCAGTGGTTTCAGTTAAATCCTGCCTTTCATGGAGACAAGGAAGAAAGGTGGGGGAAAAAAAATCTTTCTTTCTTTGCATTAACAAAATATGATCTTTTCAAAAGATTCATACAATGGTTGAAAACTGGAGTAACTCACTCCCCCAAGATCTGACCAATGCACTATGACATAGATATAATTAACTAATATATGCAACAATACATAAATATTGCAATCCTTCTACTTGGACTATATATTTAAGGTTACTGTAGCACATGTGAACTTAAAGAGATAGTAACCACAAGGGAATAGCAAACTATGTTAAAGCCCAGGGCTTGCAATGGATGGCAGTCCCATGGCTAGAAAACACCCAGAAAAATACTCTAAAATTAAATACTTTTACAAAGATGAATCGCAGGTTTGCATAGAATAAATATGATCTTGTAAATTAGAACTTGCAAAATACTTTCTGAACCCAAATCCCTCAAAAATGGCAATGACATCTAATGCACAAAAATGCTGTAAACTTTTGAAAAAGCAGTAGTGAAAGACAGAAAAATAACCATTCCACACCAAACCAAGATCTGCGAGTATATGAAACTGGTGACTCCTCCCTATCCATCCTGGATTTTTATACAGTATCATATATCCAAATACAAGTTCCAGAGCTAGAAGCTCTGTGAAGAGACTGATAGCTGAATATTAAAAGGCAAGTTTACTGTCTGGGCACTCAGCCAAGCTGCATATTCTCAGCCATGGACAGCAGGGAGAGCAGAGCCACCGTTCCAGAGTAATAGGATTACAGCTCAGAGATAACTCGGTGTTTCATCTTTAGATGACCAATATGAAGTTTCAGCCTTGGTTGTGAAGAGCTGTTTCAGTTTCCTATCACAAGCAAACGTTTCCTTCCCAACTGTGCACCTCCCCTCCTGTGACACAGCATGTAAGACGCTGAAGTATTAAACACTATTTACAACTGAAAAAAGTTAACTATGTCCTTCATCTATTATTCAGCCAACCAACAACAAAGCTGAGATATGAGATAGAAAATTGTTCATCACCTTTCTTCCTGATGGCTGATGTCTTTTGAGGTGTTATATAAACATGCTGCATGTTCTGCAGGCAGCCAAACAAATCAGTTAAGAAGGTTCTCCGTTCTGACTCACTCTTCTCAACAAAACTATAGTCATAATCATAGATCATCAGGGGTTCCAGAAACTGAAAAATCACACGTGCCATTACTCAAGAAAAGATGTTTTTGAACAAACAGCTACACTTGTGTAAACCTGGGATTGTCAGATCTAACTCCACATATGCTTTCTGATGATGTCCAAGTAATCAGTACTGCCAAACTGTCCTTGCACAATACACAGACAAGAGCTGTTTCTCAGACCTATCAGGAAGCAGTGGATCTCAGGCTTTCTTAAACAGAGGAATCTATGTATATATCAATATATCAACTATACTGGACTTTGTTTTGTATACATTTACTATATCATGTCTAACATCGTCCTGCGCATTTTGAAACTAAGACTGCATGACTGACCAGAATCAGGTGTTCAAACATTTTGAAACATGGAAA
This sequence comes from Chaetura pelagica, assembly GCF_000747805.2. Taxonomy (NCBI): domain Eukaryota; kingdom Metazoa; phylum Chordata; class Aves; order Apodiformes; family Apodidae; genus Chaetura; species Chaetura pelagica. Next base: position 442,082 of record NW_009952362.1, on the reverse strand, counting down.
GCTGTTCTTTGTTAGTGAATTTTAGAAAAAAAAAAAAATCAACCTCGAGTGATCAGATAGAATGAAGCATTCATTCTAACACTGAATGTTAAGAGAAGTAATTAAACGTACCAGTTTAAATTCAAGAGTAAATGGCTACCCCTGCAATGATAAACTACAGCTTCTACAATAAATCACAAGCTGGGCCAATCAAGGAGATGGCAACCTCCACAGATTTCTGGAAATTAAGATAAGCCAGTAATTTCAAAGAAGCTATATTATTTTGTGCAGTCTTAACTGCACAATGTTTGAAAATGCAGTAGTAATTAGAAGAAATTAAATTCCATTTTTTTTCTGAATTATTCATATGGTTGGTCCAAGAAAATAAGAGCCAGCTAACCTCAGTTATACCAGCAAACACTTTCTGCAATGCCTGTTACAAAATAACTATTCAGAAGAAAATGGAAGGCTAGTAGCTACCAAAGAAGATGATGCACACTTGAACTACAGATGATCAGCCAAATTTTTCCCTGCCTGCGCAATGTATCATAACTACCCAATACACAGTATCTTCTAATTAAGAATTTTTTAATGCCAGGGAAATAATCCTGAAATGTAAGTGTAGGCAAAAATATCTCTATTTCCTACAAGCAAATAGTATCACTAACACAGTGGAGCCCAGGGTTCAACCCAAGCTACCAAAGTACATCTGGCACTGCCTTTGTGGCTACACTAGTTTTGGAATGGTTTCCATGATAACTTCAGTCTTAACATTATCCTTGTACTTTTGCGGTTCTTCTGCTTCCTCTGTAATTGGCTTCTGAGGATTCCACAAGTTATTTTTGGGAGTGGCATGGAATATAATTTTCATGTTTAACTTCATGATTTCCTTTATGTATTTTGATTAATTCTATAGTATTCTGCATTCTAGCTAAGCAGAGTTCACCATTGTCCTGATTCACCATTGTGTCACTGAAAACAGAAGGAATATTTATGTACATCTTTGAAAAGTACCAGAGGCCAAACTGACAAATATATGCAAGATAACTGAAACTTAAATGGAAATTATATCAGGTTTTAGCATCACTCTTTGAGCAAATCCATTTTAAAAAACCAGAATAAAAATTTAAAACAAAACAAAACTGCTAAAAGTTGGCATGAAAATCTCCAAAATACGCTGTGTTTTTTTAATAATAACATTGCTATTTTCCCTTGTTGCACGATAGCTCACATAAAAGCAACAAGGAAAACCAGCTGACAACATTGAGAAAACATTTCTAACTAAAAGCATTAAGTGTTGTCAGAGGTACAAGTGAAATGGACTGGTTGTTTGGGCTGTTTTTCCTAAATTCAGTTATAACAACTGCACATACTACTTGCAAATGTAGCACTGAAACACACAATTCTGCATTACAATCAACTCCTATACTTGAGAAGGGGGAGGTGTGACAAATTAAGATTTATCCCTGCAGTGCTAAGCTGCTTTGCCAGTATCTTTCATCTGCAGAGGACACAAACAGTTGCCAGCAGAGGTTCTCTCCATTTTATTCAGCTTCAGACAATGTCAAGCCCAAACTGACTGAACTTCCCAGGAAACATAGTAGCCCATTGTATCTTCATCTTGGATTACAGACATCCTACAGTTATTTATTCAGTCTTCTGTCATTACAAAAAAAAACAAAACAAAAAAAAACCACAAAATAACAACAACAACAAAACCCACAATAGTTACTTCTTATTAATTTAGAAATTTATTTTGGTCCCTGAAGCTTAAAATTAAGTCCTTATTCCAGCAAAACCCACCTTTATTCCAGATGACAGAAATTAAAAATGCTTTCAAGACACAATGATATTAAGAAAAAAATGTAATCGAACAATTGCTAATTCTAGCTCTACACTAGAACTACTCATAGATAAACCAACAAGTCAGACGTGAAGCTGTCTCCAGACTGCTGTTTCTTTCAGAAAGTTCTCATGCTGCCAAGTTGACAGTTGAGAATTTTATTATTTGTTTTTGAGAGTTCTTAGGATTTGTTTGAACACAGGACTTCAGAAACCTCTGATTCCTTTACCTGGGCTGACTGTATGTTAGAATCTTGCTTCTAAGGCATTTAGCATCTGTACCAATGCTTAGTTCACCTGAGGTGAGATTTCTTCCAATAACACTGGAGCCCAGGGAGCCAGTGTTACTCCTGCTGGAGACACCTGAGGTTGTGAAAGCTAACCCTGTAGCTTTCTGCACAGATGTACCACAGAGCACTTCTGTTTCATGTAGCACTAACTCATTTTGTTTACTAGCACTTTATAGACTACACAATGTATTTTTATTTTTTTTTAATTCTGTGGCTAGGCCAACCCACAGTTCCTCCTTGCCCTATTCTTTGGAGTTTGGTTACAAAACAAAACTGGGATCTCCTCTGCCCAGAGCCTTCACCCTGATCAGACGTAAGATGGCTACAGCTGTTAGCTGACCCATCATAGCTATTCATGTGTAACGAAACGATTCAAAAAAGCGCATCTGAATTGAGCATAGAAAATTGTTTTTCCAAACTGAAAATGAACAAGTCACCAAAATAACAAATAAAGAAAAATGAGTGTCTCTTTGGACTGTAATAATCCTTCAAAGGCCTTCTGACATGTTACTAGGGAAACTACATAGGCATAGAAATGAAATGTGGTACAGTCATTAAGTAAAATAAGTTCCTGTCAAAAAAGTAAGGAATTTTAATAAAAGCTCCACATTTCATATAATAGAAGGAAGGCATTGAAGGACCTGTATTAAGGCAACTTATTTTATGTATTTATCATAGATGGGTTATAATAGATGTCACCAAACTGTTATTTAAAGAGTATACATCTTCCTAGCTCAAAAATACAGACAGTTTGGGAAAAGGTTCTGTATAATTTGATACTGCAACATGAACCATATCCAAGACTTGCAACAGGCACAGCTAAATAGTCAGAGGAAAAGATTAACTAAAACAAGATGAAGCATTATCATCCCATTTTGTTCTTTGTTTTGCTAAAATGAGCAACAAATTATACTTCATATATTTTAAGGGAAAATATAAACTATATAGGCAGTTTAAGATTCAGTATTTGACAAAAAGACAGTTGTAACAGTGAGAAATGAACTGTGACTACATCAATGCCACATTAAAACTAGTAACAGCTCTTGCACAACCAAAGCATCATGTTCCTCTATGCATGCTCAAGTCTGTTGAGATGAAACTTCTATTTCTGATGAAAAAAGGAAGTAAGTAGCTTTTGACAGCTTTCATAAAAAAGCTGTAGAACATCTTCCCTGTATTTTAAGTAAAATTATTATAGAAACTCATTTGTGCTCTTTATTGTATTAATATATTTTTTAAAGAACTGGAAATTTAGAATTATTGAGGGAAATTATTGCTTCCTTATGTATAGATCTTTAAAACAATTAAACAGAAACCAACCACAAAGACAGAAACAAGAAAAACAGAAATCAATATAGTTAAGTGTCCTTCAGCTCTCTCAAGTTATTTTCAAGCAAGTTTTACAATGAACTTTATTCATTCCAAAATTCATTATGATGTTATATGCTGTTTAATGCTTGTACAGCCTGTGACTTGCCAGTAGTTTTCCTAAGTAACGACCCTAAAGCTACATACCATCTTCCCAAAACAGAAGTTGCATCTCCTGACATGCAAATTAGAAAGGTTGCCTCACATGTATTTTATAATGACTTAACTATCTTGGTGCTGCAAGTATGACAACTGGAGAGATAAGAAAGAGCCATCTGAATAAACATTTGGTGTTCCTTGAAAATTGGCTATTCCAGGGTCAAAAAACCAGCATCTTGGATTCTGTAAGTAAACTTCATTCATATTCAGCACAGTAATGGAATATGTTGCTTCTGATGTTGCCTTTCAGAGTAACTGTTTGGTTTGTGGGGTTGTTTTTTAATTAGTGAATTTAATCAATTAAACAATTAAGAAAACTGACTACTCTGAGAAACAATATGAATGCCAATCCTATTATTTATCAGCTGATTTCAAGAGAAATGTTAATTTTAAAGCATGATGCTGACGATAATATGTTTCAAATACTGGTTTGTTTTTTTTTTACTTGCTGCTTGCCATTTTACTGATTAGCCTAATTCATTCAAAATCTACCTAAAATGCTAGTGATAAATTCAAATGGCTGTAGGAATAATTGCATTACTTGACAAAATTATTAACAATTAATCCAGATAAAGAAATTAAGATAAAATACTTCAACTCTCTCTGCCAAGCTTGATGCACAAAATATGGAAAGGGAAAACAGCTGCTTTACTCACTTTGGCAATTAATGAACTTGTGGGCTTCTATCAGTAAAATATTTTAATGCAATATAGGAACAACATTCTTCCTCCAACAGAACTGCTGAGTATCATGATAAAATTAAACAATCTATGTGGTTAAACACAGAAGATCTTCAAGAGGAAGTAGTGTTCTTGTCTCTTAACAGTGTGGCAATGTTACTTTTAACGGAATTATGAAAGCTTTATTTTGCCCATGCCCCCAAGAACTGACAGCAATTAGGATGCACCAGCACAGCTGCTGGAGATAAAAGTAGTTTTCTCTTTGACAAAACTTCCCCATTTCTTCTACTCCTCCTTTTTTCTCTCTCTTTTTTTTTTTTTTAAATTATTATTACTCTTTTATTAGGCTGAAGGCTTTTTGAAGCAGAGGGCTATCTTTTGTTGTTTCTTTGTACAGTGAGAGGGAATGCAGAATTTAATTCCTTTCAAAAATTAACTAAGCCATTTCTTGATTCAAAACACATCTAATACTTCATACAACAGAAGTACATCTATTTTTTCTTTTGCCCTGACAAAAAGCATTAAACTGACATACCTTAACAACTTCAGAGTATTGATATATCATCTTAATGTTTTCCCTTCGCCCCTATTTAAGCCCATGCTGACACTGTCCTGTCATTTTTCTCTTACATCAGCACTGCCACTTGTCTGGCCCTCCCATGAGCTGGTCTGGGGAGCCAAGAAGATTACATGTGCAATCAGCTTTTGGGTTGTTTAGTTCCTTGAATCAGATGACCATAGGGCTGGCAAGCACCACACCTGTCATAAGGAAGTAGAAGGGAATGAGAATACACTAACACAACTCATTCACCTGCATCATTAGATAGCCCAAGCTATCAATAAATAGGAAACACTTGACAGTATAACTCATTTATATAGTGATTATTAAACTTTCAGACTTCCCACCCGAGAGGTGAAAAAAAGTGGACAGTTCCTCCTTCTTTCAGGTAACTTATACACTTGGTTAGTGCATCTTCACTGGTACTAAAAACTAGCTGGAAAGGGTGAAAGAGTAAAGACAAGCTTGACTTAACTCTAAAAATACCCATTTATCTGTGTTAATGGAGTGATTCAAGTTAAGTTTTGGAGATGAGTACAGTTCAAACTCTTCTGATCACATTTCCCAATGATGATCACTGTTCACAGAAAAATGTTATGGCACAGACCTATGGTTTCGATCCATGAGTATCTAGCACTGAACAGAACAGTTCACCTGAATGGTGAACTGAAAGATTTGCTGCATCCACAGAACTTGAGCAAGTAAGAGAATGAGAGAAGGACAATTAAAATCATTAAAGGGCCAAGCAGTTGTCTTATAAAAAAGATTGGGCCTCTTCAATTCAAACAGGAAAAGCTGAAGGTGGGGCAGGAACATGACTGAACATTACAAAGAAAAAAAAAAAAAAGGCAGCATTTAAATTGAATAAAGCCTGATGGAGACAGCTTTGAAGGAGATGAGGGTTCATGGCAACATGCTAACTGTTGCTGAAGCACTCAACTGATACTTCTACATTATTTTTACCGCCTTCTGATTACAAAGTATTAACTTTTTTCCTGGTAAAATACAAGTGAAAAGTCATCTTCCATAATGTGAAATCTGGACATGTACTAGAGAAAAGCTTTGCTTTTACACCATAAATCTGTGTCAGGAGAACTATTACTTACCAGATAAAGAAAGAATAAATTCCAGTGCAAAAAGTATTAACAAGTTATTACCATATCATTAACAAAGTTAAAATAACCTCCCTCAGAACACTGTTTTCTGAATCATGATTATGACTAAATGTTTCTAGAGAAAAAAACGCAGTTCATTCAAGTCCTCCTTAAACGAGGAAGTCTTAGAGATCTAAAATGCTGTTCAATGAGATATGAAGAAAGTAAAGGGACAGTCATCTCCAATTCATTCTCAAATTAGATGGATTAAAAAATTATTCTGCCTTACCATGGGGATTCACCATGGCTTTCATACTAAGTAAAATTATATTGATGTGGGCACAACTTAGTTTTAGGGTAGTGGCTCCCCAAGCAACTTCAGAGGATCATACAGTTGCCTTTGCACTCTCTGCTCACTCACTTTGAATAACTGCATTAATGCAAGTTTAGAAAAATACGTTCTGAAAATAACAACGTCCCTCTAAAGTCCCTTCAGTTTCAGAAACAACAACCACCAGATTGTTAGGATTGACAATTTATGGTGACAGTCACTTAGCCCTCTGTAATAAGGAGTTTTAGCAAATTTTAAATTCTCATCAATAAATTGATTTGTTATTGTAATACAATTGTATTTTTTTCACTGCTTCCTATTCTTCCCATAGAAGAAATCAGCAAAAAAAGAGAAGTAATTTCATAGAATCATGTGCTTCAGGTACACAGATTTTGGGTGGAACTTGATTCAAGCATGAACCTATGCTTGAGCTTTTCTTGCTCTAGGCTATAGGTAATTAACTAAGTTAAAAATGGCTCAAAAATGTAAACATGGCTATGTGAAGAGGAAGAAGTTTGTGCCTTTTTCTTAGCTTCCAAATACCATTCTCACTTAGCTGTTTAACATTAACCTCTCTACATAGAAATAAAATCCCACAGAATCCTGCTAACCAGTCTTAGTCCAGAGTAGTAAAAATGAACAGGAAAAGATCCATAACTTTAATATTGTAACTTGCTTTTACATACTTTTCAAACTGCATTAAGAAACATTATGTCCTCCTAAAATGAACTATGATAGTTTAAATAGGTGCATTAAATATACAAATAATCTTCCATTACTATTTTATGGTGATTATTTGCTTCAGCTAAATCTTCTGCTGCATGGACTTGAGTTGCTTTTAATCATGAATGTAGAGCATATTCAATGGAAAAACTGAAATGTCAATGGAAAATTAACATTTACAGTATAGCCTTATTTTTTGTTTAAGTATTAAATACCATTGAAGAGTGGTTTGAAGTAACCTACTAGCTTTTATTGAATATTACTTGTTGCCTCCTGTTGTTCAAACATATTCCAGGAGAACTAGGTCTTCTTTCTAAAAAGATTCTTTCCCAGTGGAGGGAAAAAAAAAAAAAGTGTTTCCACATGACAGATTTGACAGCTAAAATATCTTTCAAGCATTCCAAACTGCAATAATGTTGTAAAGCCATTTAAAAATAATCAGATAGAGGGAGTTACAATACACATTTTACATGAGTTTGGATAAAAACTATAAAACCTCATTTGTTTTCGTACTCTGCTATTATTTCAGTCTTCTTTGTTTTCTAACAGCAGATGCCATGGGTTTTCTATCACTAAACATTTAAAACTGGAATAAACCACAGTATCAAATGAAAAGACAGCACAAGCATTTTATTTGAGCAATTTGGCAGCTACTGTAAAGGAAGACAATAGGCAAAAGAGGTGAGACAATATGAATTAATCAATTCCACGTATAATCTGAATATAATTAAAGGTTATTGGGGGGCACAAAGAAACAAAGTATTAATAAGCCACACTTCAGGCACCTGCGTCTCAAGGAGTGCATTCAGTATCTCAAACCAGAAAGTTTAATTACATGCTGCCTTTTTTTTTTTTTTACACAAACACAACTGTCACTGAAGGAAAATGATGTTTAGAATCCTACATGATTCTCAAAACATGGGTCATGGCCCATGAAATTCATAAAGTCCATTCATAACTGCATTCCATTAAAAAAATATTCAAAAATCAAACTGGGGACAGTGGCATTTGAAAATATGAATCCAACAAATAATTTTTTCAAAATTGATTATGGGGTGGTCAGAACTAGAATTTAGGTCACCAACAAAAGCAACCTGTGAGCTAATGCTCTGCAACAATAGCATGTACTACTGCTTGGAGGATCATATTACTGAAGGACTAATTCCCTACCAAAGATTAAGCTCAAAATGTTCTACTAGTCTACAAAACCAGTTAAAAAAACCCCAAAACAGTACTGTAACATTTATTTAGCTCCTATATGAAAATTAAATAGACTGCATCTGACTTACATATGATAAAATATTTCATCAAGTTCAAACACCTTAAAGAAGTTTCAATCTGCAGTCTATTTGACATTAAACACATTTAGCTTCTACTTGAAATCCAAAGTTTTACCCTTCAGACAAGAAGCCAACAGTTCAAGCACTTACACAAACAGTTAGCTAGTAAACATGAAATACCAGAATAACACACACACAAAAAAAATAGGAACTTTTATAAACACAGATAAAATTACTATTTCCTATTTACTTGAACAGTTTATATAACTGTGCTTACACCCTGAAAAAGATGACTGCCTTATCAAGGAGTGATCGTGATCATTCTATATTTATACTCCACAAACTTGTCTGCAGTTTTAATTCTGAATGCGACAGACAACACATTACTCATAAGTTAAGTATTTTGATGTTGATTTTAAGCCAAGTGACTTAAAGATGTCCAAAAAGTGAGGCAAGGAATATGTGCTATACTTCTTTATAGTTATTTCTTTGCTACTGATGAAATGAAAAGGAAATATTACTTTCTGCAAACATCCATTGAAAGCAAGAAAATTATCTTTGTTTACAATCTACAAATTACTTTCTCACACTACCCCTTTCCTCAGAAAACCTGGTAAGAATGACAATAGGTCTAAAGAGCTCCATAAAGCTTTCCCCTTGACACATTTTCCAGGGTTTAAAACAGTGATGCTGCCTTTTCCTTATCTGGTATCTTCAACACACTAAAACTGCAATAGTGTGAAAATACAGATAACATTATAGAGCAACTCACCAAGGTGATCAGTAAGACTAAAATTGTTGCCTTCTATGAAGGGTCACACATCTGTTTTTTCATCTAGACCATACCCAAGCAGCTCTAAAATATTCAAGGTGCTCTAACTGAAATGTCTGTTCTTAGCAAGCTTTACTTAAAGTTCCACTTTACTTAGACTAAATATTTAAAAATTAACATTGCCATCTTATACATTAGTCTCTTGAGAGCAAATCAGCTTTCTCCTCTATCTACTAATGCCTCTATGGCTCAACAAAGCAACAGGGCATTTAAGTGAATGTTATTAATTCAGATCTCCTGAGGACAGCTGTACTATTTTACTGCTCCAGTTTAATCAGAGGTTAACTTATATAGTCAATTATAAATAAAAATATATTAGAACAACTATATGAAGTACAGCAAACAATTCTAATAAAAATTGCAAAAGCTTTGCACTAATTAATTCTTATGTATTTAAATGCAATTTAGGACATTTCCACCTGCTTTTTCTTTCCAGGTCTACAGTATGGAATTTTGGGTTCACAAAACACAGTATTTCACTGGGAATTTTCAAACATTAAATTCCAACTAGAACCAAGCATACAGGATTTCAGATGAACTCAAGTAATAGCTTTCCAAAGGGAAGTGTATATTTTATACAGGAACATTTATGAGTTTCAAAACTTCTGACAAATTCTTCTAAAGAACTAGTGGAGTAAATTATACCAGGTAAATCAAAGATACAGAACAGACTAAAATCAGCATGGAAGTATTTGACCTTAGATACTAAGTGGTCAATATTTATTACTCTGAGTGTTGTTACAGATGTAAAAGATGCCCATCCTAGCAAGCAGTGTGATACATTAGTATCATTGAGGTAACTTTAAGTTGCAATATTCGACTGTAGGAATTATTTAGATTGATGTGCTGTAGAGCCACAGAAACTAGGGAATACAAATTCTCCTTACTCTGCCCCTATTTTCTTTTCAGGTCAGACTAATTGAAGTATTCTCTAGTATTAGTAAATAAGTCATGATGCTAGTGGTGCTCAAAAAGTACTTCCAAGCAGCCACCAACCGCCTGTTCACTTTCTAGCATTAAAAGCAGTTAAGGCTGCAATATCATGAAATGAGATCAGTAAGTTGGTCCAGTCTAATTAAATCACTGTTTTAACAATGTATTTATTTATACCTATTGTAGAAGTCATTAATGCAAAAACAAGCTCTCCTGTAAGTCATATACATACATTACAGGCAAGATTATTTTAAATATACAAACAAAAGCTTAACTTAAATGAAGCAACATCATTAGTTTATGGGACTTGAAGAAACACTTATCATAAGTCTTCTATCATTAATCAGAGATGAGTTTGTAGTGGCCACTATTGCAAATTTAAGTATACACAAATAGCTAATGTAGTTGCAGTTTTCAGAAGATAATGCATTTGGGTCATGCTGTTCACCATGATTAGGGCTATCACCTTCCACGGCATTTCTTCTCTGAACCTAAAGCAGAACAGGCTTTTTAACTAAGCACCAGTTAATTGCTGAGAGTGGGAAAAATTATCTTAGTAACTATACATGAAATGCAAAGATTTGATTTTCCAAATCCCTATGAGAATACTGCAACCAGCGTCCTAGATTCAGGGTAATAAGTGCTCTACTACAAATGGGAAATTCCAATTTAAACTAAGAAGCATTAATTCAGTTCAAAACCAGAGAAGTACAAAGGATTCTCTGATAATAATTTGTCAATTTCTATTAAGATAAACTATATATTCTCTCTATATACATATACCCTATATATGATACAGGGTATTATATTGCCACATGTATTCTACCACTATAGAACCTGTTCCCATAGAAAACTTAAAACTAGTACATTCGTATAAACAATACCCAGAATTATCAGAATGACAGCCAAAAGGCCATTAATTTACTGGAGGACTATCCTATAGTGAAGAGCTCAGAGATGACACCAGCTAAACACTAGAAAAATGCCCTTCTGCAGTGCAAGAGTTCTGATACTAGTGCACAAAAAAAAAAAAAAAAGCTGGCAAATTTCACTAAGATACAGTCCCAGAACTTTGCTTCATTTAAAAAGTTAACTTAGGAAAATATCTGCATTTTATTTGGTTATGTGCATCTGTAAGGGAAAGATTCCCAATCAGGAACTTTAGCAAGAGCCACAGAACATGTTAGGCATTTTCAAAGTTTATTTTCACATCATCTGAACATTAATTTCTGGGAATTTAGACAGTAGCTTAAAGCTGATGAGAGTATATAGCACTTACACTAATTTAACTTAAAGCAATGTTTACTATGTGCACTGATCTGGTATGTGACACAGTAAAGCAACATAATACACAATTAAGTAATGTGATAGAATAATATAACTAATTTCTAAAGCAACTGATTACAATTAATGTTAAGACTAAGAGCCAAAGATTTTTTTAGGGGACTTAACCTGATCAAGTCAAGAGCCATTTAAAAATGTTTCTGTTTTGTTTGTGGTTTTTTGTTTTGTTTTTTTAAAGTAGTTCATGATCTAACTGCCAAATTTCCAAGTTGAAATCAGCCTCCAATGATAATATGCTCCTTCACTGGCTGTCAGAACCCTGGCACTCCATTCAGTAGTTCTAAATAATCCATTAAAGGCAACTAAAAGAAATTGGAAAAAAGTCTATCATCAGCAACCTCGAAATTCTCTTTACAAGGACCAGCACCTGATACTGAAGCACTACAAGGGTCTATAAATTGAAAAAGGATGGAAAACTACACCATTATTCATTAGCCAAGAGCAAAAAGAAAAGAAAACAGCCTAAAAGTGGCCTCTTTGAAGAGGCTGAAAAGGGCTAGAATGAAAAGTCCTACACAACCATAAACGTTTGCCATCACTAATCTGCAGTTACGTACCTCCTGTGATCAAAGAGAGACTTGCAACAGCGGTGGAAACACAGAGTATTTCTGAACACTACTTAGAAGCTGGTGAATACAAATGTATTCTAGACTAGAACAACAGCTTCAAAAGAAATAAGCTCTTCTAGTAATTTGGCTAAGTTATTACAAAAAAAATAAGCAAGACCCTTGTACTTGATAGGGAAGAAGAGGAATGAATCACAAGATTTCGATGCCCTTGAGACTTCTGTATGCAAAACTAGTTATCACTAGACATACCATTCTTAATGTAAATAATTTAATCAGCTAAGCTCCATGGTACTGTCAGATTCATTTAAAACTTGCTGTTGAGTTTTTATTTAAATATCTGATACTTTGTCCAGAAGATGAGTTGCACAACTAAACCAAATACCTCTCTACAGGAAATTATAGCATATAACCAACCTATCCTATTTTTTACTATAAGATCAAAATATAGAAAGCCTTATTAATCTGCCAATTCTATTTTACCATATATCTGCCAAAACCATGTAACCCACTGACTCCTAGGATCTTAAACAAAGGCAAACATAGTTTTGGCAAATGTAACTTACACTAGAGTGCTGGGGGGGTTTCATTAAAAAACAAAACAAAACACAGGAAACCCATCACACCAACAAAATAAAAGCCCCAACTCTCGCATACTTCACATTAAAGGCAAAAGGTTTAGCTCTAGTTTATAGCTTTGATTACAAAATTTGAGAAGGTATTTAATCACCATTCCTTCAGTTTCTCATTTGAGGTGTATATCCAAAAAAGAACAACCTAACACACCCTTGCTTTTGAAACAGTTTCATTCCAAGCATGCTCACATACAGGAACACAATTAAAGTTACTATCTGTGCACCATCCTGTTTCTCAAACTAGGTGGAAACAAAATGACTGCTGCTGAATACATGCAGCAGGAGACTTTCTAAAAATGGGATTTTTTTTTTTTTTTTTTTTTCTTCCTAGGAATACCTGTTAATTTTCACATTTACCAGGTGTAACTGCATGTGTAACAACTGACTACTCCAATTTCTAACTTAGGGCTTCATTTTGAAATATTCCATTTCAACAGGTAACAGTCATTTCACATCCAGAAATAAACCTCAAAGAGAAAAATCACACCCAACTGAAAAAAAACAACAAAAAACAACCAAACTCTCCTGTTCTACACAAAATACATTGAAATGCAGCATTTACCAGTTGTCTAGCTCAGCCACCTCCCTCTACAGACTACTGCTAATAAATACAGACATGCCCACAGATAAACACGAAGTGAAAAGAGGTTAGAGGATGAGAGGGGAAATGCATGTGGGGAGGAGGAAGGTACATTCAGTATTGGATCTTTGAGGCTTCTCCAGTCATCTTTATGGGACAGAGCATTATTTTCAGGAAAGGGGAATCAAAACTCCACTATGAAGTTTAAAGAAAAACTGTAACACTCTGCAAATGTTATTAGAGGCAACATCATGCTTTTATAGTCACTAAGCTTTACAATATAGCAACTTCAGACACTTTTGCCTGTCATCTTAATTTTTAAAAAAAGTAAATCATCTTTCACACTGACATGAGAGCTACCATCTAGTCTATATATTACACCAACATCAAAATAAACTAGATGTTCTTAAAATAGAACACTGACACAAATTCCTAGAGTGGAAAAACCCACCTAGCATTCCCGACTACGTGTGGTTCTTTAGCTCAAATGTACAAACAGGTAACATCGCAGTGCAATCAAGTCTAAAGTAATTTCTACCAAAAATAGCACAGGTTCCATGACTGCCCGGATTTCATAAACTCAAGTGCAGACCTCTAAACATAACTGTTTCTTGACCGAATTAGCTCTCAAAAACACTGTAAATGCTATTCTTTCTCAGGCTGTTTTGTTTCTAGTCTCAAAAACCTGCTCCAGAGTCTAATTTCATGTCAGTTCCCCAATCCTCTCATGCTTATCTGCCGTGATGTTTTTTCCACAATATCCCTCGATCAAACGTGGAGCACTAGTGCCCTTACAGAAAGTGAAAAAGCAGCCAAAGGTTCCCCTGAAAGCTAGTCTTGTCAAACACTAGCAGCGTTGTATCTAAGCCATTGTACTCGCTTGGCTTGATAAATTCTAGATAAGCATCCTTGAAAACGCTACTTGTACCAGAATACTTAAAGATTTGGAGATCAAACAGCTCAGAGAAGTTAGGAGACCCAACACAGCAATTCTGCCACACAGAGAAAACCAAGATAGTGTAACTATTTAATTCAGTGGAACAAGATAGGAGGGTGCCTATTAAAAGCGATGTGAGCACGGCCCTGTAAGCTACGCACGAGGCACACAAGCCAATCTTACTGGTCATGGGCTTCCTTCCGCATAAACACTTTAAAAAAGTGTGAACTGCACACCTAAGAAAATGCAGTATTGGTAACGTGAGAAGCCACGCTGTAAGCAAGTCCAGGAAAAAAAAAAACAACAAACAAAAAAAACCCAACACCACCAAAAAACCAACAAGCCAACAAAAACAAAATACAGGAGAAGCAAAGAGATTCAGACAGGCAGGGTGGAGCAGAAGGCGGGACAATGACCTAATAGGTCTTTTCTATCTTTAGTTTCATGAGCTTCTGTGGACAAGAGGCGCCTGGATCACACGCTCTGCTCCCCGACCGACATCCCAGGGCAGCCCGGGACCAGCCCTCCCGGCCGGGCGGCCGCTGGGCACAGCCCTCACCTGCCCCACCAGCTGCTCCGGACACTGGATGCTCACACCGGGTATCCCGAGGTGACAGAGCTCAGACAGACCGCGCTGCACTCGGGAGAAATGCTACGAGCCGTTCGCCCAGCTACAAGCAACACCAGTGACTCGAGTTTCCCCCTTTGCCCTTACCTTGAACACTTTACCGAAAGCTCCATCTCCCAGCTCTCCTATGATTTCCCAGAACTCCTCAGGGTTCAAATCCCTCTTAACGTGCTCGTATTGTTTCTTCTTCTTCTCGCCTCCCAGCTTGAAGATCTTCCGAAAGTTGAAGAAGGACATTTTGCCTGCGGGAGAGCGGGCGCAGCCTCAGCCCGCCGCGACCATGCGGGGC